>NC_058518.1:180426437-180729467 GCF_904849725.1 Hordeum vulgare subsp. vulgare
TACCTTTTAGAGGGTGGTGCCTCCTAGATTGGTTAGGTGTCGCTTGGGAACGTCCTACTTCATGTTGTGGAGTTGAACCAAGAAGTCTATACATGCAAGGAGATCGCCTACTTCGTGAAGATCTACCCCAAGTGAGGCTAGTCCTTCATGGACGTAAGCCGTGATGGAATAGAGAAGATTGCTTCTTCATGGACCCTTCATGGGTTGAGCCATTAGTGGACTCGCGTGGCCATTACACTCCGTGGGTTGAAGTCTCCATCAACGTGGACGCACGATGGCACCACCTATCTGAACCATGCTAAAAATCACTGTGTCCATCTTTGTGTTTGATCTCCCTAAAATCCACTCCTTACTTTGCATATGCATGTCTTTACTCTCCGCTCCTATACTCGTTGACTTGCATGTTTAGGGCGTGTATGACTTGTTCTAAATGCTAAAATTTGCCAACAATTAAACTTGGGAAAAGGCTAGGTTTTAATTTGTCAAGTAGTGTATTGTATTTATCCTCCCTCTAGATATCCCTTCTAGTGATCCCTCATGAGTACTGAGAGAACTCGCTGAGAACCACCTCAATGTGGATCCTAAAATGAAGCATGTTCGACAATTCCTCTACCGTTTCAACAAGGAGAGACGGAAGGCAATTTGTGAAGAAGTGGCCCGGATCCTAGCTGTCGGGATAATCGTTGAAGTTTTTCACCCAGAGTGGTTGGTGAATCCAGTGCTTGTTTTGAAAAAAAAGGCACTTGCCGGATGTGTGTTGATTACATGTCGCAAAGATCCGTTTGCGCTTCCTCACATTGACCAGATCATTGACTCAACAGCTGGTTATAAACATATTTGCTTCCTGGATGCTTATTTTGGTTATCATCAGATCAAGATGGCGGTTGAGGATCAAGAGAAGACGGCTTTGATCATCCCCTTTGGTGCTTTCTACTACTTCTTGATTCCCTTTGGGCTTAAGAGTGCAGGGGCTACATATCAACAATGTGTTCACAACTGTTTACACAACTAGATTGGACGCAATGTTCTTGCCTGTGTCGACGAGATTGTGGTCAAGTCCAAGAAGAACAAAACCCCGCTGGACGACCTCAAGGAAACATTTGACAACCTTTGCGTGTACAAGATGAAGATTAACCTGGCTAAGTGCATTTTTGTTGTTCCTACATGCAAGCTACTAGGTTTCTTGGTTTCATAAGGTGGCATTGAGGCCAATCCAGAAAAAATCAAAGCAGTGACCTCCCTTGTTAAGCCGACCAACATCAGTGATGTCGAGTGCATGGCGGATCGCATTGCGTCCTTAAGATGGGTTATAAGTTGCCTTGACGAGAAGGCAATCCCTCTATATCAGATGTTTAAAAGACTGATAACTTTGTCTGGATCGATGCTGCCAACGATGTGTTTGAAGCGCTGAAGAAAGAGTTGGTTGAACCAACCGTTTTAGCCACCCCAATTAACAAAGTGCCTATGCTCATGTACATTGCTTCAAATAATAAAGTAGTCAGTGTAGCAGTTGTCATTGAGCGGAAGGAAGCAGGAGAAGAGTATCTAGTGCAAAGACTTGTTTATTATATCAGTGAAGTTTTGAACATATCAAAAACAAGATACCCACATTGGTAGAAGCTCGTTTTTGGCATCTTCATGGCTAATCGTAAGCTCAAACACTACTTCTAGGAACATCCAACCACCATGGTCTGTTCAACTCCTCTTGGAGATATCATACAAAATAGAGAGGCCACGGGTCGGATTGCTAAGTGGGAAATTGAGCTTGGACCACACCAGGTGAAGTATGTGCCTAGGACTACCATCAAGTTTCAAGCTTTGGTGGACTTTATTAACGATTGGATTTAGTTACAAATCCTTGAAGAAAATACGGGTAACAAATATTCGACCATAAACTTTGATGAGTCAGGATAGCTGGAAGGGTTGTGGGCTTGAGTTATTTTATCTTCCCCACGAGGTGAAAAGTTTTGTTACGTCTTAAAGCTCATGTTTCCTTGCACTAACAATGTAGCTGAGTATGAAGCTCTCCTTCATGGACTTCGTATATCCAAGGAGTTGAACCTCGACAAAATCGGATGTTTGGGCGATTCAGATTTGGTGGCTCAACAAGTATCACGGACTTGGGATTCCAAGGACCGTGTTGACACCTGATTTTGGCATGGTGCAAAATATAATCAAGATAACCACTCATGGAAAAATTTACAACAAAAAAAACTTCGTCTCGTTAAGCCGGTCGATTTTAATATTATTTTTTCAATCCGTGTTCGTATGCGACCTCGAGGGACAAAACAAGATCAGGCTAAAGTTTTAGTCGGGAAGCCAAGTGAAGGTTGTTGGCCGAGTGAGAAGATGTCAGATGAATGAAAAGCTTGTTTTCCAGGTGAAATATTATTATTAGGATGAAGAAATATGATTGTGCGATCCGAGTGAAGGGTCCTTGTATCCGACTGAAAAAGTTTGAACCCGATTGACGTTGGCCAATATCCAATAGGAAGCTCAAAGACATGTGCAAAAGGTTGTCTGCATTTCTTTATATAGAAAACTTTTTAACATGAAAGTTGTGCGTATCATCAAGGCGGTAAACTTTGCTGTTGGAGTCATTACCTCTGATATAGTATGTAGCCTGCAGAAACAATACAAGATTCGGACAGTACAGTCTGCCATGTGGCCGAATCCGACTCAGAGTTGAAAGTGACCTCGTCGAGTATTCAAGATGTCCGTATTTGGAAAAATAATCAATAGAAGAATTGTTCGTATCGTTGAGCCACTTGATTTTGATATATAAATTGTCTTAATCGGATGTCATATGTTGATTCTGTAGCCTGCGCAAGGAGCAAGATAAGAGTTGGGATCAGATTCGGGTTGAATCCGAGTTCGACTAGAATTAGGGCTCTAAGACGTGATTTGGTGTAATTTTCTTGTAAGGAAAGCCTATATGAATCATTTGCTTGTATGGGAAGTCCAGACGCCTCTTATATATATTGGAGGTGATAGCCGATTGAAAAAAAACACAATCGAAACATCAATATACTACTTTTTCATCTACGTTTTATCTCTCCATCATTTTTATCTCTTGTTTTACTTGGTTCCTCGAGTTTGAGAGCTGCGAATCCTGAGGCTTTAGGGGCTAGCGAATCAACCTAGGGAAGTCGATAGCCACCGCACTCCCTGACGGGGTCCCTCCCGGGCGTGTGGGGTTTCAGGTCTTTAAAAGCATCCGTCGACTGTCTTGCGTATCACGTTGTCGGTCCTATATTCTTCGACGTGAGTTGCGGTGCATCACCCCCGTCGTAGAGGGTACACGTGACATGTTTGTGTGTCAACACATTTTTTGGCGACTCCGCTGGGCACTAAAGATGAACCATCATGTCTGATCTTCCCAACCCATCTGAGGTAAACATCGATAACATTATTAAGCCCAAGCGTGATGAACTATCGGTCGATCATCGTCATGCTTATGAGGGGTACAAGAATGTGCATAAAGAGTAGGAGCTGCAGGAGTTCCTTGCAAACTTCAAGAAGGACCACCAAGGCAATATCACTCCGATTGGAGAAATCAACTTCCCTCCTCGTCAAGTCGAGCAGGTTAAACCCCCTACGAGTACTACCTTTTCTCCTGAGCAATGGGCTGAGATTGAGAGTCGTATTGCCGATGGTAACAATATGTTCTATCAATCATTTTCAGAAAATACTCATGCTCAGGGAGATATGCCTCAATCATCTACTCGTAATGTTGGTGTGCCGATTGGTCCAGAAAACTCTAATTTGTCTTTACCCATTGCACCAACAGCTTCCATGACAATGAATTATTATCCTCCTCAAACAAACTAGATTGTGGTTGCACCCATTAGTCCTATCATGGGCATAAAAAGTTTGGTGGAAACACCGAACCAAGCGTTACGTGTAGGTGCAAACGTTGCTAGACCATTCCTGAGTTATGGTTCGGCATAAATACCACAGTTCCTACCAACCACTAGTAATCCTACTCCTCCTATGCTAGTGCAACAAGCTTCATCGTCCACTACGCACGATGCTCTAGCTAATGTGAGAGAGGAGATGGCTAAGATGCTTCGGGAAAACTTTCGTGTTGAATTACCTAGGAATCGGATTTATCAAAAACCGTATCCATAGTACTTCGATCCAATCCAGTTCCCTCCAGTATATAAAATTCAAGATTTTGTAAAGTTTAATGGAGAGGGCACAAAAACCACATGGGATCATGTTAGTCAATACTTAGCTCACTTAGGTGAAGCAGGTTCACTAAATGAATTGAAAGTGCGTTCATTTCCTTTATCCTTAACTGGTATTACATTTTCATGGTTTTGTTGTTTACCACATGGTTCTATCCGTGTGTGGTCGTAGCTAGAACAGAAATTTCTTGATCATTTTTATAGCAGCGACAATAAACTTAAGTTATCACATCTTACATCGGTTAAGCAAAAGCACTATGAATCGGTCTCCGATTATGTCAAGAGATTTAGAGACACAAAAAAACGGTGTTATAGTTTGGTATGACCGAGAGAGACTTAGCAGATCTTGTGCTTAATGGTTTGAAGACTCACATAAGATAAAAGCTAGAAGGCTATGAATTTTGAAGTATCAACCAAGTATTCCAAAGAGCTTTGGCTCAGGAAAGCTAAAGTAAAGATCATAAAGAAGTGCATAGATATAAAACTTATCGTCCAAAGATAAATATGGTTGAATATGATAGCGCTCACTTGGACGATGAGGGTGGTATTTATGCTACTGAATTTGTTTGGCCATCAAAGTCCAAACATTTACTTGCAATGATCTGAAACCGATTCATAAGAATCGTGATGAAGAGATGAAGTTTACCCTTAACATTGCAAAGTGTGATAAAATATTTGATGCTTTGTTGCAAGCTAAGATTATCAGAATTCTCATACTTTACCACCGTTTGAAGAGCTGAAACGGCACTCTTATTGCAAGTGTCATAACTATTTTTCTCATGGTATTAATGATTGCAATGTTTTTCGACGACAGATACAATCGGCCATTAATGACAGATGATTGAAATTTTCTGAGATGCAAGTTGATAAACAACCTTTTCCTACGAACACCATGGATATGGAGGGGAAGAAACTTCTCATTCGGTCGAAGGTAGAAGAATTTGCTAATCTGTCATAGGTGAGCCCAGGAAAAGCAAGGAGGGCGATAAGATCTTGGGGAGACAAGTTGTGCTTGACAAATAGCCTGGTGGCAAGGAGGTGATTAAGATCACCATCAAGAATCCTACACTCGGGGGGCAACCACAAGCACAAGAGAGGACTCATGGCAAGTTTGTTAAGCCCAAGAGTCCAGAAGTTGGCAAATGGAAGACGAATGAAGGCAAGGTGCATCATAAACGGATCAAGCCAACTTTTGACATGTTATTGTCCAAGTATGCCAATCAATCGGCCGGTTCAGGGTCTAACTGGTCAAAGAACTTGAAGTGACCAAGGTCACCATCAGCTGATGTGTTCACTCGGTATATAGAGCTGATTGGAAGAGTGGCACCGTTTCCGGATAGGCAGAGGCAATGTGTTTGGAATCGATTCGACTACTCGATTGTGCATAGTTGATTCAGGAAAAGGCAAGGAAAAGTTCAATGTCGACTCGATCATCTTGGGTAACAAAACATTCACCGTTCAACACTCGATTGTGCATAGCAATCCGACTGAGCTGATACTTGCTATCGTGCCAAAGCACTCGGCTAATGATCATGAGGCAATCACTAGCCAAGCAAAGACACGAGATCCTAAATACACTCAACCGAAGTGGTGTCCTCCAGGGATAACAAAAATGCAAAAGAGGAAACTACACAGGTTAAGAAATCAAGCGATGGCAGAACAGGAAGCTGAGAAACAAAGAGATAAATTGTTCAATGAAAGTCGACCCATGGTGCCTACAAAACAATTATGTAAGCCTAAAAAAATACAAGATGCAATAGCTTCTACGTCTGTTACAGCAGCACCTGCACCATCAAAAGAGGACGATGTAGTTATGACATCGTCTCCATCACCTATTTTTTCTTCTTGAACGGATTTCAGATTTCGTGGACACGCCCGAGGAGGAAGATGATATTTCAGACTATGAGCTTACACCAGTTCATGAAGGTATGGATATCAATATGGTGTATTATTTATCCGCTGAATTTCGTGATGTGGATGCAGAAGGTGAGGTGGCTTAGCTAAATGTTGGCCCTAAAAATGCAATATTCGAGAAGCCAAAAGAAATGGTGACACACTTAAAACCATTGTATCTAAGAGGTCACATTGATGGATCACTACTCACTCGGATGCTTGCTGATGGTGGTGTTGTGGTGAATCTTATGCCCTATTCGGTCTTCAAAAAATTGGGCTTGCATGATGAAGAATTGGTAAAGACCAATATGGTGCTTAATGGGTTTGAAGGCAAAGAGAAAACTGAAGCCAAAGTTGTGATGTATGTGGAGCTTATAGTCGGAAGCAAAACTTTGGCTACTGCATTCTTTGTGGCTGAGATGCAACGTAACTATAATGTGATTTTAGGTCGTGATTGGGTTCATGCAAACAAGTGTGTGCCATCTAATATGCACCAGTTTCCAATCCAGTGGGTTGATGATGAAGTGGAAGTCATTCATGCGGATAACTCGGCTTGTGTTGCTTTCGCTCGTGCATTGGTGGTTGGTAACATCCCAATGCTACTTGCTTGACAGGGCGCGATTTATCAGAGTTTGATTTTCTTAGCGCTACCAAGAATGGTTACGTACATGTTTCTTTAAAGCCGATTTGTGGCAATCGGCTCCAAAGCATAATGAATTTAAATGGATCCTAATTCTGAGTGGTTACAAAAGCGACTTGCAAAATATTGGTTCAATGAGAATGATATGTATGAGTCTATAGAGGAATTAGATGACACAGATAAACTTGGACAAGGTTTCACATTGGACGACCCATTAGAACAGGTAGATATAGGATATGGTTCAATTCCTAGGCCGACTTTTGTAAAAAAAAAAGATGATCATAAAGTTAAATTGATCGAGTTGTTGAAAGAATATGTTTGCTGTTTTGCATGGGAATGTCATGAGATGTCAAGTTTAAGCCGAGAGCTAGTGGAGCATCAGTTGCCTATAAAAGCCGGTTTTAGACCTTACAAGCAATCGACCAGAAGGTTTAATCCAAAAACGTATGACCGAATAAAGGATGAGATCGGGGGTTTGCTGAAATCTAACTTTATTAGACCTTGCAGGTATGCCGAGTGGATTTCTAGCATTGTACCGGTGGAGAAAAATTGGTCCGACAAATTAAGGGTGTCCATTGATTTCAGGGATTTGAATAGAGCTACACCCAAGGATGAGTATGCCATGCCCATAGCTGATATGCTTATTATTGATGCTTCTGGACATAAGGTCATTAGCTTTCTTGATGGTAATGCGAGGTATAACCAGATTTTTATGGCCTAAGAGGATATGTCTAAAACGGCTTTTCGTTACCCCAGTTTCCTTGGTTTATTTGAGTGGATGGTGATGACCTTTGGATAAAAGAATGCTCGCACCACGTATCAAAGAGCTATGAATTTAATTTTTCATGATTTACTCGGCGTTATACTTGAGGTTTATATTGATGATATTGTTGTCAAATCGGATGCTTTGGAATCTCATCTAGCTGATTTGCGTTTAACCTTTGAAAGAATGAAAAAATATGGATTAAAGATGAATCCTTTAAAATGTGCATTCGGCGTGTCAACTAGAAAGTTTTTGGGTTTCATTATTCTTTAAAATGGTGTAGATATTGATCCCAAGAAGATAGAAGCTATACAAAAAGTGGAGGCTCCAACATGCAAAAGAGATATGCAAAAATTCCTTGGCAAAGACAACTATTTAAGAAGATTCATAGCCAACTTATGAGGGAAAGTTGATGCATTCACTCACATCCTTCAATTAAAGAATGATGCCAATTTTACTTGGGGGCAAAGCAGCAAGAAGCATTTGATATGATCAAGAATTATTTGTGCACTACTTCGGCGATGAAAGCACCCAAGCATAGAGAGCCATTTAAGCTTTACATTGCAGCATAGGAAGGTGTTATTGGTGTTGTTTTTACTCAAGAGACCGAAGGAAAAGAGCATGTTATTACATATTTGAGCCGACGTTTTGTAACACCCAAGATTTTTCAACTCTTATTTCCTTGATTTCCTTGGAATTTTAAAAATTTTGACTTGACAAGAACTTTGAAGTTTTCTTGCTAATCTCCATCAGAGAAAACTTTTGAGCTTCTTCTCCACCAAGCTAAATTCACAAATATCCTCTTGGCCCTTTCTCATAAAGGAAATGGTTAAAAGAATACTTCTTTTATTCTTAAACTGGATTCCCTTTTATTCTTGATTTGGATTTTTCCATAAGCCTATTTATTAATTCTTCAAAAGGAATTAATCACCATTCTGTTTTTAAATATTTTTACTCCCCTCTTAGCCCTAAGCTTGTTTTTGAATGTTTTTTCAAAGATTTAGAAGGGATGGAGCCCCCAATTATTTCTATTATTAAAATGGGAATTTATTTTATCAGTTTGAGCTCCAAGAATTTTTCAAAGGAACCTCCTTTTCCCTTTGGAATCTTGACCCCAAACTTTGGTAGTTTGTTGTCCTTAGTATCCTCAATCTATTCCAGAAAAATCTTTAGGTCCTCAAGTTTGAAAAATTCAAATTTGGTTTGACTAAAGTTTGACCCCAGAAACTCATTTCTGATTCAAACCTGCCTTAAACTCCACCAAAAATTCTGATTTTTTTTTGCAGCATCTTTACTTCCAATGAGAGTGCTCCCCTCAAAAATTCAGCATCGAATTCTTTTTCTAGCTATGATTTTCTTTCTGTAGAGCACCTCTCGTGCACCCTGACTGAAGCTGTCTGAATTAAATTCACACCAAACTTCAGACAAATCGCAACTCCCTCCACCCTTCGCCACTCTCGCTAGTAGGAGCGCAATTGTCGTTGCTCCTCTGCCTTGATCATATTCGCAGCGTCGCCCGCAGCTTGGCCTCTTCCCCTCGTCGGTAGCTCACCGACAAAGCCGGCCAAAGCTCTGGTAGTGGCTCTGCAGCAGCCGCAGGAGCTTCCTGCTTCGATCCCGCGCCGCCGGGCACTGCCCCTTGCTCCTACTGCCGCCGCGTGCCCCTCCTCGATAGTGTGCTCCGTGAAGGCCGTCGCCATGCATCGTGCAGCTCAGAGCACGGGTGCTGCTGCCGTAGTGCGCAGCAATGGCTGCGTCATCATCGTGTTGCCACGGTCGATGACCAACCGCTCTCTGGTCAAAAATGGAACCCCAGTGGTGATTAGGTTCGATCCTAGCTACCTAACCTTCTGCTCAAGCTTCTACATCGCCGAAATCGCTCGCCAGAGTTAATGTCATAGCTCGTCTCGTGGCGACTATAAATAGAGCTCTCCTCCACTGCTTCTGACCTCGCCCAGCTCTTCCCCACTCTCCATCTCCACCTCTAGGAACCAGCCGATCCAGGAAGGGGTCCTCGAGGGGCCTTCTTCCCCAGCTCCGGCCTCCCCGATCCACTTTGGGATCCGGCCACTTCCGTGCAGAGTAAGTAGAGGTATGACTCCCTGATGCCTTTGTTTGCATCCAAGGGCTCCTCCCCGGCTTATCCCATGCTCAATTGCATCTCAGAGGCTCTTGCTACTGCAACAAAAGACCTTCCAATGGCGCCAGAAACATGCTGACGGGAGACTGTTCTTGTCTTGATACTCCTCAGCAACGGCACCAGGAAAGGGTGATGTAGCGCAGCGGTGGTAAGTATTTCCCTCAGTTTGAGAACCAAGGTATCGATCAAGTGAAGGAGTATCTCAAGTGCCTACACAAACACAAAAAGCTTGCTCCCAACACTATGAAGGGGTTGTCAATCCCTTATAGATTGTTCGCCAAGTGAGAACTGAAAGCAACAAAGTAACAAAGCAAAGTAAAAGCAAAAGTGGAAACGATAGGTGTGAATAGACCCGGGGGCCGTAGTGTTTACTAGTGGCTTCTCTCATGAAAGCAAGTAGACGGTGGGTGAACAAATTATTGTCGAGCAACTGATAGAACCGTGCAAAGTCGTGACGTCATCTATGGCAATGATTATATGTATAGGCATCACGTCCAAAACAAGTAGACCGATACTTTTTGCATGTACTACTATTACTCCACACATCGACCGCTATCCAGGATGCATCTAGTGTATTAAGTCCAAAAGAACATAGTAATGCCTTAAGCAAGATGACATGATGTAGATGGACAATCACATATCTACGACAAAGCCCACCTTGTTACCCTTGATGGCAACTAGACGATGTGTACCTTGCTGCCCCTACTGTCCCTGGGAAAGGTCACCACACGGTAAGAACCCAAAACCAAGCACTTCTCCCATTGCAAGAATCATAGATATAGTTGGCCAAACAAAACCCAAGACTCGGAGAGACTTACAAGGATATCAAATCATGCATATAAGAAATTATCAAAGACTCAAATATATATCATAGATAATATGATCACAAATCCACAATTCATCGTATCTCGACAAACACACCGCCAAAGAGGATTACATCGGATAGATCTCCATGAAGATCGTGGAGAACTTTGTATTGAAGATCCAAGAGAGAGAAGAAGCCATATAGCTACTAACTACGGACCCGTAGGTCTGAAGTGAACTACGCACGAGTCATTGGATGGGCGATTATGTTGATGTAGAAGCCCTCCAACTCCAAAGTCCCCTCCGGCAGGGCACCAGGAAGGGTCTCCAGATGTGATCTCACAGAAACGGAAGCTTGCGGCGGCGGAAAATTATTTTCGTGGATCCCTTGATTTTTTTCTGTATTTTAGGGAATATATAGGAGAAGGAGCTACGTCAGGGGGCGCCGGGGAGGCCACAAGCCTGCTAGCCGCCGCCCCCCTGGTGGCGGATAGGGGGCTTGTGGGGCCCGTGTAGCTCTCTTGGCTTGGCCCTCAAGCCCCTTGATCTGTTCGGGAAAATTTTATTTCGGGGATTTTATTCCATTTGGACTCTATTCCAAAATCAGATATGAAAACAGCCAAAAACACAGAAAAAACATGAACTCGCACTTGGCACTGAATTAATAAGTTAGTCCCAAAAAAGATATAAAAGGTACATAAAACATCCAAGGATGACAAGATAACAGCATGAAACCATCAAAAATTATAGATACGTTTGAGACGTATCAATCATCCCCAAGCTTAACTCCTGCTCGTCCTCGGGTAGGGAAGTGATAAAGAATGAATATTTGATGCTTTCATGCTACCTAACATAAATGTCCTTTGTAACTCCTCTTATGTGACGTGAATGTTCAGATCCATAGATTCAAAACAATAGTTTGCTATTGACGTGGGAACAATAATAATTCAAGAAAACTAGCAAGGTAATCATGAACTTTCAAAATAACAAGGCCAAAAGGAAGTTATCCCTACAAAAGCATATAGTGTGGCTATGCTCTATCATCATTGCACAACGAATTTAAATCATGCACAACCCCGGTATTGGCCAAGTAATTGTTTCACACCTTTACTTTCTCAAACCTTTTCAACTCTCACGCAATACATGAGCGTGAGCCATGGTTTTAGCACTATAAGTGGTGTGGAGTGTGGTGGAGGTTGCAAGAAAAACAAGGAGAAGATGATCACATTAACTAGGCATATCAATGAGCTGTGGAGATGCTCATCAATAGATATCAATGTGAATGAGTAGGGATTGCCATACAAATGATGCACCAGAGCTAAGAGTATGTGAAAGCTCTTAAAGAAAACTAGTGGGTGTGCATCCAATTTGCTTGCTCACGAAGACCTAAGGCAAATTTGAGGAAGCCTATCATTGGAATATACAAGCCCAGTTATATAATGAAAATTTCCCACTAGCTATATGGTGGTGACAAAACAAGAGACTCTCAATCATGAAGATCATGGTGCTTAATAAGCACAAGTGTGGAAGGATAGTAACATTGTCCCTTCTCTCTTTTCCTCTCATCATTTTTTTGGTGGGCTCTTTGGCCTCTTTTTTTTGGTGGGCATCTTTGGCCTCTTTTATTTCCTCACATGGGAAAATGCTCCATCAATGATGATCATCACACTTTCAACTCAAAACTTAGAGCAACGATGACTCTATATGGAATGCCTTAGGTAGTGTACCGTGACAACGATCTAGCAAGGCATATACATTAATGGAAACATCATGCTAGCTATCTTACGATCATGCAATGGCAATGTAGACATGGTGGCACATGTCATGGTGGTAGTTGCATGGCAATATATCTCGGAATGACTTTGAAAAAGCTATAGTAGGTAGGTATGGTGGCTGTTTTGAGGGAGGCTAATGGTGGGTTTTGTGCACCGGTGAAAGTTGCACGACACTAAGAAGATAGTGATGGTGGAAGGTGAAAGTGCATCTAAACTATGTACTCAACATTAGTCATGAAGAACTCATATACTTGTTGCAAAAATTTTATTAGTAATCAAAACAAAGCATTCAACGCATACTCCTAGGGGAAAGGTTGGTAGGTATAAACCATCGCGCGATCCCGACCGCCACGCAAAGGATGACAATCAATAGACTAATCATGCTCAGATGTCATCACATAGCGGTTCACCATACGTGCATGCTACGGGAATCACTAACTTCAACACAAGTATTTCTAGATCCACAACACCTTACTAGCATAACTTCAAAATTACCATAACCACAACTCAAAACTAATTGAGATGAATGAAACTTCTCTAACTATTCAATGCACATGAAGGTGGAAGTTTTCGTATCCCTTTGGATAACTACCCCTTTTGAGACTACTTTCAAAGCATAGATCAACTACCAAGCCATGCACTGTTGTGCTGTAAAAGATATAAGTGAAGCACACAGAGCAAAAGTATCTAGCTCAAAAGATATAAGTGAAGCACATGTGAGCTGAATTGTCTACCAAAGGATATAAGTGAAGCTCGACAAAATCACGGTGAGTGCATGTCTCTCTCTCTAGGTGTGCAGCAAGGATGATTGTGACACAACAAAAATAAAAGACTCCTACGATACAAGACGCTTCAAGCAAAAACACATAACATGTGGTGAATAAAAATATAGCCCCAAGTAACATTACCGATGGATTGAAGACGAGAGAGGGGATGCCTTCCCGGGGCATCCCCAAGCTTAGGATTTTACGGCATCCTTGAATCTCTTGGGGTTCCTTGGGAATCCCCAAGTTTGAGCTCTTGCCACTCTTTATCTCTTTGTCTATAAGAACTTCACCCAAAACATGAAAACTTCACAACACGAAACTTAAACAGAAACTCGTGATAACATTAGTATGAGAAAGCAAACCACCACTTCCTTAGGTACTGTAGAAAACTTAAATTCTACTTATGCTGATGTTGGATTACTGTATTTTCAATCTTCCATGGCCAATACCCCCGATACTATCCATGGTTTCATCAAAATAAGCAACCAACACAACAAAAACAGAATCTGTTAACAGCAGACCAGTCTGCAGCAATCTGTATATTTCGTATACTTCTGGTACTTCAACAATTCTGAACAATTATGGAAGTCTGAAGAATTTGCGTAGAAATCAAAAGAAAAAAGAATCAACTCAAAAGCTCTTACAGAAAAAAAATGAAAATTCTTTTCGTGAGAAGAAAGTTTCTGTCTTTTCCAGCATGACCAAACGATCATCCTCAATACTAATCATAACGGTTTTGCTTGGCACAAACGCAAAAAGAAACACAAAAAACACAACCATAACAGAATTATGAAAGTGTGGAAAACACAAAACAGAAAGAAAAAGGACAGATTGGTTGGGTTGCCTCCCAACAAGCGCTTTTGTTTAACGCCCTTAGCTAGGCAAAAGGTGATGGAATCACGTATGGTCATCTTTGGTGCTCAAACCATAAGTAGCCCTCATCATAGATTCATAAGGCAATCTTATTTTCTTTCTAGGAAAGTGGTCCATGCCTTTTCTTAAAGGAAATTGAAATCTAATATTCCCTTCCTTCGTATCGATGATTGCACCAATAGTCCTTAGGAAAGGTCTACCAAGAATAATGGGACATGAAGGATTGCAATCTATGTCAAGTACAATGAAATCCATGGGTACATAGTTCTTATTTACAACAATAAGAACATCATCGATCCTTCCCATGGGTTTCTTGACAGTAGAATTCGCAAGATGCAAATTAAGAGCACACTCTTCAATCTCATGAAAACTAAGAATATCACATAAAGACTTTGGAATCACGGAAACACTAGCACCCAAATCACACAAAGCATTGCACTCATAGTTTTTGATCTTGATTTTGATAGTAGGTTCCCACTCATCATGAAGTTTTCTAGGTATAGAGACTTCTAATTCGAGCTTCTATTCAAGAGATTTCATCATAGCATCTACGATATGCGCGGTAAAGGCTTTGCTTTCGCTATAAGCATGTGGAGAGTTTGCAATGGATTGCATCAAAGAAATGCATTCAAACAAGGAGCAATTATCATAATTGAATTCCGTGAAATCCAAAGTGGGAGTTTCATTACTGCCCAAAATTTTGATTTCTTCTACTACACACTCCACACCTTTATCATCAAGATGGGTGGACTCCGAATCATTGGGGCGTTTTTCAACCAAAGTGGATTCATATCCAGCCCCTCCATGAATAGGTTTGACACGCGAAAACAAAGATTCAAGAGGAGACACGCCAAGCACTTTAAGATCATCGTGATTTGCATCACTAGAACGCACCCTTTTAAACCATTCATGCCTAGCGCGAATTTGGGCGGTTCTTTCTTTTCTCTCATTCATGGAGACGCGCATAGCTTTCAAAGTTTCATCCAAGTTGACCTTGGGAGGAGCACATCTAACTTTCAAAGCATCAATATCACAAGACATCCTATCAACGCTCTTAGCCAAATCGTCAATTTTGAGTAGTTTTTCCTCTATGGACGCATTGAAAATCTTTTGAGAGTTGATGAACTCTTTGATATTACTCTCTAAATCAGAGGGTAATTTGTTGTGATTTCCATAATTGTTGTTGTAGGAATTGCCATAATCGTTAGAGGAGTTACTAGGAAAAGGCCTAGGAACATAGTTTCCTCTAAAAGCATTGTTGTTGCCAAAATTGTTCCTACCAACAAAATTCACGTCCAAACTAGCGTTGCTACTCTCAATCAAGGAAGATAGTGGCATGTCATTAGGATCTAAACGAGCGTTTCTACTAGCAACGAAATTCATCAACTCGTCCATCTTAGCACTAAGCGAGTTAATTTCTTCTATAGCATGTACCTTTTTGCTAGCAGGCGACCTTTCAGTGTGCCACTGAGAGTAGTTGGTCATGATATTGTCTAGGAGTTTTATAGCGTCTCCTAACGTGATTTCCATGAACGTTCCACCTGAGGCGGAGTCCAAGATATTGCGAGAAGCGAAATTCAAGCCAGCGTAAAAGATTTGTATAATCATCCACAAACTCAAGCCATGAGCGGGACAATTTCTAATCATAAGCTTCATCCTCTCCCAAGATTGTGCAACGTGTTCATGGTCAAGTTGTTTGAAATTCATGATATCGTTACGTAAGGAGATGATCTTAGCCGGCGGAAAATACTTGGACATGTAAGCATCTTTGCACTTATCCCAAGAATCGATACTATTTTTAGGCAAAGAAGAAAAACAAGTTTTTGCGCGATCTCGCAACAAGAAAGGAAAAAAGCTTCAACTTAATCATGTCATTATCCACATCTCTTTTATTTTGCATATCACAAAGCTCAATTAAGGTATTGAGATGGGATGCGGCATCTTCACTAGGTAGGCCAGAGAATTGCTCTTTCATAACAAGATTCAGCAAAGCTGCGTTGATTTCATGCGATTCCGCACTAGTGGCAGGAGCAATCGGAGTACTAATAAAATCATTATTATTGGTACTCGAGAAGTCGCAAAGTTTGGTGTTTTCAGCCATGATGACTTCAACAAACAAACAAGCACACAAGCAAGCAAGAAAACCGGCAAAGGAAAATGGCAAAAAGGAAAAAGGCAAAAGAAAAAGGCAAAGGAGAAAGGCAAATGAAAACGGCAAATGTGAAGTGGGGGAGAGGAAAACGAGTGGAAACTAGCAAAAAAGTAAATGCAAGAGATGAGTTTGTGAGACCTACTTGGATAGATCTCTCCTTCCCCGTCAACGGCGCCAGAAGTACTTCTGCTACTGCAACAAAAGACCTTCCAACGGCGCCAGAAACGTGCTAACGGGAGACTGTTCTTGTCTTGATACTCCTCAGCAACGGCACCAGGAATCCTTCTGCTACGGCTACGCCTTAAAGGACTTCCTAGGAAAATATGCAAAGGATTTCCCCCGTGGGCTTGGAGCCTTGCGTTGGTGTTCCCTCGAAGCGGAAAGGGTGATGTAGCGCAGCGGTGGTAAGTATTTCCCTCAGTTTGAGAACCAAGGTATCGATCCAGTGAAGGAGTATCTGAAGTTCCTGCACAAACACAAGAAGCTTGCTCCCAACGCTATGAAGGGGTTGTCAATCCCTTATAGATTGTTCGCCAAGTGAGAACTGAAAGCAACAAAGTAACAAAGCAAAGTAAAAGCGAAAGTGGAAACGATAAGTGTGAATAGACCCGGGGGCCGTAGTGTTTACTAGTGGCTTCTCTCATGAAAGCAAGTAGACGGTGGGTGAACAAATTACTGTTGAGCAATTGATAGAACCGCGCAAAGTCATGACGTCATCTATGGCAATGATTATATCTATAGGCATCACGTCCAAAACAAGTAGACCGATATTTTTTGCATGTACTACTATTCCTCCACACGTCTACCGCTATCGAGCATGCATCTAGTGTATTAAGTCCAAAAGAACAGAGTAACGCCTTAAGCAAGATGACATGATGTAGATGGACAATCTCATATCTACGACAAAGCCCACCTTGTTACCCGTGATGGCAACTACACGATGTGTGCCTTGCTGCCCCTACTGTCACTGGGAAAGGTCACCGCACGGTAAGAACCCAAAACCAAGCACTTCTCCCATTGCAAGGATCATAGATCTAGTTGGCCAAACAAAACCCAAGACTCGGAGAGACTTAAAAGGATATCAAGTCATGCATATAAGAAATTAGCAAATACTCAAATATATATCATAGATAATCTGATCACAAATCCACAATTCATCGGATCTCGATAAACACACCACCAAAGAGGATTACATCGGATAGATCTCCATGAAGATCATGGAGAACTTTGTATTGAAGATCCAAGAGAGAGAATAAGCCATCTAGCTACTAACTACGAACCCGTAGGTCTGAAGTGAACTACTCACGAGTCATTGGAGGGGCGATGATGTTGATGTAGAAGCCCTCCAACTCCAAAGTCCCCTCCGGCAAGGCACCGGGAAGGGTCTCCACATGAGATTTCGCGGAAACGGAAGCTTGCGGCGACGGAAAAGTATTTTTGTGGATCTCTTGATTTTTTTCTGTATTTTAGGGAATATATAGGCGAAGGAGGTAGGTCAGGGGGTCGCCAGGGAGGCCACAAGCCTGCTAGCCGCCGCCCCGTGGTGGCCGATAGGGGGCTTGTGGCCCCCGTGTAGCTCTCCTTGCTTGGCCCTCAAGCCCCCTCATCTTCTTCCGTTCGGGTTATTTCGGGGATTTTATTCCATTTGGACTCCGTTCCAAAATCAGATCTGAAAAGAGCCAAAAACACAGAAAAAATAGGAACTGGCACTTGGCACTAAATTAATAAGTTAGTCCCAAAAAAGATATAAAAGGTACATAAAACATCCAAGGATGACAAGATAACAGCATGAAACCATCAAAAATTATAGATACGTTTGAGACGTATCAGCTCTCTATTGTCGATCTCCTCGCGTCACCGGAGTTGCTGCTGCCAGAGATCTGTTGCCATCGACGTGAGGCCTCCCCTACTGTCCAATCCCTCTCCATCAGTCAGGCGAATGGTGAGTGCACCCGCACCCCTAGCTGGCTCTCCTCTCCCTCCTAGCATCGCTGGTGATCGCGGAAGCTTCTCGCGCGTGTGGAGCATTCGAACCTAATAGGGGACCCCCTTTGTCAGTGTCTCTCTCTCTCCCTCCGAAGCGTTTCGATGGAAACGTATTTGGCCAGTAGCCATTTCCCTTTCGGGGAAATGTCTTTCCCTTCGGGCGTTTTGACTAAATCTCAGCCTAGCCCCTGTTTCTATTAAAACTAATTACAAAATAGTCCCTGATAATTGTTTGGCTATAACTTTTGATCCATAACTTATTTTTCAATGATTCCTTTTGCAAATGGTTCCTGGTAATGTCTAGTTTATTTTAAGATTTTTATAAAAATATTTTAAGACCAGTAGCTAGGAAGTACCACTTATACCCTTGTTTGATCTATACCGTAGATTCTGAAACCGAAATTCCCGATGTCAACTGCATCGAGCTTGATCCCGACTACGTGGAACCAGGCAAGCATATTTGTTACGTTTGGTGTGTTTTTTGCTAACTTAACTCATATTTACTACTCATCACCTTGCATATTTCATAACTGCTATATATATTCAACCGTGATAAAAATATGATGATAGCAAGTGATAGTTATGAAAGGTTGTCGAATAGCCTAGTCACGCGGAACGTGATAGGATATGGCCTTGTCATGGCTTGAGCACAATGGTGTTGGTATAAATTTGGCAAACTCCAGTATCGACCTAGATCGAGTCTTGTCCGTGTCATACTTCTTATCGTGCTACCACAGTTCCCACAATAATGTGTTCGGTATAGTCAGTTGTAGACCTATTATCAGTCACACACCAAGTAGAGGGGCCCGTATGAAGCTATCCATGGCCCTGGAATAAATCCAGTATTCCGGTCAGGGGGCATGGGTGTTTCCGGTCTGGGACTGGAAGGCAGGGCACTCCCCATAAGCGCGCGTTATAAATATTGTTGATCCCATGCTAGTCGAGGTCGGAGCCTCCCCGTCTTCTGGTTTTACCTTGGCAGTGTAGTCCGGGTGAATCTGGGCTTCGCGGAGGTAAAGTGGGTGTGTGCTGATTCTGAGTGTCCACTTCTAAAATGCCGTACGTAGAATTAGTCATATTGACTATTGAAAACCGTGGGCTATGGGTAAAGAGTACACCCTCTGCAGAGTCAAAACTATTCGAGTAGCCGTGTTCCCGGTCAAGGACGTTTTGTACGAGTCAAGTGTCGGTCCTAGAGTCGGTCTTTGGAATATAAGCGATATTAAAAAAATGGATGTGGTGAACCATATGATGATGTGGGACATTATCATATCATGTATTATTACTTTGGACTAACCCTTCTGATTTTAATTGTTGGATGTCCTTGGGACTGTTCTACCTCGTGGATATTCAATATTTTATTTCTCTTATAAGCCCTTTATGTGGTGTCGCTGAGACGCCCGACTGTGGCATTGTTTTATTTCTCTTATAAGCCCTTTATATGGCGTCCCTGAGACGCCCGACTGCGGCACATTATTTTATTTTACCCATGCCCTTACCGTGGTGTCGCAGAGACGCCCGATCGAGGCTTATTGTTTATTTCATTTATGTTATGCCCTGTGTGTGGTGTCGCTCAGATGCCCGGCGGTGGTTTCTTTTGTTTTATTTTTTGTTATGGGTATCTCGGGAGGACTACCGCCTGATTTATCCTGTAACTTATTTATTTCCTACACTTATATTGTGAATATAACTTGACCCCAACCATGCTTAATAAAATCAACTGCATGCATCTCATCTTTTGTGCAATCTGTTTGCGAGTACTTCCCGGAGTACTCACTGGCTTGTTGTTGTGGTCAGATATGGATGAAGGAGACCTCATGGATGAGGAGTTCGATGGCGAGCCCAATGTCTAGAGGAGTCCCAGTCAGTCTTGCGATCCTGGAGTCCGTCGCTGTTTTATTCCACCGCTTCCGCCACCTCGAATAAATTGTTGAGCTTCACTCTGAGGCTTAACGCGTAGTAGTACTCGTCATGTCACATTACTCTCATGTGACGTGCCCCCTTTATTTTCGCGAGCAGTAGAGTCACGCTAAGACCACTGTAACATTTCCATCTATCCTAAGACTTGGATATGTTGTAATAATTTGTAGAGCGACCCTCTCTCTACTTATATAATATTGAGTACTACTGGTTTTCTGTATCAAGTTGAGTCTGTCAGTGGGAAATATTTTATTCACTATGGAGCGAATGGCTGATTTCCAATTAAATCATTTATTTGGAAACCAGTCGTGACACGTTTATTGGACACTGATACAAGGTACACATTTATTGAAAAATTATGCCTTTGTTTATATTACGCTTGCCAAAAACTGAGACATTACCTAGTGTCGAGTGCTTGCACAATAGCTTGTCAAACCGATGTCATTAAGTATATGTTGCATAGACCAATTCTTAGTGGTAGAATTAGCCGGTGGGCTTATGCTTTGATTGAATATGATTTGGCCTATGAATTTTTGAAATCCATGAAAGGCCAAATAGTTGCTAATTTCATTGTTGATCATTGGATTAATGACAAACATGACGTTGATATAAACATTGTCTCGATAGTATCATGGATATTATATTTTGATGGTTCAGTCTACAACAATGGCCAAGGTGTTGGTATTGTTTATATATTTCCTCATGGTGCTGTTTTTTAAGCCTCATGTCGTTTAGAATATTTTTGCATGAATAATCAAGCCGAATATGAAGCATTGTTATTTGGCCTAGAGATGTTACTGGCTATAGGTGCTACACATGTTGAGGCTTTTGGTGATTCATTATTAGTGCTACAACAAATATCCATAGTTTATCAATGTTTTGACGAATCACTTAATATTTATCTTGATAAATGTCTAGATATAATTTATGCTTTGGATTGTTTTAGCATTTCTCATATATCTAGACATGACAATTGGAGAGCAGTTGATTGGACACAATAAGCATCCGGATATCATGTTGACCATGGCATGTTTCATATTTCTCAAAATCCGATGTCTAGATTTGCCAATATAAGAGAGGCCGAACTAGAACCTGTAACTTCGGCCACTAACAAAAATTCTAGTAGAGATGAAAATCTGGACTGGAGGAAGCCCATTGTCGATTACTTGTGAGATCCGAGTGAAAGGGTGGATAGGCTTGTTCGGCACATGGCTTTCAAATATGTGATGAGGGATGGTCACCTTTATCGCCGAATACTTGATGATATTCTTTGAAATGCTTGGACGAAGACGAAGCTAGAATTTCCATGGGAGAGGTACATGAAGGTATTTGTGGAACTCATCAGTCGGCTCCTAAGATGATGTGGTTGTTGCGACGTGCTGGGTTTTATTGGCTAACAATGATTAATGATTGCTTCGGATATTATAAAGGATGTGAAGCCTGTCAAAAGTTTGGTGATATTCAATTGGATCATGCTGCCATGTTACATCCTATTATCAAACCGTGGCCTTTTAAAGGATGGTGTTCAGACTTGATTGGAGAAATTCAACCGCCTTCTTCAAAGGGGCATCGGTTCGTATTGGTGGCAAGAGATTACTTCACTAAATAGTCTGAAGCGGTAGCTCTCAAGAACATGAGCATACGGAGGTAATTCAATTCATAACTAAGCACATTATTCATAGATTCAGCATTCTACAAACATTAACTACGGATCAAGAATCATCTTTTATGTCACATCAAGTTCGAGAATTTGCTGAATCTTACACGATAAAGTTGCTCAATTCCTCTCCATATTATGCCCAAGCTAATGGACAAAATGAGTCTAGTAATAAAATATTAATCAAGCTCGTCAAAAAGAATATTGAGCATAATCCAAGGAGATGGCATTAGTTGCTATGTGAGGCTTTGTGGGTGCATAGAATCTCAAGGAACGGTGCTACAAAAGTAACCACTTATGAGCTAGTATATGGCCGAGATGCCGTTTTACTAGTGGAAGTGAATTAGAGTGCTTTGCGAATAGCCAAACAAAATGATTTATCGGTCGTGGAATTTTATAACTTAATGATGGACAATATTGATGAAGTTGTCGATAAACATTTGGCTACTTTAAAGGCTATAGAAAGAGACAAGTTAAGAGTGGCAAGAGCTTATAATAAAAAGGTCAAATTGAAGAATTTTCAAGTTGGCGATCTCGTGTAGAAAGTGATCCAGCCAATTGGTTCAAGAGATAAAAAAATCGGGAAGTGGTCACCAAACTGGGAAGCTCCTTTTAAAATTGCAAGAGTAGTTCCTGGAAACTCATATTTTGTGGAAACAATTCAAGGGACAATGCTACCTCGAGCTCTCAGTGGCATGTATCTGAAGAAATACCAGGCGAGTGTGTGGCAATAAACATAAGTAAACATGGCCGATATATAATTATCGCCCTAAGAAGAACAAGTGGTCGATGGAGTGTTGACATCGTCCTTAGGACACATACACTACGGATTATTTTTCGGTACACAAGCTTTGCTGAAAAACAGGGGGGCATATGTTGACACCTAATTTTGGCATGGTCTAAAATATAATCAAGATAACCTCTCATGGAAAAACGTACAACACGAAAAAGCTTCGCCTCGTAAACCCGATCGATTTTGATATATATTTTGTCTCAATCTGTGTTCGTATGTGACCTGGAGGGACAAAACAAGATCAGGCTAAAGTTCAGTCCTGAAGCCGAGTGAAGCTTGTTGGCCGAGTGAGAAGATGTCGGACGAATGAAAATCTTATTTTCCAGGTAAAATCTTGTTATTGGGATGAAGAAATATGATCATGCGATCCGAGTGAAGGGTCCTAGTATCCGATTGAAAATGTTTGAATCCGAGTAACGTTGGCCAATATCTAATTGGAAGCTGAGAGATAGGTTCATAAAGTTGTCTAGATGTCCTTAGATGGAGAATTATTTAACATGAAAGTTGTGCATATCATCAATGCGGCTAGAGTTTCTTTTGGAGTGATCATCATCTGACATAGTATGCAGCCTGCAAAAATGATACAAGATTCGGACAGTACACTCAGCCATGTGGCCGAATCCGACTAGGAGTTGAAGGTGACCTCGTGGAGTATTCAACATTTCCTTATTTGGAAAAATAGTCAACAGAAGAATTGTTCTAATCATCGAGCCGGTCGATTTTGGTATATAAATATTCTTAGTCGGAGGTCATATGCAGATTCTGTAGCCCACTCAAGAAGCAAGATAGGAGTTGGGGCCAGATTCGGGTTGAATCCGAGTTAGACTAGAATTAGGTCTCTAAAACGTGATTTGGTGTAATTTTCTTGTAAGGAAAGCCTAGATGAATTCTTTACTTGTACGGGAAGTCCAGCTGCCTCTTATATATATTGGAGGTGATGGCCGATTGAAAAAATACACAATTGAAACATGAATATACTACTTTTTCATCTACGTTTTATCTCTCCATCGTTTTTATCTCTCGTTCTTTGCTGTTCATGGAGTTTGAGAGCCGTGAATCCGGAGGCTCTAGGGGCGAGTGAATCGACCTAGGGCAGCCCATAGTAACCGCACTCCCTGTCGGGGTCCCTCCTTGGCGTGTGGGGTTTTGGGTCTTCAAAAGCATCCGCCGACTGTCTTGCGTATCGCGCTGTTGGTTGGATCTATTTCGACGTGAGCTGCGGTGCATCACCCCGGCGTCGAGGGTACACGTGACGTGTTCATGTGTAAACAAACCCCCTCATGGCAGCTTATCGACATGTAGTTATTGTTATTGTAGGTCATTTTCAAGGTTACTAGGTGGATCACATTGATCGCCGGCTCAACGAGGCTGCTGATGCACTGCCCAGACTTGGCTCTCAATGCAAGCCAGGCCCACCCAATGTTTTACTTGATGTGATCCATAATCCTTCAATCACGCTATAGTCAGAGGAGGATATAGCTATTCCAGATCCAGAGGCACAACTCGTGGCGGCTCTCCATGCAATCCCAAAGTGGACGGTGGCTTATTTGGCTTATTTAACCCGAGGTGAGCTGTGTGATGAGGAAATCGGACGTTGCAAGTCCATGACTGTAGTCAATGGAGAATTACACCATCGAAGCGTCACTAGTGTATTTGAACGGTGTGTTTCTCCTGCAGAAGGATGAGAAATCCTTAATGTGATCCACGCTGGAGATTGTGGTCATCATGTTGGCACAAGGGCGTTGGTCGCCAATGCTTATCGTCATGGTTTTTATGTGCTTGCTCGTCATGCTGATGCAGAAGACATTGTGCAGAAGTGTGATGGTTGAAAAAAATTTGCAAGACAGACTTCTGTGCCGGCTCAAGAGTTATGGATGATTCCAATTACTTGGTCGTTTGCAGTCTCGGGGTTTGACATGGTGGGTCTGTTCAAAATGTTGCGAGATAAAAAGACACACCTCTTGGTTGCAGTGCATATATTTACCAATTGGGTTGAAGCAGAGCCAATCAACTATTGTGATGCCAAAACTGCGGTAAAATTCTTGAAAAGGTTGATTTATCGTTTTGGATATCCACACAACATCATCACAGATAATGGCACCAATATGTCCAAGGGCGCTATGGAAAAGTTTGTCAACACCAACACATCAGACTTGACTTAGCATGTGTTGCACATCCATAGTCCAATGGACAAGGTGAGCGAGACAACCAGGAGATATTACATGGAATCAAACCCTGGGTTATGGTGCCTCTTCAATGAACTCCTGGTTGTTGGGTTGAATAACTCCCCGCGGTACTATAAGCATAAGGACCACCACGAACTGATCCATAGGTTGTACGCCATTTTTTCTGGTCTATGGAGGAGAAGTTGTTCTACCAAGTGATATCAAACACGATTCCCCCAGAATTGATGCTTATGTCGAGGCTAACAATGGACAAGCTCATCAGGTTTCTTTGGACACTCTCGAGGAGGAACGTGATCTCGCAGTCTCAAGATCAGCTATATATCAACAAGACCTATGCCGCTATCACCTCGTAGAATTCGCAGCCGAACTTTCCAGGAAGGTGACTTAGTGCTTGTTTGATTCAAGACCAAAGGGACATGCATACGCTTTCACCACCTTGGGAAAGGCCTTTTGTTAGGAAAAACCTCGATAATGGGTCATATTACCTGGTTGATCTATGAGAACATCAGAAGTCTCAAACTTGTGAAGAGGAAACCACCAGGCCTTGGAACATTGCCCATTTTTGGCTTTACTTCAGTTAGAGCCACTAGCTTTGAATCATTGTACATACTTATGTATATACCTTTGTGTACAATATAATAAATCTAGCACCCCCGGAACCTGGGGTCTCTATCATTTCTGCAATAAAATTATGAGTCCTTACTCTTCGAACACACGTCACTTGGGGGCTCCCGACTCAACGAGTTAGCCACTAATAATTTCCCTCATGACCCGGCTAAAATAGCAAATGCAATAAAAAATATTGTTAAACCTGCCTATTTGCAAGATGCTTCTCCGCACAAAGTGACATGTGTACTCTCGATAAGTCAACTCTTATGGACCCTATACTTATCGAGGTTAAAACACTGGCTTGAGTCACATAAGAGTTGGCTTACAGAAAGCGAGGTTAAACCATGGGCTATTAAGCCAGCTTCATGAAAGCAAGACTTGAGATTCAAAGAGCCGGTCTAAATTGTGGATCTCTCAAGTCGGCTTATATATATTTTATTCTTGTTTTACTAAATTGCACGAACAAACTTCACCCCTACATTCACCGGTTATTCTTGGATCACATAATGATCAGCTATTTGATGCAAAACAAAGGAATTCATAAAGACCCTATTCCAGCGGCTCATTCTGGCGGCTAGTCACCCACATTATTGTGAACTACACTGCAAGGCCAAATTTCAAAAGTTACATCTAACGGGTCATAAATAGATCGTCGGGTTATTAGACTACTTCACAAGATAATGAGTTATCTACCAGATCATGATATCAAGGAATAATTACATTAAAAGGATGATATCTTTCGAGCGGCTTGTCTTGCACAAAAACAAGACGGATTATCATACAAACAATAACCAAGGAGCAAATATATTGACAACATTGCTACAACAGGCTCAAAGGTTAATAAAAGTATTACGTGCATGATGGCACGCCAGACGGATCAAATTCACTACCCCTATTATAGACTCTTCTCAGGAGCCGCAAAAACATTCTAGTTTTTTACCCAAAGTATTGTGGATTACTCTTGGCCGACGACTTGTGTATATTCTACCTTAGACCGCCTATGTTGGCCTTCTACGTCGGTCACCTCAGGATCCGGTTGAGCCGGTTTTCTTCATTGACCTGTTGGTCCTTGTGTACCTGCTGGATTGTGTTCACAGACTAAAAATTTTAAGGTTCAGGAACCATAACAGACGAGTCAATATCAGGACAAAGGGTTGCTTAGGACGAGGGGGGAAGATCATAAGGTTGGTCCTTGGGTGGATTTATGCACTGATTTTCGATGGAATAGGCGGACTGGTACTTGTTCACATCTAGATCGCCTGTAACAAGAGTTGCAAGTGGACGGGTCTCCTTCACACACTTGGAAAAATCTTGCACTGAAAATTCAAAGCCGTCAGCCTTTAGTTCAAGAAACCCGCAAGTTGTTGCTTCAAGGTCAAACTCTAGTACATAATATTTTGCACAAGCAAGTGCCATATGTTCTCCCATATGCGCCACCAATCTCTTAAATTCCTCAACCCATTGTGGAATTGTTGACAACCGCCTAAGCATGTCTCTAATATTCTTGGGAGGCTCTTGAAGATTTTTTTTCCCGCCATGAGGGAAAAAATAGATCATGTGAATAGATGTTCTATATAGGTCAAGATGGCCTTCATCCTCACAATGGGTGGCCGGATAAGATTGTCATAGTTTCGTCCTACGCACAAAAAATATGAGCTGGAAAATAAGCCGGCACATCATTTGACCCGGAATTCAAATAGCAGAAAGTTCATACATCATACCAAAGATTGTAGTAATCATCTCATTGATTTGCTTTTTCAGGGTCTGCATCTCCTCTGTGACAGGCCCAAGCTGTTTTTGTGCATCTTCAGTGCGCTTCAGAATTAAGGATTTGTCCTTATTAAAATTGTCCTTCGTTTGATCAAGGAGATTGTATGCTAGTTTGTTCTCATCTTCAAGTCGAGTCATCTTTTGTTGTGCATCAATCTTTAGATTTTTATCATCTTTGGACCACCTTTGAAAATTGATGTTAGCACACAAACACATCACCATGTACCCTCAACACTAGGGTGATGCACTGCAGCTCATGTCAAAGGAGACATGTGCGGAAGCGCGGTACACATGCAGTCCAGCGGGCGCTTTTACAGACCCGAAACCCCACACACTAGAGAGGGACCCCGTCAGGGCGCGCGGCGGCTATGGGCTGCCGTAGGTCGGCTTGACCGCCCCTAGGACCTCGTGGATTCACTTACCTCGAATATTGAAGAACAATAAATAATGAGAAGCAAGATACAAGGGGAGGGATTATGAAAGATGAACAGGAAAAATTAGTATAGTTTGATTTGTTCGATGGTGTGTTGTTTCGGTGGTCATCTCCACTATAAGTAAGACGCGACTGGAATTCCCGTACAAGAAAGAGATCCGTCTAGGCTTTCCTTACAAGAAAAATACACTAAATCATGTCCCAGAGTCCTAATTCTAGTTCAACTCGGATTCAGCCCGAATCTGGCCCAAACTCATATCTTGCTCCTTGCGTGGGCTGTATAATTTGTATATGACCTCCAATTGAGATGATTTTTATATCAAAATCAATCATTCTGACGATACAAATAATTCTTATGTTTATCACTTTTCCAAATAAGTCCATGTTGAATATGCCACGGGGCCCTCTTTAACTTCCTGCCAGATTCGGTTCTGTGAGTGACTAGGATGTCCGATTTTTGTAGAGATTTTACAGGCCGTACGTTACTTCAAATGATGATGAATCTCAAAGCAGAGTTTACTGACTCGACGATACACACAACTTTCAAGTTGAACATTTTTTTGATTTAAGGTGGTATTATGGCCCGAAACGCTCGTGCAAAACAAGCAATCGGGGCGCTACCTATCACACATGTGTGTGATTGGGTGCGCCACTTTTTGGCTTGCGCTAGGGCCGTACTCCGATGGCTCTAACTTTTGCATATGATCTCGGATTGACATGAATTGTATAGAAAAATCAATCGTTTCAACGAGAGAAAGAAAATCCGTATTGAACATGTCTCCGTATGAGGCAGTCTTGTGGGCTTAATCCATCGAACAGTACTGTGAATATGAAATATCAGCCCTTTGAACACACTTTCGGCCTTCGAGATGAGATCAGACAGTGATGGCCCAAACTTCTAAGATATTCATGTCAACACTATGAAACTTTTTCATGTAGATCACTTCCTTAGTTGAATCCATCTTAATAACATTCTCTTCCATGTCAAAATCCGGTGTCAACACACGCCCCCTGTTTTTCGACAAAGCTTGTGTGGAGGAAAAAAACTTACACCATGTTTGTTATTAGGACGATGTCAACACTACATCAACCAATCATATTCTTAGGGAGATAATCTCATATTGGCCATAGGCTCAGACTAGCTGCCACCTCGATAGGGCCCCTTCAGATATTTGTTGTCTTGATAACACAAGCACCTCCATGAATGCATCCAGTGGTGCAACTTGCGTGACCTCTCAACTCGGATCCTACAAATAAGAAAATTATGTTTAATCTAGTCGGCCACCTGCCTTTCACTAGGTCATTGTCAGTAGCTGACTCAATAGTCAAGCCATCCTCACAAGTATTCGTAAAAATTAGCATCGGTTTTTAGGTATGAGATAAACTGTGAAGAACACCATCAGCCCGATTCCAGCTTTGCCAACACAATGCACAATCAGGCCAATATGGAAATATTGGCGATGTGTCCACATCTTAAAGGACATGGAGAACCCATCCATGAAAGTGTGAATAGCCAAAATAAATCAGATATTTCGGCTTGGTATAAATTACACAGCGTCGACTTTGATGGTACGGTTGGGGAACATGGATGACGCACCGCATGAAGTCTCCTATAGTGAGATGAAAATTACTGGGTTCTCCTGCCATCTTCCTTCTTGTCCTCCTTTATTCTTCCCGGCTTTGGAAGAGAAGATGGTGCACCCTTCTTGACTTGAGAGTTTCGCTTGGGGATCCACGCCATGTTCCTCTTCTCCAACTCTCAGGCTCTTAGCCGCTTCAACTGCCACACTTGCCAATGTGATAAGCCGAGTGGGCATCCCGACTGTGATCCTATTTTATACACTCGTAGTTCTTTCATAACTTTGGACACTTCCAGCTTGACCTATTTAGTTTTCATGACTGGGTCCTTGAAAGTTACTCGCTTCACTTTCTGTCCCTTCCTAGCCAACATCAACTTAGTTGGATTTTGGTTACTTAAAGTTGGGTTTGAAACAACATCCTTGCAACCATCTCTTTTCACTTTGTAGACCTGCTTGACCACACTCCTTGCTCCTCCATGAGCTCTTGGACGATTCATGATTGAGTCGGTTATTGACATACGGTTGCCATCTTGATTTTCTCGAAGCTGCATAAACTTTGCGAGGTGATTTAGCGTAAGAATGATGGTGTGCCTATGAATTATACTTGTCCCGTGCTTGATATGAACATAATACGACATGGGAAGGCATGAATGACTTCGGCATTGGTGGCCCAAAAGAAGTTCAGGGCGTCAGCGTGTTTAGCTTCATCTTTTGCCAATCCGGGTCATCAAATTTACACCTTGTAGGTGACTTCAAAGTTTTCGGTTCACGTGGCTGATAAGCACTCTTCGCCTCACTTATCTTCTGATATTTTTCCAATAACGACGCGAAAGTGATTTTAGGTTTTTTACCTTTGTTCTTACCATAACCCTTGCTTTGCTTGGTCTTGGGAGCATCGGTCTTTGAATTTTCTTGTTGCCCCCAGTGCTAGATGTCTTCGATGTAGTTTTGACGGAATTCCCATCTTCAGAATTCTCGGCTTGGATAATTTCTTTATGCAACGAATTGGGCCCATCATGTTCAGCGTGCACCCGTTCGTCTTGGGAGGAGTCAGCTTGCAGCCGGGTCAACACATGATCATCGTCAAGATTACTCATAGCCGGCTGGCCATCATCTTATGTTCCAACAATTTCCAATCGCCATTCAACGACTGATTATGTGTCTTGATGAATCACGTCGTGGTCTCTGACTTTCTGGTTGAACAAATTGGGCATTCGCTCTTGTCTTGATGGCTCAGTATGGTGATCTTCTATGATAATTGGAGTAGCCGGTGATGCACCGACAATGTGATCACCTATGCCAAACTAATGGGACATTGTTGAGCCCTTGGCTTATATTGGGATACCGGATTTGGAATTAAGAAATCGAGTGGTGCTAGCTTAACATCATCCAACTCGGCTATGCATCGTCCTTTTTCGTCCTTTGAACCAGGCTTTATGTTTCTACAACCAAAATAGTTACAAAATAGATATCTGATCTAAGACCATATGTTAGCCAGGTATAAAAAAATCAATGTTGTACATATGAAAATATAGCTTAGCCAATATGAAGGTAACAACTTTGGGTGGAACAGATTGCCACTATTAGCCCCTGCGAATGGTACAACATGTTGACCACAAAACTAGTGACAAGATAATTCCTAGCAAAAAAACTACTTATCTCGACTAGTCTTTCAACATTAATTAGAATTATACTACAAGATGCATCAATAGTATAATTTTGACCGAATCGAAAGGCAAGTAAATTGTTGACTAGGTAAACCTCTTCAAAGACGTCGGGAGAATGTGATGTCACCACAATAGGAAGAATGCTTTGACCCGCCTCTGGATAACTCTCCAACGTTCAGCTTCCTATTGTGGCTCTCATGTTGTGTCACTTGGATGCTCCTTGTTAACCGAACATTGTTCGGCTTTACTTTCTGGCTCTTGATGTTCATATTTAACAAAAATTGTTTGGTCATCTCCTCTTCTTCTTGATGCTCGTAATATTTGACACGGAACTCATCGGGTAGGATGTAAGCTCCCTTACATCTAGAAAAATCAAGCACAACAAATTTAGTGTGTTCGTCGTTCCTTAGCTCGGTGAAGCTTGCATCTTCTATTTTGGTACACCTCGCAATAATTGGCATGATGCACTCAGCAATACCCGGTGATGTACTCGAATGGATGCATGCACTCGACTGTAATGATGTACTCAACTAGCCCGATGAACTCGGCTGAGATGATGCACTTGGCCTTAACTGGTTCAATGCACTCAGTCTTGACTCTATGCTCTCGCCCTTAACCATCCTAATGCTCAGTCCGGTTTCAAACAAATCCACTAGTGTATTTTCTTTAATGGAATTGTTTGACTCGGCTATAGATGACTTAGTCATTTTTGACATGGTTTCAACTCAATCAATTGTACTAGCCGAGTGAATCCTTTTTTGCTGATTTGTTTGCAAGACTTTTTTTTATCTTGCCTCACCATTAGAGAAGGGCCAACATGGATGCTGCATGGAGGAAGGTACTTGGTGTATTCTTGTAAATATTCCTCTTCACGCTTCTTCTTGAGTACTTTAAGCATGTTGATATTCTGCTGGTAATTCCTCAAGAGTCGGTGTAGTAAAATTATTGATGCATTATCCTGTGAGCTTCGGCTTGACCTCGTCCATTCGAGCCACATGTTTTTCTTCGGCCTCATCTCTACATGGATCGGTTTACCCCCCAATGCCTTTAGGATCTTTCGACAATGAATTGATGTTGTCGAAATTTTGCAATTGTACATGGGTGTATAACATGCTGCAACGATAGGTGATGACATATGCATTATTTTTGAATATTTTCTCTCGACAATTTGATCAAATGGAAACACTCTCTATTCTTTCAAAACCCTAGCTCTTATTGCCTCCTAATCAGGAACCAACCCCTTATCATGTTGCTCAAGGCAAATAGTCTTGATTTTCTTATTTTGGGCTAAACATTTTAATGCAGCCAGAGCCACCACATCTCCTACAATATTAGTCACAGATGTGCCTATAGAATCTCCATCCGCTCGGCCATAACCATGAAGGTGAGCCGAGCCATGAATATTTTTAGTTGCATATGTTCCTTAACAACTAATCTCATGAGGTATAGCATATGATGACTGAGGATAACCGGCTAAATAGCTAACGGAAGCATGGTCGATTCTCCCATCAATCAGCATGTTTGGGGATGAACTAGCATATTGCGAGCTGGTTACCGATGGATAAAATTGTGAGACACACTCCTGTACACGAGGTGTCCCATATTGAGCATTCGAACTCGTTGTGTTGTTCGCATGCATATTTAAAGGTGTTGCCGATGCACGAAAGTTCGGATCCATAAGTTGTATGTCGCGATTATGTAAATTCCAAGCTTCTCCAAGGGAATTACTAGTCAGCCTTTCCTCGTTAGGGCTAGCCGACATGATATGTCCATCGAACGATCTAGAAACATGAACATGATGGCTATTTTCATCTACGTAAGAAGATTGTTGATACATGTTACCGTCGTAGATTGCTCCCGCTTGATGACACTCTCTTCGTAGCAAGAACATGCTAAAGACCGTTCGAAGTTTTGTCCCGAGCGGAGTCACCAAAAAGTTTGTTCGCACAAAAATACATCACCCTGTACCCTCGACACTGGGGGTGATGCATCATAGCTCATGTCGAAGGAGACCCATTCGGAAGCACGGTACGCACGCAGTCCGGTGGGCGCTTTTACAAACCCAAAACCCTACACGCCCGGAGGGACCCCGTCAGGGAGCGCGGCGACTATGGGCTGCCCTAGGTCGACCTAAACGCCCCTAGGACCTCATGGATTCACTGCCCTCCAATCTTGAAGAACGACGGAGAACGAGAAGCAAGATACAAGGGGAAGGATAAAGATATATGAACACGAAAAAGTAGTATAGTTGATTTGTTCCATTGTGTGTTGTTTCAATCAGCCATCACGTCCACTATATATAATAGGCGGATGGACTTCCCATACAAGCAAAGGATTCATCTAGTCTTTCGTTAAAAGAAAATTACACCAAATCACGCCCTAGAGTCCTAAGTCAAGTTCAACTCGGATTCAGCCCGAATCTGGCCCAAACCCCTGTCTTGCTCCTTGCGTGGGCCGTAGAATTTGCATATGATCTTCGATTGAGACGATTTGTATATCAAAATCAATCGTTTCGATTATACTAATAATTCTTCTATTGACCACTTTTCCAAATAATGGCATCTTGAATACTCCAAGAGGTCCTATTTAACTTCCAGTCGGATTCGGTTATGTGGCTCACTAGACTATCTGAGTTTTGTAGAGATTCTGCACGCCCTATATTGAGACAATTTTTATATCAAAATCAATCGTTTCAATGATACGAATAATTCGTCTATTGACCACTTTTCCAAATAATGGCATCTTGAATACTCCAAGAGGTCCTATTTAACTTCCAGTCGGATTCGGTTATGTGGCTCACTAGACTATCTGAGTTTTGTAGAGATTCTGCACGCCCTATATGTAACGCCCCGGACACACCCGCCGGTGGTTGTTACTCCTGGCGGGATCTAGACTGGCCCCACATATCAATACTAGTCTTTTCTGCACACTTTGTCCTCACTCATGCGCACCCGAGATGAACTTCCCGGTCGGTCACCCATCCTAGAACTATTCCAAGCCGAGCACGCTTAGCCTGGGAGTTCTGTTTGAATGGGCTCCCAGAAAAGAAGGAATTCCTTATTGATATGAGTAGTCTATCATCCCTAATAAGCCAGGCTATCACATACACCACCACTCAGAGGAACCGACGTCCTCGTCGGGCCACAGGAGCGTTCCCTATTGGCACAAACGTTTGTGCATCCAGTCGAGTACATGTGCCATGTCGTGTGCCACGACGGGTCACAAACGTCATAAACAACACGACTGCGCACCTTTCCGCAAACATCCGTGTAACCGCGAGGGTCGGCTCTGATACCGAACTTGTAATGCGCCGGACACACCCGCTGCTGGTCGTTACTCCTGGCGGGATCTAGATTGGCCCCACATATCAATACTAGTCTTTTCTACGCACTTTGTCCTCACTCATGCGCATCCGGGATGAACTTCTCGGTCGGTCACCCATCCTAGAACTACTCCAAGCCGAGCACGCTTAACCTGGGAGTTCTGTTTGAATGGGCTCCCAGAAAAGAAGGAATTCCTTATTGATATGAGTAGTCTATCATCCCTAATAAGCCAGGCTATCACACTATATTACTTCAAATGATGATGACTTCAAAGGCAAAGCTGACTACCTCGACGATACGCACAACTTTCATGTTGAATATTTTTTGATTAGAGGCTTCCTTATGGTCCAAAATGGTCGTGCAATAAAAGTAATCGACGCGCTACCTATGAGACATGTGTTTGATTGGGTGCCACTTTTTGGCTTGCGGTAGGGCCGCACTCAGATGGCTCTAACTTTTACATACGATCCCCGATTGACATGACTTTTATATAAAAATGGATTGTTTCGACGAGATGAAGATAATCCAGGTTGAACATGTTTCCATATGAGGCTCTTTTGTGGGCTTAATCGGTTGAACACTACTCTGAATATGAAATCTCAGCACTTTGAACACAGTTTCTGCCTTCGAGATGAGATCGGACAGTGATGGCCCAAACTTCTAAGATGTTCATGTCAACACTATGGAACTTCTTCTTGTAGATCACCTCTTAATTTTAATCCATCTTAATAAGATTTTCGTCCGTGTCAAAATTTGGTGTCAACAATTGGCCGCATTAGACTCAGCATTCTCCAATGATTCATGTACACACAAAGAAATTATAAGTACAACTCTCAAGCCACCAAAATAAACGACTCGACACTTGGGGGCTAATGCAACTTTTTTCTTTGTTCTACAACAAAAAGGCTCAACCATCTCAAAGAGGAAAGCTGGTCCTTGGGGGCTACACTTGGCAATTTTATAAAAAGACCCGACCATCTCAGGAAAATAAGAAGTCCCTTGGGGTTATGGTCAACAAATTCTACACCTTAAGGAATCAAAGAAGTACCAATTCATTATTCTCATAATGACCCTTTCCTTGAGGACTAGGATTCACATTTTTTATCAACAACTTCCGACACTACCGTCTCGTTATTAATACAATGACCCGGTCCTGGAGGGCTACAGATGGTTCTTTAGATATTACTAAAGACCCAGTTCACTACTTATCCATACTAAATTGTCTCTTGGGGGTGGTCTTAATGATGTTGAACAAATTCATTACAAAATCCTGGCTCTTAGACAGTCAGGTCACATAATGCTGATACAACCTTTGGATATCAAGGTTGTTAAGTACCGGAACTCCAGCTTGGTTTTACCTTTCTCCAAATGTGTCGGCTCGCCTTTGGACATAAGTTTAGCGAAAATAGTTGAAGGGTCAGGAGCTTGATATGACCAGCCAACAACAACCACTTCCATATCGTCCATAGCGTCTCGCGGGGTAATATCGTCCGTAGGAGGTACATGATTTGAAGGATAAGCATAGCTTGGAGGATGAAAGGCCAGCTCATCAGGGCTGCCTTGATTATCATCAGTTGTTTCTGCAATAGTTGTTTCCTCAGCTTGGCACATCTCCACGTTATGAGTCATCTCAGTACCCAAATTTGGCTCAACCTACGCTATAGGCTCATTATGAGTCATGACTTCAGCTGTAGAAGGATCTTCAAAAGTGTGATCCCGAGCAGCAGAAGAAGATTCACCTGCCTTCTTCCTAACTAAGACTTGGCTCTGCAAGTCATATAAAGAGTTTATCAAATCAGTAAGGAATAATAGGTACTGAAGTGACAAATCAAAGGCGACGTAAAAAAAGCTTACCCATGGTTGATGGTTAAAGTCGAAATTTTAGTAGCAGTCGAGTCGCCAGATGAAGGTGATGACTCCTGGTAATAAAGTGAATTACATGGACTAAGGTTTTTGTAAAGAGACCAGCTTGAGGATGAGAAGCGGTTGGACTATGTGGCACCTCAAAACTTCGCTTACGAGCACGCGACTCAAGAGATAAGTCGGTAGATAACTCTCCGGAACAACTGTGTTTCTTGCGTTTCGATTGGGTGGCATGCTGATCTTGTTTCAAAGGGAAGTTCGGGTCTAAGTGAGCGGCTAGATTTGAAAACTTAACGTTTTTGACGGCTCGTCTTGTCCTCTTCATAACATACGACTCTTAGGAACTAGAGGAGATTGCAATTACCTAAACATCGGCAACTTGACTATTTTCAGTTTCATCCTGGGAAGAAGAAGCATTAGCAAGTGCAATAAACAGACAACCAAGTGAATCGGGTTCTATCTCAGATTCTCCCTCCGAGGAGGTTTCCTCCGTCGGGTCATCCATTTGATCGGTAGGGGGATATGTGTTCTAGCCCTCGCGTTCCAAAAGTTAGAGTTTCCCTGCAATAAAAAAGTAAGCCGGCAAAATAAGTGTTGGAAATATGCCCTAGAGGCAATAATAAATTAGTTATTATCATATTTCCTTGTTCAGGCTAATCGTTTATTATCCATGCTATAATTGTATTGATTGGAAACTCACATACATGTGTGAATACATAGACAGACACAACGTCCCTAGTGAGCTTCTAGTAGGCTAGAGCGTTGAGCAAAGATGGTCAAGGTTTCCTGACCATAGACATGAGTTGTCATTTGATAACAGTATCACATCATTAGGAGAATGATGTGATGGACAAGACCCAACCGTAAGCATAGCATATGATCGTGTGAGTTTATTGCTACTGCTTTATGCATGTCAAATATCTGTTCCTATGACCATGAGATCATGCAACTCACTGACACCAGAGAAATGCCTTGTGTGTATCAAAAGTCATAATACAACTGGGTGACTATAAAGGTGCTCTACAGGTATCTCCGAGGGTGTCTGTTGGGTTGGCATGGATTGAGACTCGGTTTTGACGCTATGTATGATGGAGAGGTATCTCTGGGCCCACTCGGTAATACAACATCACAAGAAGCTTGCAAGCAATGTGACTAAGAAATTAGTCACGGGATCTTGTATTACAGAACGAGTAAAGAGACTTGACGGTAACGAGATTGAACTAGGTATGGATATATCGACGACTGAATCTTGGGCAAGTAACATACCGATGGACAAAGGGAACTCCATACGGGATTGATTGAATCCTTCACATCGTGGTTCGACCGATAAAGATTGTCGTCGTTTTCTCACGACAGATGCCATGGGTAGGCTTATCGAGAGTGGTTGGAGCCGAAAGGACACTAACGGGCTCCGGGAACGAGATTGGTAACTAGCAAGCTAGGCGCACGATGTACCCAGGTTCGGGGCTCTCCGTGGGAGAAAATACCCCTAGTCCTGCCGGAATGGTTGATGAACCAGAGTGTTTACAGGATGCTCCTAGAGCTGATCGACAGAGCAGGAAGAAGGAGCAGACGGCTTGCATTATACCTCTCATGTGTGTGGGGGGTGCAGGAATGGTCGACCCTCTGCATGGAGGGGTCCGGGGGGTTTCATAGACGAACCCACGAGCCTACAATATGGATATAAGTACATTATGGGGGACCCGGCTCGCAGCCTCTCTAGCTGGCCAGGGGCCCCAGTATGGTTTAGTCTTGTCACTTGAGGGGGCCGCCGGCTGCAAGGTCCCATCTGGCCATGGGACCCGTTGGTCAACCTATGGGGTTGGTTCATGCTCCCCACCTAGGATGCGTGATGTACGTCCGGCGTCATCTTGCGGGATCCTGCGTCGGTCAGCGGTACGACCGTCTCCACTATAGCCATGCTGGACCGGGTAATGGAGTGGGCGCTGGCGTGCAGGTACTCTGTGTGGTTGACGGATCGGAGACGGCGTCGGTCAACGGTACAGAAACTGACACTGTAGCCATGCGTACGCTTCTCCCTTTTACCCGTGCTGAGTACCTTCACCTTTAATTGAAGGCCCCCGCCACACCCTGGGGATTGATGCGACAGGTGCCCTTTAGCCGGTTGGCGGCTTGGCCAGCCGGCCAGAAGTAGCCGGCTATGCTCCTAGCTGGCAAGTACTTTGTATCTGGCGAGGAGGAGTCGGTAGTCGAGGAAGCTATTCCTCCCTTCTATACCAAAGTATAGAGGAGTAAGCTTGATGTGCCTACCCCGGGGTTATCCCCCCCCCCCCCCCCCGTCAATGATCTTCATAGAATATGAAGGATCCAATATGGGCACCTAGGTCTCGCTATTGATTATTGACTATAGAGGTGTCTCGGTCATGTGTACATAGTCCACAAACCCGCACGGTCTACACACTTAACATCCGGTGACGATATAGATATAGTTGAGTTATAGTGTTGGTGAACGAATGTTGTTTGGAGTCCTGGATGATATCCTGGACGTCACGAGGAGCTCTGAAATGATCCGGAGATAAAGATTTATATATAAGAAAGTGGTATTCGTGTTCCGGAAAAGTTTCGGGTATTTTTGGTATTGTACATGGAGTGTCGAAAGGGTTTCGAGGGTCCACCGGGAAGGGACCACCCACTTGGCGGGCACATGGGCCTAAGAGGTGGCGCACCAGCCCCTTATGGGATGGGCAACCGACCCTATATGGCCCATGCATCCAAGGGTGGACGAGGAGTCCTCCCTGGGGTGTCCACCTCCCTTGTTGGAGGTGGACTCTTCCCCTCTTTGGCGGGCCAGCCCTCCATGGAGGAGGGGCCAAGGCTGCAACCTGCCTACCCCCCTCCTCCTATATATAGAGAGAGGAGAGAGGGAATCACTACCCCAAAGCATAGGTGCAGCCCTATCTCTCTCATTAGATCGATTCCTCCTCCGAAACGCGTTTGCGGGAGCGCTTGGCAAAGCCCTACTAAGATCGCACCACCACCGCCGCCACCATGTTGTTGTGTTGCCGGAGAACTCATCTACCACTTCGTCCATGCTTTATAGATCGAGGTGGTGAAGGCGTCATCGGGCTGTACGTGGCTGAACGCGGAGGTGTCGTCCGTTCGGCACTTCATCGGGATGTTCGTGATTGGATCACATGATGGATCGTGATTGGATCGTGAAGACGTTCAACTACATAAACCGCATTTTTCAACGCTTCCGCTTAGCGATCTACAATGGTATGTAGATGCAATTCCCCTGCCGTAGATGTTGATCTCCATAGATTGAGATCCCCCTGCCGAGCGTAGGAAATTTCTTGTTTCCCATGCAATGTTCATCAACATTGGCATCATGAGCAAGGTCTGTGCGTAGATAACATGCACGAGTAGAACACAAAATATTTTGTGGGTGTTGATGTTCACATTGCTTACTTCCTTAGTCTTATTTTGTTTCGGTGGTATTGTGGGATGAAGCGGCACAGACCAACCTTACTCGTCCACATACGAGAGACCAGTTCCATCGATTGACATGCAACTTGTTGCATAAAGATGGCTATCGGGTGTGTGTCTCTCCCACATTAGTTGAATCGTATTCGATAGAGGAGGTCCTTGTATAAGGTTAAGTAGCAACTTCAGTATCAGCATTGTGGCTTTGCGTAGGTAAGAACGGTTCTTGCTAGTTACCCATTGCAGCCACGTAAAACATGCAACAACAAGTAGAGGGCATGTAACTTGTTTTTGCAGGGTATGTTGTGATATGATATGGCCAATGACATGATGATATATATGTGATGTATGAGATGATCATGTTTTGTATAGAATTATCACGACTTGCATGCCAATGAGTACGACAACCGGCAGGAGCCATAGGGTTGTCATTAATAATCTGTGCATTTTTGCTTTACTTGATCGCTATGAGTTAGCGATAGTGGTAGAAGCATAGTTTGTGCAACAACCCCAATGGCACACAATAATGGAGATCACGGTGTCATGCCGGTGACTATGGAGATCATGCCGGTGCTTTGGAGATGGAGATCAAAAGCACAAGATGATGATGGCCATATCATGTCACTATTATAATTAGCATGTGATGTTAATCCTTTTATGCATCTTATTTTGCTTAGGACGATGGTAGCATTATAAGATGATCCCTCACTAAAATATCAAGATAAAGTTGTATTCTCCCCAAGTGTGCACCATTGCGAAGGTTCGTCATTTTGAGGCACCAGGTGATGATCGGGTGTGATGGACTCTACGTTCGCATAGAACGGGTATAAGGCAGTTTTGCACATGCAGAACACTTGGGTTAAACTTCATGAGCCTAGCATGTACATACATGGCCTTGGAACACAGGAGACCAAAAGGTCAAACATGAGTCATATAGTAGATATGATCAACATGGAGATGTTCACGATTAAAACCACCTCATATCACGTGATGATCAGACTTGGGTTGGTGGATTTGGATCATGTCACGCTCGAACAACCTAAGGGATGTTGAGTTGAGTGGGAGTTCTTAACTATATGATTAATTGAACTCGTTATCATGAACATAGTCTAAGTTGTCTTTACAGAGTGTGTTGTAGAATAATAGCTCACGTTGTAGCTCCATTGTACTTTTGCTGTGTTCCTAGAGAATACTAAGTAGAAAGATGATAGTAGGAATTATGCGGACTTAGTCCGTAAACTAAGGATTGTCCTCATTGCTACATAGAAGGCTTATGTCCTTGATGCACTACTCGGTGTGCCATCCCCTCAAGCATCATATGTGGATTTTGCGAACATCTGATAGACACGCTTTTGATGACTACTGGATAGTTCAGTGCGTCATGTTTTACACCTTTGAATTGAGGCTCCAAAGACATTTTGAATGTCACAGAGTATACGAGATGTTGCATCGGCTTAAATTGGGATTTCAGGCTCGTGCCTGTGTTGAGAGGTATGAGACCTCTGACAAGTTCTTTACCAAAAAGTCGAACGAGAATAGCTCAATTCGTGAGCATGTGCTTAGATCTCCTGGGTACTACAATCACTTTAATCAAGTGGGAGTTGATCTTCTAGATAAGATAGTGATTGACATAGTTCTCCAAAGTCACTACCACCAAGCTACTGGAGCTTCATGATAAACTATAACATATCAGGGATGAAGAATATGATCCCTTAGATATTCGTGATGTTTGACACCGCGAAGTTAGAAATCAAGAAGGAGCATCAAGTGTTGATGATTGGTAAAACCACTAGTTTCAAGAAGGGTAAGGGAATGAAGGGAAACTTCGAGGATGACAAGCTAGTTGTCGCTCCAGTGAAGAAACCCAAGGTTGAACCCAAACCCGAGACTGAGTGCTTCTGTTACGAGGGAAGTGGTCACTGGAAGTAGAACTACCCCAGACACTTGGCACATGAGAAGGCTGGCAATGTCAAAAAAGGTATATTTGATATACATGTTATTGATGTATGCCTTACTAGTGCTCGTTGTAGCCCCTAGGTATTTGATACCGGTTCAGTTGCTAATATTAGTAACTCGAAACAGGAGTTGCGGAATAAACGAAGACTAGCTAAGGGAGAGGTGTCGATGTCTATTGGAAGTGTTTCCAAGGTTGATGTGATCACCATCGCATGCTCCATCCACCTTTGCGGTTAGTGGTAAACCTAAATAAATGTTATTTGGTATGTGCGTTGAGCATGAACATTGTATTGATTTTGTTTATTGCGAGACAATTATTCACGTAAGTTAGAGAATATTGGGCTATTCTGTTTACATGAATAATATCTTTCATGATCATGCACCCAATGTGAATGGTTTATTGAATCTCAATCGTAGTGATACACATGTTCATAGTATTTATGCCAAAACATACGAAGTTAGTAATGATAGCACAACTTACTTGTGGCATTGCCGCTTAGGTCATATTGGTAAAATATGCATGAAGAAACTCCATGTTGATTGATCTTTAGACTCACTCGATTTTGAATCATTTTAGACATGTGAACGATGCCTATTGGCGCAAAACGCATGAAGAAACTCCATGCTGCTGGATCTTCTGGACTCACTTGATTTTGAATCAGTTGAGACATGCAAACCATGTCGCATGGGCAAGATGACTGAAGGCCTCCTTTTTCAAGTGAGATGGAACGGGCAAGTGACTTATTGGAAATAACACATTTTGATGTATGCAGTCCAATGAATGCTGAAGCACGCAGTGGATATCGTTAGGTTCTTACTTCACAAATGATTTGAGTAGATACGGGTATATTTACTTGATGGATCACAAGTATGAAATGTTGAAAATTTCAAGCAATTTTTGAGTTAAGTTGAAGATCATGGTGAAGAGAGGATGAAATGTCTACGATGTGATCGTAGAGGTGAATATCTGGGTTACAAGTTTGGTATATATTTAAGACAATGTGAAAATTATTTCATAACTCATGCCACCTGGAATAGCATACTGTGATGGTGTGTCTGTACGTCGTAGCCGTGCCATATTGGATATGGTGCATACTATTATGTCTCTTACCGATTTGCCACTATCGTTTTGGGGTTATGCATTAGAGACAACCACATTCACTTTAAATAGGGCACCATATAATTCCATTGAGGCGACACTATATGATTTATGGTTTAGCAAGAAACCTAAACTGTCGTTTCTTAACGTTCGGGGCTGCGATGCTTATGTCGAAAGGCTTCAGGCTGATAAGCTTGAACCCAAAGCAGATAAATGCATCTTCATAGGATACCCAAAGGAAATAGTTGGGTATACCTCCTATCTCAGATCCGAAGGCAAAGTTTTTGTTGCTCAGAACGGGTCATTTCTCGAGAAAGAGTTTATTTTAAAATACTTGAATGGGACGATGGTGGGACTTGATGAGGTTATTGAACAGTCACTTGAACCAGAGAGTAGCGGGGCACATGAAGATGTTCCTGTGGTGCCTACACCAGTTGAAGAGGAAGCTAACGATGGTGATCATGAAGTTTCGGATCAAGTTACTACCAAACCTCGTAGGTCAACAAGGACACATACTACTCCAGAGTGGTACGGTAATCCTGTCTTGGAGGTCATGTTGTTGAACAATAATGAGCCTACGAGCTATGGAGAAGCGATGGTGGGCCCATATTCTGATAAATGGCTGGAGGCCATGAAATCTGAGATAGGATCCATGTATGAAAACAAAGGGTGGACTTTGGAAAAAACTACTTGATGGTCTTAAGGCTATTGAGTACAAATGGATCTTTAAAAGGAAGATCGACAATGATGGTAAATGTCACCACTTAGAAAGCTCGACATGTCGCAAACAGGTTTCCAACAAGTTCAAGGAGTTTACTACGATGAGACTTTCTCACCCATATTGATGCTAAAGTTTGTTGGAATTATGTTAGGAGTTGTTGCATTTTTTATTATGAAATCTGGCGGATGGATGTAAAAACATTATTTCCTTGACTGTTTCCTTGGGGAAAGGTTGTATGTGATACAACTAGAAGGTTTTGGTGATCCTAAGGAAGCTAAAAGGCATGCAAGCTCCATTGATCCATTTATGGACTGGTGCAAGCATCTCAGAGCTAGAATAAGTGCTTTGATCAGTGACCAAGGCTTTTGGTTTATACAGAGTTTATGAAGAAACTTGTATTACAAGAAAGTGAGTGGGAGCACTATAGAATTTGTGATAAGTATATGTGGTTGACATATTGTTGATCATAAATGATGTAGAATTTCTGGAAAGCATATAGGGTTGTTTGAAAGGAGATTTTCAAAGGAAAACATGGATTAAGCTACTTGTACATTGGGCATCAAGATCTATAGATATAGATCAAGACGCTTGATAAAACTTTCAATGAATCAGTCAAAGAAGAAAGGAGTTCAAGAGGCTACTCAAATTCACACCTTGACAAGGACGAAGGTCGTCCCCTATGCCTTAGATGTAGGCTCTATGGTATGCCATGTTGTGTACCGCACCTCATGTCTGCCTTGCCTGAGTCTGTCAAGGGGTACAAGAGTGATCCAGGAATGGATCACTGGACAACGGTCACAGTTATCCTTAGTAACTAGAGAACTAAGGAAGCCTTTCTCGATTATGGAGGTGATAAAAGAGTTCGTCGTAAAGGGTTACGTTGATGCAATCTTTGACACCAATTCGATTGACTTTGAGTAGCAAACCAGATTCGTATAGTGGAGCAGTCATTTGAAATTGTTCCAAGTGCAGCGTGGTAGAAACATCTACAGTATGACATAGAGATTTGTAAAGTACATACGGATCTGAATGTTGCACACCCGTTGACTAAAACCTCTCTCACAAGCAAAACATGATCAAACCCTTGAACTTATTGGGTGTTAATCACATGGTGATGCGAACTAGATTATTGACTCTAGGGAAAGTGGGAGACTGTTGGAAATATGCCCTAGAGGCAATAATAAATTTGTTTTTATCATGTTTCCTTGTTCATGATAATCGTTTATTATCCATGATATAATTGTATTGATTGGAAACTCAGATACATGGCTGGATACATAGGCAAACAGAATGTCCCTAATGAGCTTCTAGTAGACTAGCTCGTTGATCAAAGATGGTCAAGGTTTCCTGACCATAGACATGAGTTGTCATTTGATAATGGGAGCACATCATTAGGAGAATGATAAGAGAGAGAAGACTCAACCGTAAGCATAGCATATGATAATGTCAGTTTATTACTACTCTTTTATTCATGTCAACTATATGTTCCTACGACCATGAGATCATGCAACTCACTGACACCGGAGGAATGCCTTGTGTGTATCAAACGTCACAACGTAACTGGGTGACTGTAAAGGTGCTCTACAGGTATCTCCGAGGGTGTTTGTATGGTTGGCATGGATTGAGACTTGGTTTTGTCGCTCCGTATGATGGAGAGGTATCTCTAGGCCAACTCGGTAATACAACATCACAAGAAGCTTGCAAGCAATGTGAGTAAGAAGTTAGTCACGAAATCTTGTATTATGGAATGAGTAAAGAGACTCGCCGGTAACGAGATTGAACTAGGTATGGAGATATCGACGACCGAATCTCACGCAAGTAACACACCGGTGGACAAACGGAACTCTACATGGGATTGATTGAATCCTTGACATCGTGGTTCGATCGAGAAAGATTTTTGTAGAATATGTAGGAACCAATATGGGCATCCATGTCCCGCTATTGGTTATTGACCGTAGAGGTGTCTCGGTCATGTGTGCATATTTCTCAAACCAGCAAGGTCTGCACACTTAACGTTCGGTGACGATATAGATAGGGTTGAGTTATTGTGTTGGTGACCGAAGGCTGTTCGGAGTCATGGATGAGATCCAGATGTTAAGGGAACTCTGGAATGGTCCGGGTGTAAATATTTATATATAGTAAAGTGGCATTCGTGTTCCGGAAAAGTTTCGGGTGTTTTGGTTATTGTATCGGGAGTGTCGAAAGGGTTCCGGAGGTCCACCATGAGAGGACCACCCACCCCGGGGGGCACATGGGCCTAAGTGGTGGCGTACCAGCCCCTGATGGGATGGGCAGCAACCTCTATAGGGCCCATGCAACAAAGGTTGGAGGAGGAGTCCTCCCTAGGGTGTCCACCTCCCTTGTTGGAGGTGGACTCTTCCCCTCTTTGGCGGGCCAGCTCTCCTTGGATGAGGAGCCAAGGTTGCAACCTACCCACCCATCCTCCTATGTATAGAGAGGGGGAGTGGGGGAAGCACCACCCCAAGGCATAGGTGCAGCCCTACCTCTCTCCCTAGATCGATTTCTCCTCTGAAACGCGTCTGCGGCAACGCTGGGCGAAGACCTGCTAAGATCTCACCACCACCGCCGCCGCCACGCCGTTGTACTGCCGGAGAACTCATCTACCACTCTGCCCACACTTTCTAGATTGAGGTGGTGAAGGCGTCATCGACTGTACGTGTGCTGAACACGGAGGTGCCGTCCGTTCGGCACTTCATCGGGACGTTCATGATTGGATCGTGGGACGGGTCGTGATTGGATCGTGAAGACGTTTGACTACATCAACCGCGTTTCTGAACGCTTCTTCTTAGAGATCTATAAGGGTATGTAGATACACTCCCCCTCTCATAGATGTTGTTGTCCACAGAATGATCTTGCTCAGCGTAGGAAATTTTTTGTTTCTCATGCGACGTTCCCCAACAATAAGTGCAAATACTAAAAACGTTGAGATAGAGGAAGTAAGACAAACTACAAAGAATGCTTACAGGAGGAGACGGGTTGGTCCCGCGGACTGGAGCTAAGCTGGTTATGCTGGATATCTCCTTCAACTCGCCAAACCTTCTTTTGGTAACCTTGTTAATTTCGGCGGCATGCAAATCCAACTCACTAAAGCGTTGGGCATCTTGCTACTAGCCTGTGTAATTCCACATTAAGTCGCCCTTTAGAATTTGGGGTTGAATCCTCCTTAGTTAACCTGCATCAGACAAAATCAATCCCAGTAAGACCGTGACTTGTTAAAGCCTCCAGTCTCAAGATTGTGGTTGACAACTATTTTTTTTCTTCATCACTTAGCCAACCAGGGAATTCACTAGTAGCGTAAAGACGATCAGCTCTATAACCTCGCAGAGGATGTTAGCCATTTGGAGAGGTCTGTTTGCAATAAAACCTGGTGGCGCTCCAACCTTTAGGATGATTTTCTAGTTTGTATTCACGGAAAGGACTATTCTTTCTTTTCTGGACGCTAATGCTAGCAAGCTCCACACTTGGACCATTCTTCATTTCTATTTGGTGGTTGATATAGAAAAGCTGCGTAAATAAGGTGATGGTTGGCTCAATCTGAAGATAAACTTCACAAAGCACTTGGAATTGGCAAATAATAGTTATGGAATTTGGACCAATATCTTCGGCCCTGAACTTGAAGAAGTGGAGTAAATCCTTTAAGAATTTTGACCCGGGCGAACGAAAACTCCTTACCAGATTATCACCAAAGATAACTATTTCTCCTTGTTTGGGCCGAGGAGAAGTTTCTTCATGATCCGTCCACTCAATCTCATTTTGAGCCGGCATAAGCCCTTGGGTCACGATCTCTGATAGAGTTAGTTTTGAAACCCTAGAGTTGACCCAACCGACAATTTTGATGGTTTTGGGGGCCGTTGTGACTGATAGCAGCACTGCAAGGAAACAAGTTGGGAAGGAAAAATAAGCCGAAATATAAGTATAAGACGGAAAAATCACTCCAAGACAAGATGGATAAGGAGGTAAGATATATTGAGCCGATCATGTGATAAGTTATTAGTTAGATCCGGTTAATGATTGAAAACCTGAGATCGAGGGGACTTAGCGTAAATTTGTGAAACAACAAACAACTTCCTATTGAAGTCGCTGAACAAACACACCTAGATGACACGTATAAAGGAAGAAAAATATGCTTTAGTTCGAAGAAGTACCGAAAAAAGACATCTACAAGGAGTCAAGATGAATCTTATATGGATCTACAAAGACTTCCATATGACAGTGGTGGTGAAATTGCACAAAATAGACGCAATAATGTGAGAAGTGATAGATCTACAACTACAATCTACATTGCATATGATGAACTTCCGATGAATTATGAACAATGGCGATGACCTAGGGCTGTAATGGGGGACTCACAGTGCTCGTAGAAGAGAAGAGTTGGGGATGACCTTGTTCGGGTGGCCTCTGTTGTCAATGAAGATGAAATTCGGTGGCAACAGTACAGGGGTGGAATCACCTATCGAAGGGCGGTGCCGGCGGAGCTTGAGAGAAACACTAGAGGCGAGAGGAAGAAGAGGAGATGAAATTTTTTTAAAAGGAGGCGAGCCACCGTATTTATAAGACGAGATCCGAAGCGGAGCAGTAAGAAATGGAACACACGCATTAATTTGTGACAAAAAAGACACATCGATTTTCACGCCCCACGGGGATTTGGGCACAGTTTAAAAAGATTTGCTATGTTGACTTGATGGCATCACTGATGTTTATGATGATGTCATGTTAACAACTGTTGATAAAATACCAAGTCCTAGACAAGGCACATAACCCAGCAAAATGTTGACCCGGACGAAGTTTTCTCAGGAAGAAGATTACCGACTCAAAGTTGAAGATGGCGTAAAATTTCACCTTCAAGGTTTTTTTCCATTTCAGGACGGAGTTTCACATGGATAAATCCAAATTAAACTTGGGCTGATGTTGGAGATATAGCCCATGGATTGACCCGCCCAGCAGGTAACCCGCATGGGCTATAACTTGGGCTCGAGGACCTTAAACACGAAGGACCAGGAGGAAGCTCCGACAAGGGGCCGGCTCATAGCCCATCACATGTCACGCCGAATCATGAGAAAAGAGATGAAGATTCTCCCTTGCCCAAGTCAGTAGGAGAAGTAATAAGTCACGAGTTGTGTTATGACCCGCATTCCGTTGTATTCTTAGGGCCTCCACCTATATAGAAAGGGGAGCTGTCGGATTTCGGGCTCCGCAAAACCCTAAAGATTCGAACTGAGGAGCGTGTACGAAGATCTCTCACGGCCCAACCTTGCCTCGATCACTACTCTATGGACGGGACAAGAAACTCACTCGATGGTGAGGAAGACACAGAACACGGCAGTTTACCTAGGTTCGGGCCGCTGAGAAGCATAATACCCTACACCTGCTTTAGTGGATTGCCTCTCTTGGAGGTGGGTGGATGAACTAGTACAATGTTCTTGAGGGCCTCCGGATGTTTGGTGTTGTGCCCGTGAGTGAATGGAATGATTCCCCCCTCTACAAAGTAACCTACCCTCTATATATAGTGGCGGCCCCGATCCTCTTCCCTTATCGTTTCGGAGGGAAGGCATCCCACAACGGCCAATTTCAAAGGGGGCAGTGGAACATGCTTCCCCTATCTAAAAGTGGTCTTCGCCTCCAAAGTGGCTGCGAGCGCTGCAGGGGCGGGTTCAGGGGTGACGTCCGTCGTGCCGACGGGCGGCCATGGTCTTGTTGCACCAGAATGGGAACCTTTTGGAGATGCCTTGGGAACTTCTGGTACGTCCTTGCGTCCTTTGCACTAAAGGGGAAACGGTGCCGCCCCGCTGTCTGCTACTCGCCTGTCCTTCCCTTGCGTCATCCTTGACACCTAAGACCAGGCCTCGCCTCAGAATATCTGCCGCTCCGGAGGGGTCCTGAGGAGGCCCCCTGCGGGTTTTGATGTCGTTCCTCCTCGTGAGGCTTGGCCCCTCACGAGGGTCTTGCCTTGAGTGATGACGGGCCCGTTAGTTTGCTTGATGAAGTCGACTAGCCCTGGGCCGCTGGCAGGCAGGTCTGGGTACCCCCATTCCTAGAACACCGATAGTAGCCCCCGGGCGCAAGGCGCGCTTGGGTTGGCTTCTCGGTGAAGCCTTGAGGGCGGCCCGAAGCGTCGCGGGCCCTAGTTGCCTACGGGCCAAGCGGCATACGTGTCCAGCGGCTCTGTGGTGACGCTCGCGCTCCTCGAGGCGTCCGGGGTGCGCCAGGACACGATGGCAGGATCTCCAAGAACCATGGAGGAAATCATTGTTCTCACTGAATGGCGTCGGTGCGGCGTGACCACACCCAACGACCCTCGCGGACGTGACCGCTCGGCGGATAAGTGAAGCGACGTTGGTGGTAGCGCTCCCGTAGGCCCATCTCGCGACCCACGTGGGGCACGCGACGCTCGCGCTCCCAGACGGTTAGTGGTCGTGGTTCGCCTATAAATCTTCCCCACCCGCGTCAAGGAGGAGGCACTGCAATCTTGAGCTTCCTCTCTCCTTCCTTTCGATCCATCAAGAAAACCTCCTCTCCATTCTGTTTCCCTGTCTTCCATGGTGTCTCCGGGAGGCAGACCTGGCAGGGGGAAGCGTGCGGCTCCATCCCCCCCCCCCCGCGGGACCAGCGGCAAAGGGCCCTCGGGGCCTCCGCGCGTCCATCATCGTTGGGCTCTGGCCGACAAGTAAGTCCCTTGTCTGCGCCTCATTTCCTGATTATCTCGTGAGTTTCTTGGTGGTTGATCTCTCCTCTTCTCTAGCGCGCCCTCCGCAAAGAAACCCAAGCTTGGAGACCTTCAGGAGGAGGTGGAGGGGCTAAGGGCCCGGCTCAAGAGCGTCGAGGCTTCCCTCCATGCCGCCCGCCGGGGCGAGGCGGAGGCCAAGGCAGAGCTGGCGTCACTGCAGCAGCAAGTCCAGGAGGCGACCAACGCCGTCCAGGCCACCTAGGACAAGGCGTCGTATGCCCGGATGATGGCGTCCCAGCGCGCCAAACAGTTCGAGGGCATCGTCGCCCGGGTGGCTGACGCGACGCGCCAATTTGTGGGGGAGGCCCCGACACTGCCAAACATGAGGAGCGACGGGGGCTACCTCGCCTTCTTCCAGAAGGTAGTGGTGGCGCCGGAGGCCGGCATCTTTCGCGTGGAGGAGAACAATGCGTCCGGTGCGCGAGAGCTTCTAGGCCTTGCCTTGACGCTCATCTTCTCCAACCTGTGTCGCCTCGTTCTGGAGCTCGATCTCCAGCGCGTCGTTGAGCCGGTGCATGTTGCGTCCCGGCGTTCTCTATGGGACGATGTCCGCCCGCACATGGACGATGTGGTGGAGCGGTACGTCCAGGTGCCCGCCTCTAGTGAGGAGGAGGGCTCTGACGCCGAGCATGCAAGCTCCATGGGCGACATCGGCGGCCCCTCCCTCTAGGTGCCCCCAGCTTCCGTTTCCTTCCCGTGTAATAGTGGATCAAGAACTTTGCCATGTTGGGCGTTAAACTTTTACTCGTTACCTCAGTCTTTCTCCGCTTCGTTCTTGAATTCATGGCTTGCTCACTGGTGGTCGTTGCGGTTTGGCTTCGAAACTTAGGGCCCGTCGCTACCCCAGCCATTGCTCGGGGGTATTGGCGGCCAGGGCCCTGAAGAGGTCCCGTTCTCCCGAGGCACCACTCGCGCCGCTAAACGCTTGGTCGACGGCCTCGTTCCTCGCTGCAGCCAGATCCTTAGGCCGTGCATTCCTTCGTTAGTACGTGCGTTTGTAATTTATTGTTAGTTTGGCGTGAAATCAAATCACCCGCATCTGGTCTTGTGGGGTACTTAGCTCGTGGGTTTGCGTCGGTCCCTTCTATAGCTCCTCCTGAGTAGCTCCTTCTTGGTATGCAGGATGGGGTGGAGGCCCTTTCGACACACTATGTTTGCGGACCCTGGTCTCGCACCGTGTCCAGTGAGGCTCCTGAGGCTCGATTCTCAGGAGCCCCCTTTGGCGCGTGAGTGATTCCTCTTCCCGTTCCTTTGGTCATCGCCTCAGGACGCCCTGTGGCCTCCTCAGACTCCTTGTGGTGATATTGTGCTTCGATCCGACCTCCGAGCGGGGGTTGATCGCCGAAAATGTTCGCCCCTGGGACAGCAAGTCCTTGCTTTCGCTCCTTGGCCCCTAAGCGCGGTACGGAGCGTTTAGCTCCTCAGAGAATGTCATCCAGAAAAAGAGGCTTCAAAACTGGCGAATATGAGAAAGCGGAAGAGAAATCTCCACCCCCTTTTTGTTTTTCAAACATCATTTTTTAAAATTGACAGACGTAAGTCCGACGGAAGAGAGTTCGAAATCCAGGAAAAAGCAAGAAAACGCCGCGTCCGGCACCTAGGCTGGCATAGTCATTGATGGACTATGTGGGCTTCCTTGCCAACTGCGAGCATAGTCATTGGTGGACTGAGTTGATTGCCTCCGTCTCCACCATAGCGCGGAGCATAGGGCTCCCACTAGGCGTGGGGTGGACCCCTTCCGGGTCCTCGGGGGGAGGCGGCCTGGGTGTATACAGCCTCGGCTCATTATTACGTGAGAGTGTCACGGTGGGGGTGTATCTAGGAGGTCGCCAGGACGCTTTGGCCTCGCGAGTGTCCCTACCCCCGAGGCATATGCGCCTGATTCCGGAAGTCATTGGTGGACTATGTTGATTACCGCCATTTTCCCCCAGCGCTAAGCATAGGGCTTCCACTAGGCGTGGGATGGACCCATTCCGCGTCCTCGGGGGGCCCTCGACGTATACAGCCTGGGCTCCTTATTACGTGAGTGTCACGGGATGAAGTAGGTTTCAGAAGGATTGAAGGACGATGCAGAGGTGCGACGGGTTGATGCAGGTCATGTGTGCTCCTTCTCCTGAGGCCTGTTGAGGGATTTTCTATTGTTCTACGTCAATAAGTCCCATCCCGCGCATTTCCCTACCGCCGTGAGGCGCCTCACAGGGCAAGGCTGTGGCTCCCCTGATACCAGCTGAATGTGCCTGGACGGCACCAGGGTGGCCAAGTGGCTTTGTGACCGGTAAGGCTCCTCGGGCGCGATGCCCAGGAGCCCCCTTGAACGTTCGAGCGGCTCTGCCTCGCCAAGATCCAGTCCCGCACAATTCCCAACCGTAGTTGCGTGTGACCGAATGAACGGATGTAGCTACGGGGTCAAACCTTGCCACCCCTAATAACGACCGAATGTCCGTGGATGATATCAAGGGTGGCAGGTGGCCTTATGACCGGTAACGCCCCTTAGGCGCGATGCTCAGGAGCCCCCTTTTGACGCTCAAGCGGCCCCCATCTTGTCCCACTGATTGTGGCCCTGGGAAGCCACGAGGCCTCCCCAGGTCCCGCAATGGGGCGTCGTGCACCGTCCGGAGCCCCTGAGCGGGGGGGGGGGGGGGGTAGATCAACCGAAGATGCAAGCAAGGCAAGATGTCAGGTCACCGAATGGATGTAGCAGAAGTTACAAAGACATGAGTAAATGATATGATGGGCAGGGGTATGTCGTGAACACTTGAAGTTGCTGCGGTCAGCAGGCACTCCCTAGAGCAGTGAACCCAAAAAATTACCTCGCATAGTTTCTTCGCGTATGAGGGGCGCCTCTTGAGGCCCGGCCCTCGGCGCCTGCTCCAGCTCCGTGGTTGTCGCCAGTGGCCCGCACCGCCTGGGTCTCGTTGCTTCGTATGACTCGTCCTCTTGAGGCCGGGGGTCCATTTCTTTGCAGTTTCTCCGCGGGGGCGACGGCTGGAGCCACGCCCGCGGCCTAGGGGCACCGGGGACCTCAAGGGCGCTCCTTACTCCTGAGGAGAGTAGGCGCCCGGGGTGGACACTTGAGGCTCTTCTTCATCGAGAGGGTCAGGTGGTATCACATACTCATGTACGTAGGGCTCCATGTAGGTGTTCGATCGACCTCCAAAGCCATTCAGCAGTGCAACGGTGGTGGTCCCTCTCAGCGGCGGAGGGGGGGTCCCTCAGCCGTGTTGCTCGAAGATCTTCCTACGATGGGCCTCCGCGCGAAGTCGTTTGTTCCTGTTGCCACCGTTAATTGGTGCCCTAGCGTGTCTCCGTTGCCGTAGCTTGCCCTTGCCGACGTCTCTGCCGCCTGCTGGCTGCGTCTGAGGGAGCGCTCCTGCCTAGCCGCTCCGGGTTGTCAGGGATGGTCCTGGTCTTGGTGGTGTGCGCCAGCGTGTGCATCGAACGCTCTGTCGTTCTCTTTGCACCCGTGGTGGTTGCCGTCATGCTGCGCCTCGAGGCCAGCCGTCGGGACTTGAAGGAGGAGGAGGGCATCGTGAGATGCGCCCTCTCGGCCCCGCCCCGTGTAGGAGGGGCTCCGTCGCTTGAAGGCCCGAGGACCGACACGAGGTGCGAGCCCTCGGCAACCAGCTCCTGCGGCCTTGAAGGAGAGTGGGGTCGGATGGCCTTCTGGGCGATGCGATCAGCTCCATGATGTGGTCTGCCCAGGCGTTGAAGCCCCCTTGCGTCGGTTGTTGGAGGAGCATCTCGCTCGCCATCTCCAATGTGTCGTACGCGCCGAGGTCCGCCAAGTTCACGCGACGCATCGGGGATGCCGGGGTCGCCTCCCAGCCGCCGTGCGTCTCGGTGGCGCAGGTGGTCACGACGGTGGAGGTGATGTTGACAATCTGATACAAGCCACCTGGTACCACAACGCCGGTACACGTTGCGGTCGCTGTGGTATGACGGTTGGAGGCGAGCTTGATGAAGCTTGCTGGGCGCCGGTCATCGTGGCAGCGGGCTTACGGAAGATGAACCTCGGAGAAGACCTCGACATGCCCCCTACCTGGCGCACCAAACGGCGGATTTCGTATTTCGCAAAACCCTAAAGATTTGAATTCAGGGGTGTGTACGAAGATCTCTCACGACCTAAACCTTGCCTAGCTCGCTACTCGATGGACGGGGCAAGGAACTCACTCGATGGTGAGGAAGACACAAAACACGGCAGTTTACCCAGGTTCGGGCCGGTGAGAAGCGTAATACGCTACTCATGCTTTGGTGGATTGCCTCTCTTGGAGGTGGGTGGATGAACTAGTACAGTGTTCTTGAGGGTCTCCGGAGGCTTGGTGTTCTGCCCATGGGTGAATGAAATGAGTCACCCCTCTACGAAGTAACCTACCCTCTATATATAGTGGCGGCCCCGGTCCTCTTTCCTTATCGTTTCGGCGGGAAGGGATTCCACAACATCCAATTTCAAAGGGGGACAGTGGAACATGCTTCCCCTGTCAAAAGTGGTCTTCGCCTTCAAATTGGCTGCCAGCGCTGCAGGGGCGGGTTCAGGGGTGACGTCCGTCCTGCCGGCGGGTGGCCATGGTCTTATTGCACCAGAATGGAAAACTTTTGGAGATGCCTTGGGAACCTCTGGTACGTCCTTGCCTCCTTTGCACTGAAGGAGAAACTACGTCACCCCGCTCTCTGATGCTCGCATGTCCTTCCCTTGCGTCATCCTTGACTCGTGAGGTTGGGCCTCGCCTCGGAATATTCGCCGCTCCGAAGGGGTCGTGAGGAGGCCCCCTGCGGGTCTTGATGCCGTTCCTCCTCGTGAGGATTGGCCCCTCACGAGGGCCTTGCCTTGAGTGATGTCGGGCCCATTAGTTTGCTTGATGAAGTGGCCAGCCCTGGGCCGCACGCAGGCAGATCTGGATACCCCCATTCCCAGAATGCCGACAGGAGCTCCTGAGGTATAAAGGAAAAGTTAGAAACCCTCTAGATTTAGGTAGCAATTGTGCATCCTTGTAATCAAGATCATCATCAATAAACACCAAAAGCAGGGCGTATACCTTTACCTCCATTGTAGGGTTCAAACCTGGGTAAATTCACGTCTCTTGATTCCGATCAAGCCCATTCAAGTAACCACCTAGTTGCAATGGCCTCACACATAAGTCCTTTCATGAGGACATCTACAATCAAAAAACCAAGACACATAGACCAAACAAAATATTCAAGATTGTATTGCATATGCGTCATCAATTCACAGCTCTTGAGTTGGTTTACAAAAAAATACTTGGATAGTCATACGATGTACAATATAGATTAAAGAACCAGAAGGTGATACATTGTTTGAAAGAGAGCTGACAGATTTGCAAAAAAAGAGATGAGAGAATATACATTTGCTAAATATTTATTGTCAAGTTTAATTTACAGAATTTGTGTAAAATTCAACCCACCGGTCGGCTCATCTAACAAATAAAAACATAATCTTTTACCATGCCCCTGCTTAGGTTGGAGGTTCAGTGGAAGAAGGGATGCCTATACAGAACAAAAACATGGTTACGGCCTTAAGCCTTTTCCAGGTGGAAAGTGCCATTGTGGAGAAACTTCTAAGTCGACCTATTGAGTGAAAACGTATCTTTTTTTAGAACCTGAAAACTTACATACTGAGCTGCTAGATCTACAACGTACGACATCCGCTCAAAGGTGTAGTTCCACCAACAACTTAAACACCAAGCAACACATAACCCCTCCTTCCTAGTAATGTTGCGAGATTATTTTGGGACTTGCTTATCCCTCGTAAGGCCTAATCTTGGTTGAGATATATTTTTGTAGCAAAAAAACATGCAGAGAGGCAATATTAGAAGACGAAACCTTGTAGAGACGAAAATACTGTGAAGGCACCCAGGAAGGAATATTAAAAGAAAAGAAGATATGATCTCAACGCCAAATAACAGTTCGGTTATGGGCTAAGAGCTCCCTTCCCTCATTCAATTTTTGCTTGACATTCAAACCTAAAATCAACTTATTCTTTTTTATTTCCAAAGAAGTACACTAACAATACCACTTGTCAAACCAGTACACTAACTCATAATTCTATGTCTAATGTTCAAAACTAAAATTAAGAAACTCTTTGTATTCCCTAAGCAAACAAAACAGACCGTAAAATTCCCAAGTAGCATAAAAGAATAAAAGAGGGGAGATTTTGGTCGATGGTCCAAGCACTACTGATCTAGGAAGGCGAAGTGAGTAGAAAGCATTATCATTTATTAAACCACGAACACTTGACAAATGGAGTTGAGGCAAAGCATTCATCATATAACAAACTAAGACGTACGCTGGAGGGACGAAACTAAGCTTTCATCACTTGAATTTGGCTCGATTTCAAATCACCTGAACAGAGCACAAGATTCACAACAAATCAATGTAAATCTAACAAAAACTAAGAAATATATTTTCTCTCGAGATCAACATAGCAGAGTATCAAATCACATAGCTTTTCCAGCCATTTCGCTTGTGGACCTTTCTATGTGAACCAGTTGTTACTTGCATTACATTGCCTCTTTTCAATAGTTGATAGACAATGACCTGGTGTAGGTAGTAGATGGTTCTTCCGTAGTTTACACATTGCACTTCCACAACCAAAAATGTAACTACATATGGTATATATATCAAAACATTTAGCCTCTTGAAGAAGCGGGGAATCCATAACAGAAGGGGATTTCACTTGCAGACTATGCATCACTGAGTGGATTAAGAAATCAAGAGTGAATGTACATGAGCTGTAAACTTGAACTTGCACACATTTTTTAAATATATTTCATCCTTGTTTTTCTGACTCATTGCGGCACTGATTTGGTCCAGAATTTATTAGCTGTGCGAGGCTTATAGAAGTGAAATAAACCGCATACTAAAACCATGATTTTATAGCTAGGCATGGTAAGCAAGCGTTTTCATGTAAGTAGATGTTCTAAAACCAAGGATGTCATCATAATAACTGAAGGGTAAAAGAACTTAAGAGGTAAACATACAAGGGCATACAAACAAAGTTGAAGCATTGCTAGGTACTGGTAGCTGTGAATCTCTTTGTGAAAGAGTATTAAATAGGACTGTTTTTAAACTGAAACAAGAAAATCAGCTTTACTACTTAACCCATATAACATAGCATTAGGTCATAAGCACACACATGATTAAGCATGAGAAGTTACAAAACCAATCATTCACACTACATACATATCACCTAACACAAATAATTTATTGACAAGCAATCAACCATCACTTGGCTAACACGCATGCAAAAAAACATTCATAACTTAACAAAGGAGCTAAAAATGGCACTTGGCTAAGTAGACATATAGAACATTTAACATAAACAGAGGAAAACGCCCAAACAACATTCTTTATGTGATATCTACATTTTCCTTCAAATTAATTCTCTTTCGTTTTCAAGTTTAAGTAGTTATGAACCAAGTTGTGCATTGCCACATTTTAGAAATAAGAACATGGAAAATAACTTTGTAGCACAAGGAAAATGAATCAACTATCCTCTAATGTTTGGATCCATGATACATCCTATTTTCCATTGGAACTGAAGATTCCTAAAGCATTGAAAGAACATGAACCCCCAAGATTCCATGAGGAAGCGTTACCAGCAACAAACATATGTAAACTAAGTGAAAAACAAATGTTGCACAATGAAAAGGGGAGAGATGAACCTCTGCACACAAACACTTAGTCAATAGAAAAGGGCAACCATTCATAAATTCATCATAGGTAAATCAAGCATAATTTGGACTAATCAAGATTCCCTCGAGCGACAATGAATTAAACAAAAGAGCAAACACCAAGACAATAGAAAACAATGGAAGGAAAGTGAAGCACAATCATACCTCACGGACCTTAAGGCACACGCAACAGAAAAATAGAGGATCGCCGAAGTAATGAATTCCTCCATCCGCAACCGTGAAGAACCATGCAAGAACTATTCGGTATTGGAAAAGGTACTAAAGGAAGTTTTGTGGAGCATATGGATGCATGCATATGTTCTCATGCTGACCAAGCAAAGCGAATGATCCATTACTGCTGAAGGTACAACATCGTGTTTGGACGACACGAGCTAATGTTCCATTCTGGTGTGCAGCGAGGGGGTGGATTTTGAATCCTCTAGCGACCTAGTGGGCGAAAACCCCTCCCCCTGTCGTGTTAGCCACGACCTACCGGCGCCAAGACCGCCAACGCCGCTTGCATCCTCTCCCGCGGCCGCGCGGATGATCTAGGCCGTCATGACCGAAGCGGCTGACGGGGCCGTCGGTCTCCCCGTGGAGTGTTGTAACCTTGTCTACCCCTCCCTGCAACCACCTGGTGAGGACGAGCATGGATAACAGCGCCACCACCGTCTCGCACTGCCGCCGTTGTGCTTGTCCGCCCGTGGGACAAGACCCTACCTTGATGGGGTTGCCACAACTCCGTCACTGCTCTTGGGGATTCACTGGCCGGTCCGACCTGGGACCCGCCCAGTTCTCCTCACGGAGTGCCCCCTCGCGCTGCGCTGACGGTGTCCGGGCTTTCTCGTCGGCCGTGGTGCCTTCCAGCTCCTCCGTGTCTCCGCTTGGCTGGCGGTCTCACTTTCCCCCTTTCTCACCGTGTTCGGGACCTCCAACATGCGCGTCGGCGTCCTTACCCTGCCTCCTCGTTCTCGATGTATGTTTTGAATTTTGATCTGAATTTTTGTTTCTCGATGTATGTTTCGAATTTGATCTGATTTTTTTAGGGGTTATCTTAATATGTGCTGTGAACATGCATGATTTTTTATATATTTTTGCAATGTTTAAATTTGAATGGAGACCGCGAGGCACACGGTGCATGTCACGTGATCTCTGTCCCTCTCGCAGGGGGACCACTCTAGCTGGCGCTGGGCCTGGGCCACCACCCGGGCCAGACGTTGCTGGGTCGTTCCCATCTAGGCCCGCTAGTTGGTGGGCCGCCTAGGGCTACCATCTGGCCCCCAAGGGGTTCCCGTCTCGCCTCGCATCCCCCACCGCTCCAGCCTCTTCTCGTCCTGCTCACCCTCCTCCTGCCTGTCCTATAGCCGCCACCACCTCATAGCTCCAGCCTAGTCGTGTCCGCCCTCCGGCGCCAGGATCGGCCATGCCGCGCAAGTGAGGTGATGCCAGCCCCCGTAACAAGCGTCGTCTCGACAACCCTGACCCCCACGACCTGTGGGACCAGACCCGACCCTCCTCGGTTGTAGCTCGCTTGGAAAGCGACCTACGGTGTTAGCTGTCCGGCCGACATTCGCCGCTCGTTGGTCCATGGTGGTCAATAATCCCCGGATCTCCGCTCGCCTCCCTGCCCCGGCCACCGTGACCGGTCCCGGTCTCCCCCGCCCGCGGATGGGTGGTGGAACTCGCGAGGCTGATTCCCTTCCTCCCGCATGTTGCCGAGACCGCAACCTCTCCCCGGGCCGGACAGGCCGGACCTGTCCTCCCCGTCCCCCTCTGCTGGCTATCCCTGCCCCGCCTCACCGATACCAACCACACCATGTCCTGCCGCAGCTCCCTCCCTCGACTGGGCATGGCAATGGGAATGGGGAGAACCGGGGCCGCACGGGCTCCACCAAGAAGAAGAAGCATCGTGGTCAGTCCCCGGCTGCCGGGGCGGTGCCCCCGCCGGGAACCTCCGCCCCGTCCATGGTTGCTACCCCGACTCATGACTCCAACCTCAATCGCGTCGAGTGCTTCAAGTGTGGCACCTTCCGTGATGCTCAGAACTCCTGCACCACCCCCTGCTGCTACATGTGCTAGGATCCTGGCCACCCTTCTCTGTTGTGCCTCGTCCGGCTAGTGACGAATGAGCTGATGATGTACATGCACGACATCGAAGGGTTGGGCTTCTTCCACATTGAGGTTCAGGATATTCCACCTACCTCGCCATCCCTTCAGGTGATTTTGATAGTGCTTGGTGTAGCCGTGTAGGTGTGGCATCCCCGGAGATGCTCAAGGCAGAGCTCAACCACCTCTACCGCTACAGTGGGATTGGTAAATGTAGCTGGATTGGTAGATGACCTTGACCGCTGGCAATGGGTTCACCATGATATTGGTAGATGACCTTGACCGCTGGCAATGAGTTCACCGTGATCTTCCCCATGCGGCCAGTCACGGCTATGCTACGTGAACTGTTGATATCACCCATGCGGTGAACAAGCTCGTAGTGGACATCTCAGAGTTGATCTGCGACCCTACGTCGGGGTGGTCCTCGACACGACATGAATCCTCATTTCTGGCTTGCCCAATATAGCATTGCGCGAGAGGGTGATACGCAACATGTCCCAGATTCTTGGCATAATGGTCGTGGTGGACAAGCTCTCGCTTTGCAAGGAGGAGGAGGTCCACGTTAATGTTCAATGCCTGGACTGCTCCAAGCTCTAGGCTACTATTCAGGTCTTCTTCAACGCACATGGCTTCGATCCCAAGGTCACCTCTGAGCTACCCAACCATGTGGGACATCCGCACGTCTCTAATGGTGGCTACCATAGCATTGACTTCGGTGGAAATGATGACTTCCGTTGCCGCCACATGCGGTCGCGCCACTCCAATGATGAGTACGACGGCTCGAAGGACAACCGACCCCTTCCCCCTCCCCCGACCCTTCGGTGCCCACTTCGACTCAGGACAGGGAACCTCGAGCCGGTTCACCGGGATGTAGCTGATGCTCCTGGTTGCCCTCCCGACCCCTCCACGCCGATGGTGGTGGGAACCCTCGTGCATATGGTGGCCGTGGGGTCCGGGGAACATTCGGCTGGTGGGAGTGACATCTCCAGCGTTGATGTGCTGGTGATCCTAGTGTCATCTCCTCGCTCCCCCACATCGGCCCCAATGCTCTCCTCCCTCTTCGATCTTGACATCGCTTTCGAGGCGCGTGTGACAGCCCCTGTCGATGATCTCGAGCTTCCGCTGCTGGGCCTTGCTACCTCATTACCTGCAGAGATCGTGGTCAACCCCGCGGTTGGCTAGGTCAAGGAGCTGGTTGTCCCTTGGGCGTTGTGATTGTGGTCGGCAGCTCTCCTCCAAGGCCACCGACCTCTCCCAGGCTCCTCCTCCGACCCCACCCCCAGGGCCCGTCTCCAACTTCCTACCGTCCCCGACTGCTGGTTTGGTGCTGGTGACCTCGATGATGACCACCCCGCTGGCGAACACCCTCACCCTCCTCGGCCGACTGAGTAACAGCCTGGAACCGCTGCTCCAAAAAAATTCCCCTTCTATCCCATTATCGTCGTGTGATATATTTGGTTGTCGCATTCATCAATGCATCATCTGCATTGCATCGCCACTGCGTTGTCATCATTTTTCAAAACTTGTATCCATAATTAGTTGTCGGTTCCCTCCGCTTTAGTTGTTGACCGTTTTGAAATCAACCACACACGCACGCATCCACGACATCGTTAAAATATTGATTTTAAAAATGTGTATAAAATTTTTCGGATTGGGTTGATAGTTGGCGTGCGTTCTTGTTTTAGTGTAGGTAGGCCGTTTGACAAATTTCATCTCGTTTGATACCCGGACCGTTAAACCTATAGCGACACTATAACCAGTCAAATTGTTAGACGTTTTTCGGTTTTAAAATTTCGATGTCGGGATGTTTCATCTCTTTGTGACGCCCTCGGCATAATCGTACGCTAATCATACACGCAAATGCGTACGATCAAACCCAAGGACTCACGGGGAGATATCACAACACAACTCTAGACACAAATAAAATAACATCAGCTTCATATTACAAGCCAGGGGCCTCGAGGGCTAGAATACGAAAGCTCGATAAACACACGAGTCAGCGGAAGCAACAAATATCTGAGTACAGACATAAAACATGGGGTGCCTTAGAGAAGGCTTGCACAAAAGATACAACGATCGAACGAGGCGAGGCCTCCTGCCTGGGAACCTCCTAACTACTCCTGATCATCAGCGGCCTCCACGTAGAAGTAAGCACCGTCGGGGTAGCAGTCGTCGGTGGCGGGGACCTCCATCTCCTGGGCTTCATCATCTGGTCGCAGCAAACGGATCAAGGGGACAAGGGGGGAGCAAAGCAGCGGTGAGTACTCATCCAAAGTACTCGCAAGTCTTACATCAGAACTATTCTAATTATGCATCAGTATCAAAGAAGGGGGTTATATGTGGACTGACTGCAGCAATGCGAGAATAGAGAGAGAAGGCCTAGTCCTATCGAAGACTAGCATCTTCAGGGCCTTGCAGCAATAGACGAGAGTAGAACAGGGGTAACACATTAATAGTTATATTGTTGCAGCAATATTAAAGTGAGGTCACGCCTAAAGATCCTCCCTCGACTCCCTGCGAGGAAGCAATCCCGAGGCAAACTAATTCCAGTTAAGTAACAATTGTAGTTGTATAAGATCGGGGCACAACTCCAAGTCGTCCTGTAACCGTGGACACGGCTATCCGAATAGTTAATTTTCATCCCTGCAGGGGTGCACCACATGTCCCGTCACGCTCGATAACACTCTGGCCGGACATACTTTTCTGGGTCCTGCCCGGCCTCGGAATATCGACACGTCGCAGCCCCACCTAAGACTAATCAGAGAGGCCAGCCCGCCGGTCTATATCCTAAGCACAAAGGGTTCATGGGCCCAGTTCCCCTTCACGCTCCTGCACGTGGCGTGGGCGGCCGACGTCAGTCCTAGCATCCCTTAATCACAAGCGCGATGCATCTCGGGACCACTCGGGCGCGCGCCGCTACACTGCTGGCATCTGAAAAGCTTCGGCTGATACCGCGACGTCGAGTACCCATAATTCTTCCCGCGTAGCCGGTTAGTGCGAAAAGGTCTCCGACCAACCCAGATCAAATACCCAAATCCATTAGCATTTTAATTAGGCCAGCAACACAGTCTCGCGGGAATCCACCCGTCTTACAACTAATCACCCATGATCCCAGTAACATGGTCGAGTAACTGTGTGGTTGTAACATCGGGGGGAATCCGAGGTATCACCCTCGTTGGATTCCGAACGATGTACCCGTCAAGGTGGGCTTAGAGGAATCACCCTCGGGGGTCCCACACTCGCGGGGTGGCACGACAGAGACGTCATCGGGAATGGTGAAAGAGGAATCACCCTCGATAACCACGACCGACTAACTATACTACAGAGATATCATCAGGAGTACTTAGCGAGGTGTCACCCTCGGTACCCGATAGTATCCCTGTAGCGTCGTACAACGAAGGGGGGTGAACGTGCTGTGTCGGGTCTGGCTCGTCGATCGGAGATCGAGATTCGAAAACAAGCAGGGCAACTGAACTACGGGGTCAGAGGGGATGACTGCTCCACCTATACTAAGCATATTAGAAGTACAGGACTGAAAGTAGCAGTTCATCAAAAACAGGCTATACATCAGATATAGGAGCTAACTACAACAGGAGCAAAAATACTAATGCAAGCAGTAGGAAGAAAGACATAGGCGATATAGGAATGATCAAGGGGAATTTGCTTGCCTTGCTGCTCTGCGGCAAAGGACTGATCGGCAGGGTCGTAGATGTACCCGGCAGCAGCGTCAGTCTCGGGGTCTACCGGTAAGAAGAGGGGGAAGAAACAATAAATAATAGCACCGATGCAACACAAAACATGACATGGAAATATGCAGGCTAGACATGAGCTAACGCAGCAACATCCGTCATAGACGGGTCGGAAGAATATCTGACGATATTTTCCCGGGTTTCGGGTTACTACCGGTTATACTGGAAACGATGGAAAAGTTCCATGTTTGCTATGCTAGGGACGCGTGACAGACGAACGGGCCGTGTATCCGGGTTCGTCTCGCTTTGCTGATCAACTTTCATGTTGAAAATATTTTGATCTGACTTACGGATTATTTAATATTAATTTTCAAAGGTTTATTAATTATTTAAGAATTAAAAACAGATTTAAAAGATTTAGTAAAATCCTATTATGACATCATCGCGATGTCAGGCTGACATCACATTTGACCGGTCAACTAACCAGCGGGTCCCGAACGTCATAGACACAAGTTTTATTTAAGATTAATTATTTATTAATCAGATTAATTCAACGAGGGACCCACGTGTCATACTCTAATTATGTTAATTAATTATTTTAACTAAATATCTATTTATTTATCTATTTTAAGAAAACATTATTTTTAATCATCGCGTGGGGCCTCCCTGTCATTGACAGCGGTGCATTGGCCCCACCGGTAAGTGGCCTAAGGTTATTTCCTCATTTATTTTTATTAGATACCTATCCGTGCAAATACCATATTCCTCTAAATACCCAAATACACAAATACATACATCACATCTCATACATACATACATACATACGCATCTAATACACCATTTATTCTTTTTCATTTTTTTTTCTTTTCTCTCAACACTCATCTCTCTCTGTTAACAGAGACACAGAACAATTCTCTCTAACACCACCTAGAAGAACCAAATACTCAAATCCTCCTACCGGAGTCTACCCTCGACGGATCGAGGCCCCGTTTGCCGGAACGGAACCGTGACGTCGAGGAGAACGGTAAGGTGGGAGGAGCCCGAGGAGGGGCTCACCGACGGTGACGTGACGGCCCGGTGAAGCCGGAGTTCGCACGAAGTGACGGTGGAGACGGTGACGGTGAGGTTCCGGTGGTGATGTGCCGGCGAGGAGGAGCCGGTGAGGAGGGCCCCCCGGAGATGGAGCCGCCGGCGGGATGGGGAGGGCCCCGGCCGCCGGATCCGGAGGGGGAGGTGGGCAAGGAGGCCGGGGTGGTGGCGCTGCCCGGCGTGGTGAAGGTGGCGCGCCGGCCGTGGAGGGAGGGGCTCGCCGTGAGGTGGGGGGGCCGCCGGGTTGGGTGGCCCGGTGGAGGAGGTGGCCGCCGGGGGGGCGACGGGGAAGCTCGCCGCGGGAGGAGAGCCGGTGGAGGGAGGCGGCCGTGGGGAGAGGAGGCCGCCGGCGTGGTGAGGGGGACCGAGGGGGGGCCGCCGGCGTGGTGAGGGGTGGCCGCCGGCCGGTGGGAGAGGGGCGGCCAGGGAGGGGCGAGATGGGGGGAGAGGGGCGACAGGAGGGGAGGGAGTTACGGGAGGGTGAGAGGTCGTGGGGGGGGGGTAGGAGGCGCGGGGGGGGGGGGGGGCTGGCGTCGTGGGGTGGGGCCCCCACGAGGGGGGGGGGGGCTGGCGGCGGCGGCGTGGGGAAAGGAGGGAGTAGCGAGGGAAGGGGGTCGGTCGCCAGGGGGGGTTAGGGTTTGCAGGGTGGGGGCGCGGGAGGTGGCCGGCTGGGCCTTTTTGGCCCAGCTGGGCCGGTTGGGGGGGGTTGTTCCCTCTTTTTTTTTCTGATTTGTTTTGTTTTATTTTCTCTTTTCCCTTTTCTTTTTATTAATCCTTTCTTTCAGTTTTCTTTTCTTCCTTTTATTAATTAATTTACTATTTGAATTTTTCTTTTGAAACACTTTCTCATATTATATTTTCTTTTACAAATTATTATACGTACTTTTAATCCTATCTTTCATATCCCCATTCTTGTAATATTCGTAATGAACTTATAAGGTACTCTTCTTTTGTTTCCAAATCTTTTAATCCGGACAGACGCGAATCAACGCGGGTCTGAGATGGGAATTCGATGACGTGGCATCATTAGCGGTCGATCACTGTAGCTTAATTACAATCACTACTGTAGCAAAAGTCGAGGATGTCACACTCTTCTATGCCTAGCCCCTGTACATAGTATGGAGACCCCTTGCATGCATCCGAAAACCTTCCTTAACCCGAAATGCGCGATCATGACCGTTGAGTTTGGATCAACCCCGTAATACCCTAATACATCTTCGGTTTCTCAATTGGACCTTTCAACCTGTTTTTTCTAACCGTCGATCTACGATCTAGGTTCAAGATGGTCTATACCTAATCCCTCTGCTATATATACCAGTTTCAACCCTAGGATCTAGGCATGTGTGCAGTCCACCCGTAGCCGCCACCAACCTCTTCCTCCGGATCCATCCCCAGCGCCCAACCAGAAGCCACTCTCTCCTCTCAACCTCCTCCCGCATCGGAATTATGTGTCCTGCAACTATATTCAAATAATAGGAATTGCTAATATTCGGAATACCTTATTATGAAATTATACATGTATTTATACATGGAATTACTTTACATGATTATCATGGAATTATTACTTGTTGGAACATACTTAAGTTATATGCTTAAGGAAGCTGGTCGATCATCAATGGAATACAATATACTATTTATATTGGAAAGACTACCCGGGTACACTGATGATCGGAAGGAGCTAGATTGTATAGTTAGATTACAGCCCTAATGTTGATCTATGTAATTAGAGAAATTTACACTCTATTACGGCGCGTTACTCACAAGCGTGTGCTCCAGGGACATAACGGGTAGAATCCGTTAACAGACAAATATGATCGTGGTTGGTAATTTGATCTGGACTCTATTCCGGAAACTAGTGGAAAATACTAGGAATCTTATATCTGTATAAGAGGTGGACTCTTTGGAAAGGTAGTATAAGAAGGTCCCTACCCCCTAGCCTCAGATATGCGAATTGTGAGCGGCACTACGGATAAGCGCAGAGGAATAGGGGGTAGACCACAAACCCTAAATTCTAACATTGGCATCTGAGCCGGTTATGGTTAATGACGTTGTCGTCTAACTGGATATGATCTATATTCCGCTGCGTACTCTGCCGATCCAACATTGCTACTCTGCCGATCGACACAAGGTCTTCTTGGGAATCAGATCAATTTGTTGTGTGCTTCGTGATCCAACTCATCACAGATCGATTTGTATGTGTCCGTACACTAGTAGTCCAGATCGTTTTGATTTTCGCGTTCTCCGCGAGGTCTGCTCGTCCTCTTGCTCGTCGATCTTGCCGTCCTCGTGCGGAAGTGGCGCCTCCTACCACGCCCTGGCGGGTGTCCTCCCGCTGCAACAACTTCGTCCACAGCCTCGCTCATCGTCGCCCTGGGGCTCGATCTCCAGCCGCCGAGAGCAGTCCATGCTGGTGCCGGCCGTCATCGTCGTCCGCTGTATCACCAGACCTGCGTCGCCTAATTGCCGCACGGAATCACTTGAGGCTTGGTCGTTTGCATGAGGCTTGCGCGTTGATCGATGACACACTTGCGACAGGCAAGGAAATCCAACCGAACTAGCGGCCATGTGAAATCCATCCGAGAAAGCAGAAGCACACAGGGGTTAAGTTCCGTGGAAGTCATGTACGTAGTACATCAACACGAAGCCATCAGATCAATTGCTAGTTTGCTACTAGTACTCCACGATCGAGGAAGGAATGCAGGAAATTTTTGGCCGCTGCAGACCAAGGAAGTTTTTTTTCCTGCCGTTGTTTATACACAAGTATTACTTGTCCTACTCGTTTATCTACACTATGAAGAGCAAGGAAGATTGGAAAGGGAACTACAGGCATTGTCTTGCACCTAGAACAAGGAAATTCTTGCATGTTTACAGGAATTGAGGAATTGAGTCAGCATGCTTCTGATTGACTTGATTATACATATTCAGATTTTTTGGCACAACTGTATATCAAGTTATCAACTCTCTTCACGTCACAAATTTCTTGGAATGGCTACGGTTGTTATTAACCTATTTGCCAAGGAACTGCTGCTGCTATTGTAAGGTAGGTAATGATTTCATGATCAAAACAGTACGATCTTCAATGTCGACTGTCAGCCACACTCGACGGTGCATGCTGGAATTTGGTGTAATCTGGAACTAGTACTCTTGCAAGGAGGAATACAGATGCGACATATACACCGCCATGTCGGTTGTGTCCGAACTACTACTAGTTTTTTGCTCTCGTAGAATCTTGATTACAGCTAAACTCAAGCTGGAAGATGTTCAAGAAAGGGAAGAAATTAAACATATTATTGCTCATGCACATGAAGGACGGAATATTTGTGGACAATGGTTTTCTTTTCCGGTCTTCGTTAGAAGTTGACTTTACTTATTTATGAAGGAAGCAAGGAAACTATTTTAACTCCTTGGAAGAAATTTAGGAGGACTCCAAATCATAAATGTGAGGATGGACTACACACCAAGAAAATGATTACATACTGAATACTGCTATGAAGGAAATATTATGCGGAGAATTATGCATACTGAAAAGGGATTTCAGAGAAGTCTTATTATGAGGCATCACTTGTGTACGGAGGAATATGAGAGTCACTCCGAGGACAAGGAAATTTGATCTTCATTTGCTGGTATGTCTAATGATAACATTTGTGTTATATATATATTTATTTATTTGGGGATACTTTTCCAAATAGTTGGATTATCATGCTTGTTTACATACAACATATATTGTTGGAATACAATAGTATCTTTATTGGCATGGAACAATCTCAAAGAAAATTGATGTACTTTGGATTGGAAATTATGCCATGAAACTTCCTTGTGAAGGAAAACTATTATTGTTATACACACTCTCTGCAACTTCTGTGAGAAGGGATTTGATTTAGTTTTATCTTGGAATCTATTGATCATGACATACTATTTGGAAAAGGAAGAGCGGAAATATTGCTCAATGGTTAAATTAGTTCATTATGGATTTTCTCACAATAGTCTATCTTTCTTGATGTCCATTGAAAGTTGGCAAACAAATTTGTTTATTTGGAAAAGATAACTCTATATAAAGGAATACCGACAATGGGAACACATGCTTGGAATTTTATTATCTACGTCATCAACGACTTGGTCACATATCTTGAAACTAGATGGATTGGCTTATTGATTCTGGATTCTAAACTTTAGTGGGAGGACTTTGGTATTTTGTGAAGCATATATACTGGACAATTTTACTGGCACACCTTTTATTAAGGTGAAAGGAGATTACAAAAGGAAACTTCACATCATTTTTTTATACAGTTATGGTATTTTTTTCCCACTCCCACTAGAGGCTAGATTATTTGTTTTATCACATTCATTGATAATTGCACTTGATATGGTTACGTTTATACTATTTGAAATACAAGTCGGAATGTTTTATTATGCTTGTCACATTATGTACTGAAGTGGAAAATCAGTTGATTAAAATATATCAAAGTTTTAACAACTCATTGGTGGGGGAAGTACACTTCAGGAATATGTCAACTGAACATGAAAAGAGCATGGAACTATTCACCATTTTAATAAACCGCACACTCCACAATTAAATGGAGGAATTGAATACTTTTACTACTATTTGTTTTTTGGAAGAAGCATCACATATATACTGTTGGTTGTCAATATCGCACAACCACCTGGTAGGGACTTCTTAATTACTACAAAGCATACACCAGTAATTTTTTTCATGGTTATTCTAGTGGATCAAAGGGTGTTTCCTATTTATTTGGAAAAGGAAAACTGGTGGAAAAGTAGGAACACAATAATTATTATGATTAAAGGGTGGAATTATTGACATGCATACTATAATATAATCTTGACCCCAAAGGAAACTACAAGTGTAACTCCTTACATTAACATGCTTAGGATAAGTGGGAGGAATTAACTTGGAATTTCATCTCTGGATAATTGTTATGTATTTTATTTTTGGGGGAAGTAACTCTAAATTTTAGAGGAATCTTTAAATTCTCTTAAGAAGGTTTTCTCATCAATGACAATTATGGACGGAAGAATTGCAGGAAGGAATACACTCAATGAGGAATTATATAGATTGGGAACTTATTATCACACCAAGAAACCGCAAGCCCATTGTTTGTGAGTGTTTTTATTCATTTGTGAGGAAATTTGACTCACTGGAATATTATAATGTCACTCTTGTTATTCAGTTCTTCACACAAAGGGAAATATACTTTGTGGAAACTCTCTCTCCTGGAATTTTGGGAAAGAGGAACTAAAACATAGTTTGCCAATTGAATACATTATTGTATGGTTTTATAACAAGCTTCACATCAATGGAATAGCAGGTCATATGGTTTTCTAAATGAAGCAAGGAGGTCATCTACAAATGTAAGTATAAAATATTTTGCATTATTATTGTATACGCTAACATTGTTTTGTTGTTTGTAATGATAAAACCACATTGATGGAAGTGAAAGCTTGGTCATGTTTTAATTTTCATATGAAAGGAATGCTTTGAAGCTTCATATGTTTTGGGAGTGGAACTACATAGGGCATGTTTTTTGAAATGTTTTCTATGGAAAATTGCAAACTTGTTAAACTACCTGGAACCAAACTCAATGAGGAATTAGTTTGAACTCGTGAGGAAAAAGGGATAATACATGGTGTTGAAATTTACTGTATCTTTGTTATACAATCATACCTTAGCTTCTTGGATTTATGCTGCGTGTGGAAGGAAAAATAAGAATCTAAGGGAATGACACACATCATATTAGATTGTGGAAAGTGCATCATAACATGTCACTTGTTAAACACATTGAGGAAGCTATTATTGTATCTGCGAGATGAGAAATAAGTCCAAGTACGCGTATACAATTTTATTTTTGTAGTACTAATATGGTGCAGGTTCATTGACTAAAGTTGGGAAATTGTTTCAAACATGGTTACGTATGGAACTTCATTTACTGATTGGATTTGATATTTATGTGATTCTAGAAATTTACTCAACATGGTTATCATATATTTTGACTCAATGTGGAATTATTCATAGTGTTCATATATGTGACTGGAAATAATTGATGCGGAATTTTCACTTGAGGAAACAAAAACTCAAGGTGCCTGTAAAAGCGGAATAGCACTCGAGGAAATAATACTTGAGATGTCGAAGACAGCTATGGTGGAATAATTAGACAGAAAGTAAGGTCTCTAGTGATCTTATGGGTCACAACAAGGAAACATATTGAGGGAATATATCACAATATATATCTATGAAATTTTCAACATAGTGTTAATATGATTGCTGGTCCCTTGACTAAGCTTCTTAGTCAGGAGGTATTTGGCAAGCATGTTTAGGCTATGGATTTACGAATATTTGAATGATCGTTTCAGACAAGTGGAAGATGTTGGAATTATTTGTCCTGCAACTATATTCAAATAATAGGAATTGCTAATATTCGGAATACCTTATTATGAAATTATACATGTATTTATACATGGAATTACTTTACATGATTATCATGGAATTATTACTTGTTGGAACATACTGAAGTTATATACTTAAGGAAGCTGGTCGATCATCAATGAAATACAATATACTATTTATATTGGAAAGATTATCCGGGGACACTGATGATCGGAAGGAGCTAGATCGTATAGTTAGATTACAGCCCTAATATTGATCTACGTAATTAGAGGAATTTACACTCTATTACGTCGCGTTACTCACAAGCGTGTGCTCCAGGGACATAACGGGTAGAATCCGTTAACAGACAAATATGATCGTGGTTGGTAATTTGATCTGGACTCTATCCCAGAAACTAGTGGAAAATACTAGGAATCTTATATCTGTATAAGAGGTGGACTCTTTGGAATGGCAGTATAAGAAGGTCCCTACCCCCTAGCCTCAGATATGTGAATTGTAAACGGCACCACGGATAAGCGCAGAGAAATAGGGGTAGACCACAAACCCTAAATTCTAACACTCCGACCACCTCCCTCATCTTGTGTGCCTGTCCAATCGAGCTGGCCGTTTGCTAGAGCGCCTCGTGTAGCTGCAGCTCCTCCCGAGCGCTCACTCGCTCGTTCCCGAGCACACGCAGCTGGAGGAGCCAGTCGCTTGAGCCTCTTTCGTCCTCCTGAAAACCAGGACGGCATGGATGCACCGCCTTGATCCCGCCTTCGCCGACCGGCGACCCACAGGAGCAGTGTCGGCCTTCAGGACCCGTCTCCTCGTGCCCATCTCCTCTCTCCGTTCCTTCTTCTCCTCCTAGGCCCTCTCTCACAATGCTCATCTCTCTGTTCTCTCTATTTCTCCAGGAGCTCCCAAGGACGCATGTACATAGCCGGAGTTGCAGAGCACCCGAAGCCACCTCGTCACTAGGAATGCATTCCCTATGCCTGGATCCGCCCAGGTCCGCCGCCCCCATTCCCTATGGCCTCCGCTGCCCTGTGAGTTGACCGAACTACAACTCGATCTGGACGAGTTTGCCGCTCGCGCTAGACCTCATGGGCTTCGCCAACCGCTCCTCCTCGCGTCCCAGCTACGCCTCGCCTCGCCTCGGCCCCGCGCCAGATCCTGCAGCCCAGCGCGTCCCTGTGCCGGCCCAGCTCGTCTTGCCTAGTTGCTCCACCGAATTGGACAAGCCCGCAAGGTGAGACAGCCCAGATGCCCTCTATTGGGATCTCTATTCTGCGTGTATGCGATGTTTTATTATCTTTCGCTTATGTCGTGTTAGACCCAGTAGCGAAACATTCGGTCCGATCTATATTTTTCTGCCCTTGACGTTTGTTTTCATTTGACAAGGGCATTTAAGATTAGAGAAAAATACATCATTTTAAAATGCTAATAACTCTTTACCTGTGCATTGGACTAAAATAATTTAGATATGTAAAATATCCAGAATTTCGTATAGGTTAATATTATACCACTTTCACCCATGTTTAAAATGTTGAAATTGCTGTTTTTATTTAATTTGCATAAATATCATGTGAAAAACGGTGTGTCTTATAATTAATTAACCGTAGCTTCGATTAAAATGATTTATATATGTAACTTGATTAAAAATATATATAGAATAACATGATAAAATTTATTTTGTTGGTTAACAACTCTAAAATTGTGCATAGGAAGAACAATATCGAATCTTAATTTGCATATGGGGACTTTCCGGAATTGTTGTTCATTGTTTCAGCCTCAATTAAACTTGCCTAGAATTTTACATAGTTTCATAATATCTTTTGCATTCATGATTTAACGTGTTGTGGCTGTCATTTGCATGCATTTTGCATTCGTGGCATATCATCTTGTGTTGGTCATATCTTTTACATCGTAGATCCGTTTTAGATGATCTATATATGTAAATCAACTAGAATGACGTGTATAATCACATGGTACACTTATTTTTGTTGTTTAGTAAATATAAAATATGTTTAGTTCAGCTCTGGATCAATTTCTAAATTGACATATGGGGTTATTTTGGAAATGCTATATGTTATTTACGACCTCATTTAACATGCCTAGGTAGTGTAGTTTATTTATGCTTCATCTCTTGACATGTTTAACAACATTTAATATTGTCGTTTACCTAAACATGAGTTAAGTAAGTAATTCAAATATGGAGTTTCATGAGTATGCAACTCGTTGTATATTGAGCTTCATTTAATGTGTAGGAGTAGATTGTTGTGCTTTGTCATGCCTTGCATAATTAAACGGGACATGCATCATATGTGTTTGTGCATCATGGCATGCATATCTTGTGGTGTTTATTGTGCGTTGATAATTGTTACTGGATTGCTTCTTCTCGGTATAGTTACGCAAGTGTGTTGGAGTGTGAGGATTCGTTCGAGTACGTTGTTTTCTCTACTTCATGGATTCGTTCTTCTTCCAGGCGGGATAACAAGCAAGATGATCGTTTCCCTAAATACCACTACTATTATGGCCATCAGCCTAGTTGTCCCGTTTCTTTCTCTATGACTCGCTGCCTACCAATTAAATGTCAGCCTCCCAACATTGCCATGAAAAGCCTCTAACCCTTCCACAACCTAGCAAACCCTTGCTTGGCTATGTTACCGCTTGCTCAACCTTCGTATAGCATTGCTAGTTGCACGTGCATTTGCTTCCATGTGCCAACACAGATTCTTTGTTATATCACCTATATACTTGGTAAAATGGCGTTCTAGCTTGGTGTTTTGTTCCATCTTTGCCGCCCTAATTACTTGTGTACCGGTGTTGTATTCCATAACTGAGCGCTCCTAACATGCTTGGTGTTGTTATGTGGACCCCCTTGCCTTTCATGTTGGGATAAAACTCTGTGGCAAGGCCCAACATTGGTCCTATATTTGCCCAGCATAATAATACTGAGCATCATTGTTAAAACATAGGGCGTCATGAATCCGAAGAGTAATTCAACATAATACAGGGTACAATGCTAATGGTATTGGTCCCAAACAGAGCCACTTGCAGGGCCACCTGGGGCAACTCGGGAGATTTCTATCCGGCCACCATACGTATTGCTCATCTGTCGTGTCCTGAGAACGAGATACGCAGCTCCTATCGGGATTGTCGACACGCCGGGTAGCCTTGCTGGATTTGTTTTACCTTTCTTGAGCGTCTTGTGCGAGAGATTCTGAGGATACTTTGGGCTATCTCAAGGTTGAGGTTTTCCACCAGGAATTCGAAGAGATCACGGGTTTTCCGTGGTTGAGGTTTCGGACGCAACTTGTGGTAGTTAGTGATGGACTAGTTGGAGGACCCCTGAAGGGTTAGATCTTTCTGATAGTTGTGCCCGCGGTTAGGTGGTGATACGTCTCCAACGTATCTATAATTTTTGATGGTTCCATGCTATTATGTTGTCAAACTTTGGATGTTTTGTATGCCTTTTATATCTTTTTTGGGACTAATTTATTAACTCAGTGCCAAGTGCCAGTTCCTGTTTTTTCTGTGTTTTTGACCCTTTTCAGAGGAGAATTTTGAACGGAGTCCAAACGGAATAAAACCTGCGGAATGATTTTTTCCACAACAAAAGACACGCAGTAAACTTGAGAACCAAGGAAGGGGACCTCGGAGGAGGTCACAAGCCCACCAGGCCCGGTCTGGGGGGGGCGGGCGGGCGGGCCTAGCAGGCTTGTGAGCTCCCCGTGGCTCCCCTGCCCTAGTTCTTCCGCCTATAAATTCCCTAAAAAATCTAAAACCACGAGAGAGATCCACGAAAATACTTTTCGCCGCCGCAAGCTTATGTCTCCGCAAGATCCCATCTGGGGCACGTTCTGGTGCCCTGTCGGAGGGGGATTCGGATACGGAGGGCTTCTTCATCAACACCATGACCTCTCCGATGATGCGTGAGTAGTTCACCATAGACCTACAGGTCCATAGCTAGTAGCTAGATGGCTTCTTCTCTCTCTTGGATCTTCAATACAAAGTTCTCCATGATCTTCATGGAGATCCATCCGATGTAATCTTCTTTTGCGGTGTCTTTGTCGAGATCCGATGAATTGTGGATTTATGATCAGATTATCTATGAATCGTATTTGAGTTTCTTCTGATCTCTTATCTGCATGATTTCATATCCTTCTAATTCTCTTCGAGTTGTGGGTTTTGTTTGGCCAACTTGATCTATGATTCTTGCAATGGGAGAAGTGCTTGGTTTTGGGTTCATACCGTGCGGTGACCTCACCCAGTAACAAAAGGGGTAGCGAGGCACGCATCGTGTTGTTGCCATCAAGGGTAAAAAGATGGGGTTTACATCATTGGTTTGAGTTTATCCCTCTACCTCATGTCATCTTGCTTAAGGCGTTACTCTGTTTGTCATGAACTCAATACACTAGATGCATGCTGGATAGCGGTCGATGTGTGGAGTAATAGTAGTAGATGCAGAAAGTATCGGTCTACTTGTCTCGGACGTGATGCCTATATGTATGATCATTGCCTTAGATATCGTCATGACTTTGCGCGGTTCTATCAATTGGTCAACAGTAATTTGTTCACCCACCGTAATATTTGCTATTTTGAGAGAAGCCTCTAGTGAACACTATGGCCCCCGGGTCTACTTCACTTTATATTTTCAGCCTTACACTTTATTTTGTTGCACTTTCCGCCTTCAAATCTCACTTTGCAATCAATCTTGAAGGGATTGACAACCCCTTTATAGCGTTGGGTGCAAGCTCGTTTGTGTTTGCGCAGGTACTCTGGACACTTGGCTTGATTCTCCTACTGGATTGATACCTTGGTTCTCAACTGAGGGAAATACTTACTGCTCCTGTGCTGCATCACCCTTTCCTCTTCAAGGGAAAAACCAACGCAATCTCAAGAGGCCGCCGGGGATTTTTGGTGTCGTTACCGGGGAGTATCAAGTCAAGAATAGTCTCCCGTCAACGTGCCGATTTCTGGCGACGTAGCACAAGGATTTATGGCGCCGTTGTCGGGGATGATCAAGTTCTAGGAGAAGCTTATCCAAGTAATCTTCGCAAACTCATCTCTTGCATTTACTTTTTTTTTACCTTTTGCCTCTCATTTTCCTCTCCCCCACTTCCGGAAAAACAAAATTTAAAAATATATTTGCCTTTCCTTTGCTTGTGTGTTATGTGCCTTCAATATGCTTGCATCTTCGCTTGCTGAAAATCTATTGACATGGATCCTCATCCACTTGCTAATCTCTTTAAGAGATCCAATTATGTTGAACCATTTGCTAGTGAGTTGAGTGCACTTGTCTTTCGCTATGGAGTTTTGCTTGAGATGCGTGAATCTGAAAATCATGATGAAGAAATTTATGAAGTGATTCACGAGGTCTCCTTGAATGAAAAGCATGATTGCAATGATTTCATTATAAATTCTATTAATGACAATCATGCTAAAAATATGCAAAACCCTAAGCTTGGGGATGCTAGTTTTGCTAGGTCCACTACTTGTTGCAATGATCATGATTGGGGTAATGCTCTTTCTTATGATCTTGAAAATTTGTTTAAGCCTCATGATGATTATGATATTTGCAATAATGTTGAAAGTGGGATTGGAGAAGTCATGACTTTAGTTGATGATAATCCCACTATTTTTGAAGAGCGTCAACATTGCATGCATGTGGATCATGAAAATAATATCCTATGTGATAGTTATATTGTTGAATTTGAATATGATCCCACATGTAATTATTATGAGAGAGGAAAATATGGTTGTAGAAATTTTCATATCACTAAATCACCTCTCGTTATGTTGAGATTGATATTGTCTCTTTCTTCTTCCTTGCATATGGTAACTATTGGTTGTCTTGACAATTTGTTTTCCTATAAAATGCCTATGCATAGGAAGTATGTTAAACTTAGATGTGATTTTCACATGCTTTATGATGCTCTTGTTGTGCTTCGATTCTTGTCTGTTGTGTGAGCATCATTGAATTATCAATGCCTAGCTAAGGGCGTTAAACAATAGCGCTTGTTGGGAGGCAACCCAATGAATTTATTTTTGATTTTTTTGCTTTCTGTTTTGTTGTGTCCACACCATCATAATTCTGTTATGATTGTGTTTTTTGTGTGTTTCTTTTTGTGTTTGAGCCAAGCAAAACCTTTATGACTACTTATGTGATGGTTGTTTGATCCTGCTGGAAAAAGACAGAAACTTTTTGCTCACGAAATTATTTTTCATTTTTATTCAGAAAGATCTTTTGAGTTGATTATTTTTGCTGCTGGTTGATATGCCTTTTTCCCAGGCTGTCGTAATTGTTCAGAATTTTTGGGGTACCAGAAGTATACGAAGTATACAGATTGCTACAGACTGATCTATTTTTGACAGATTCTGTTTTTGTTGTGTTGGTTACTTATTTTGATGAAACTATGGATAGTATCGGGGGGGTACTAGCCATGGAAAAGTGAGAATACAGAAACCTAACACCAATATAAATAGAAATTAAGATTGCTAGAGTACCTAAAGATGTGGTAGTTTGTTTTCTTGTGCTAATGATATCACGAGTTTCTGTTTAAGTTTTGTGTTGTGAAGTTTTCAAGTTTTGGGTGATGTTCTCAAGGACAAAGGGATAAAGAGTGGAAATAGCTCAAGCTTGGGGACACCCAAGGCATACCAAGCCAAATTCAAGGACACCAAAAAGCCTAAGTTTGGGGATGCCCCGGGAAGGCATCCCCTCTTTCGTCTTCAATCCATCGGTAACATTACTTGGAGCTATATTTTTATTCACCACATGATATGTGTTTTGCTTGGAGCGTCTTATATCGTAGGAGTCTTTTCTTTTTGTTGTGTCACAATCATCCTTGCTGCACACCTTTTGAGAGGGACACACACTCATCGTGAATTTGCTAGAATACTCATTGTGCTTCACTTATATCTTTTGAGCTAGACAATGTTGCTCTATGTGCTTCACTTAGATCTTTTAGAGCACGACGGTGCGTAACTTGGTAGTTGGCTTGTGCTATGAAAGTACTCCCAAAGGTGATAGGTATCCAAATAGGATACAATAAAACTCCCATCTTCATGTGCATTGAGTAGAAGAGAAGTTTGATTCCTCTCAATTAGTTTTGAGACGTGGATTTGGTAATATTAAGAGTTATGTTAGTAGGGTGTTGTGAATCTAGAAATAGTTGTGTAGAAGTTAGCGATTCCCGTAACATGCATGTATGGTGAACCGCTATGTTAGGAAGTCAGAGCATAATTGATCTACTGATTGTCATCCTTTGTGTTGCGGTCGGGATCGTGCGATGGTTTACACCTACCAACCCTTCCCCTAGGAGTATGTGTTTAGCACTTTGTTTCGATTACTAATAAAAACTTTCGCAATAAGTATGTGAGTTGTTCATGACTAATGTGAGTCCATGGTATAGATGCACTTTCACCTTCCACCATTGCTAGCCTCTCTAGTACCGCGCAACTTTCGTCGGTGCACAAACCCACCATATGCCTTCCTCAAAACAGCCACCATACTTACCTACTATGGCATTTTCATAGCGATTCCGAGATATATTTCCATGCAACTCCCACCGTTCCGTCTCATGACTTGTGCCGTCACTCTCATATTGCCATTGCATGATCGTAAGATAGCTAGCGAGATGTTTCAATGTCATACGCCAAGCTAGATCGTTGCACATCCCGGTACACTGTCGGAGGCATTTCCTATAGAGTCATCATCGTTCTAATCTTTGAGCTGTGAGTAAATAAAAGTGTGATGATCATCATTATTAGAGCATTGTCCCATGTGAGGAAATAAAAAAAATAAAAGGCCAAAGATGCCCACCAAAAAAATGAAAAAAGAGAGGCCAAAGAGCCCAAACAAAAAAGGAGAGAAAAAGAGAGAAGGGACAATGCTACTATCTCTTTCCACACTTGTGCTTCATAATAGCACCATGTTCTTCATGATTGAGAGCCTCTTGTTTTGTCACCACCATATGCTAGTGGCAATCTTCATTATATAACTTGGCTTGTATATTCCAATGATGGGCTTCCTCAAAATTGCCCTAGATCTTCGTGAGCAAGCAAGTTGGATGCACACCCACTAGTTCTCCTTTTGAGCTTTCACATACTTATAGCTCTAGTGCATCCGTTGTATGGCAATACCTACTCATTCACATTGATATCTATTATTATAATTCCTATATCAAGAATTGGTTTGATTTTATCCCTCTACGTAATGTCATCTTTCTTAAGGCGTTACTCTGTTCGTCATGAACTCAATACACTAGATGCATGCTGGATAGCGGTCGATGTGTGGAGTAATAGTAGTAGATGCAGAAAGTATCGGTCTACTTGTCTTGGACATGATGCCTATATGTATGATCATTGCCTTAGATATCGTCATGACTTTGCGCGGTTCTATCAATTGGTCAACAGTAATTTGTTCACCCACCGTAATATTTGCTATTTTGAGAGAAGCCTCTAGTGAACACTATGGCCCCCGGGTCTACTTCACTTTATATTTGCAGCCTTACACTTTTACTTTGTTGCACTTTCCGCCTTCAAATCTCACTTTGCAATCAATCTTGAAGGGATTGACAACCCCTTTATAGCGTTGGGTGCAAGATCGTTTGTGTTTGCGTAGGTACTCTGGACACTTGGCTTGATTCTCCTACAGGATTGATACCATGGTTCTCAACTAAGGGAAATACTTACTGCTCCTGTGTTGCATCACCCTTTCCTCTTCAAGGAAAAAACCAAGGCAAGCTCAAGAGGCCGCCGGGGATTTTTGGCGTCATTGCCGGGGAGTATCAAGTCAAGAATAGTCTCCCATCAACGTGCTGATTTCTGGCGCCGTAGGAGGTGGCAACTTGAAAACTTTGTTTAGCACCCGGTCATAGTAAATTTGAAGTAACCTTAATTAAAACTTGCCAATTGTGTGCGTAACCGTGACTATGTCTTCTCTTGATTTATGCATTCAGAAGAGGACACAGTGGGGTTATGTCTGCCATAAGTAGGTGTTCAGGATCATTTAGAGATCATTATTACTTCACGTCTGTTATGCATAGATCACCCCCTCTTATTCTTGTACTCGTAAGTTAGCCACCTCAAATAAATGCTTAGTTGCTTGCTGCAACCTCACCACTTAACCATACCTCACCCATTAATCTTTCCTAGTCTTGGTACCTTTGGAAATTAGTTTGCTGAGACCGTGTGGCTCACTGATTACTACAACAACAGTTGCAGTTACAAGTAAAGCGATACTTTGACGTGAGCACGACGATTGTTCTGTTTGGAGTTTCTTCTTCTTCATCATCGATCTAGGATGGGTTCCAGGCCGACAGCCTGGGATAGCAATGATGGATATTGTTCTTTAATTGGTTGAGTTCGTCTAGTCGGACCCTGCTCATCTACATGGTTATTGAATGTAATATTGTATTGTGTTGTCCATGTTGTAGCTTGGGGTGAATGTATGCCAATTCCATATACTCATAACTTCTGTACGAGTAATTGTAATGATACCCATTCTTGCAAAGAGACAAGATGCGCTTCTGTCCCTATCGAGGCACTCGAGAGAAAATAAGGATAGGATCGCATCTTGGTCGCTACAAGTTGGTACTAGAGTAGTACCAACCTAGGAGCCCCCTTGATTGATCGAACTTTGCCGAGTCAAGTGTAGTGAAAAACTACTTTGAATCTAGTTATATATCATAGAGTTGGATTCCTTTTACTCCTCTTCTATGCTGTGATGAGGAATCTTGACGTAGAATTTTAATTCTACTCCTCTTCTCACTCAATTTTTTTAGGATCACGCGGGTATTTTGGAATATCTATGATGTCGATGTGGCGGAGTTCTTACTTGGTGCCTCCTGTCTCACTTGATTTCTTCCTGGGAGTTGAGCTCCACGGGATTCTTGGCACACTCGCTATCGTTCAGTTTCCTCAGTATGTCAGGAGGGAGGATGTTCGAAATTGCTTCAATACTATTTGTGGCCAGAGGATTTTGGCATCACCCAATACTGGGAGAGCGTCCAGATGTACTGCCATAATTGGTATCGTTGTGATTACAAGGGTCTTAGATAGATGAGTTTCCGAGATCCTTGGTTATGTGTTGATGGATGTGATACACTCGATGGGTAGTGTTATTGCTAGGAGTTGAGTGATGGATTTTACTCCTTGTATCCACGGACCCGTTTGCATAACCGAATTTTTTTGGCAGTTCTTAGGTGTGAATTCAAGTAGTTACCTAGGATTATCTTCCAACATATGCATGATTTGAGGTTGGGGTTTGACATCTAGTGGATTTGTTCGTTCACGGTCTTTCTTATAGCAGTTCTCGTTGTGTATTAAAAAGCTCTTGTAGCTTGCTAAGACTTGGGGACGTTTCGAATGTCGTGTGCACTACCTTGTACAAGATGGCTACTGTAAGATAGAGCCCGTGCGAACCTTACCACAACAATATCGGACGAAATCTCTGTTATGTAATTGTTCCGACTTGTTTCATAAGCATCGTCCTTTGGTTCGTTGGAGTATGGTAATTCAAGTTTTTTCGATGTCAAGCGGTGATTTCATATCTTTCCTAAGTATCATTCTCATGTTTTTATGGTAATGCTAATACTTTTGTTCAACCAGAGTTGTCATGTCAATCCTTTCCAACCGGTGTGCTTTTCTTCTAGTTAATTCAATCATTTTCAATATTTTCAAGATCAATCTCTCATTTATTTTCGGAGTTCGTCTCATTTGTTCCAAGTTGTCTTAGTTTTTGCCCACCCTTCCGCCCTTTTCTTGATTTATTCAATTGTCATCCAAGTACCTTCCTTTTCATTGATGCTTCTGCTATCGTTCTTCCATATTTTATCTAGTGATTCCTTGTGAAGATTCTCAAGGGTATCGAGTTTCATCTTTATTTGTTCTTGTTTTAGATTTGGTGGATTAAATTTAAGTTGTAGGTGTTCATAGTATCCTTTTCATTTGTTCAATGCTTTCCCATGTTAGAAATTCTTATCCAAACCTCTCTTATTTATTCATCCCTCTGTCTATTCTAACCGGAGTGTTGAAGGCATCTTAGAAGGTTCGTGTTTTCATTCAATCCTTTCAAATTATTTCGAGGTTCTCACCTCATCAAGCTTTCATTTATACCGATGCAATCTCCCTTTCTAAGCAATTGTTTCAACGGTGCATTCTTTTGAGTGGGCCCATAACCCACAGGTTTTCCCAGGATCTTACGTGTCTCTTCTAATCTTTTTCTGAGATCTCTAATTCTTTTCATGTGTGACGTATGTGTTGTTTCCATCAGTCATATTCCTTCTCGAAGGTCGCTCCGAATTATTTCTCATCATTGGCTCAACCATTCCTTATTCATTATTCCGGAGTGTGTCAGTAATTCTTGATGGTGCTTCTTGCCATCATTCTCTCTGTTGAAGACCGAAGATGAGTTCCTCTTGAATCTTGGTCCATTCTTTGAAGGTGTCATCTCAGCTTCGTGCTATCCCTAAAATATTTTTTGATCATGAGTAATTCCCTTCATATATATCCGGTGCATTTCAGACTTGTTTTATTTCTCGATCCTCTGAAGGCCATCATTTCAAAAGATTTCCTCGTTCTCAGCTTTCAACCTTCATTCTCAAATTCTTCTCAATTGTTGTCTCTTAGTTCGTCTCTCAATTATTCTGGTGACTTGTTCAAGTTTTCTATTAGGCGGTTCATGATCTCCTTTTTTCATGCATTTTCATTCAGTCATCTTATCCTCTTTCATTCCAAATTCTTACCGGTGTTCTTCCAAGACTTCTTCAAGTTTGTGCTCATATCTCTCCTCAATCTTTACAAGAAGAATAAGTATTATGCTAAATCCATTGCTTGTCATCAATTTATTTCGATGAATGATAGGCATAACATAATTGATATTATTTTTTCATCAAGGTGATTTCAATCCTTCTTCCGAAGTGGCTCGTGATATCAAATTGTCGATTTCAAGTGTTCTCATCTTTTCTGTCTCGATTTCCAAGTTTTCTCAAGTATCTCTTCGCGAAGCTTCATCTAAATCTTGCAAGGTTATAATCTTATTTTTTTCAACCTTCAAATCTTTCTATCATTCTTTCATTCCGGGGTTCTCCAAGAGGTTCTTCTTGGTGGTCATCAAGGATCTAATTCTTTCTCAAACTATTCTTTAAATTTTGTTGAAAGAGCTAAAGAATTCTCTCTCTTGCATTTCGAAGTGCAATTCTTCCTCCATCATCCTTTGAGGTGGTCTAATTGCATTCTTGATTCATGATGAGCCCCGAAGAGAATTTATTTCAAGAATGAGGTAAATAAACCCATCATTTGTCTTCCTTGGAGCTACCTTGGATTAGATTTCACCTAAAGCATTTCCTAAGGATTGTTGCTATTATGGTTGTCGTTGACCTAAGTTATCAATATATTCTCTTGGTGAAAAAAGATTTGCATCTCTTGTTGCTTGCAAGCAATCCTTGTTTCCGTTAGTGGCCGATTGTCACCTTATTATTTGATATTGTTTTCATAAGTCCACTACAAGCTTCTTCTTTTCGTTGTTGATTTTCCAAGAACTAGGTCCAATTCTTCTTTGTAAGGGTGCTTTTAATTCAACTATGGTGCAAGTTGTTATTTTCGTCTCTGTTCTTTTCTTTCCAATGATCTAGTTTCTATTCTCTGTTCCGAAGGCATGGTTATGTTGCTCTCCTCAACCCATCATTTTGTTTTTCCAAGATCATGTTCTTCCCTTTCTGGTCCATTTAACCGGAGTGTTGTGTTCTCTTTTCAAGTTCTTTCCATCTCGTCAAGTTTTTCTTCTCTTTCCAACCGAAGTGCTGCCAAATTTGCTTTCAATTCTTGCTTGTTCTTCATATCATTCTTCAACTCTTTGCAACCTTCAAAATTCATTGGGTTCACTCGTTTGTCAAGACGCAACTAAGTTTTACCTCTTCCTATCCTCTTCCTCTTCCCCTTTGCATTCTTAGATCTTGGCTCGAGATCTCTTGTTAGTCGAGGAGAGTTGTGACATCCCAGAACCGATGCTTCATAAGATTCCCCTATTATTACATTGTAATCGTGTGATTTATTTGGTTGTCCCATTCATCATCGCATCATTTGCATCATCCGAATTGCATCGCCACTCCATTGTCGTCATTTCCGTAATTAGTCATCGGTTCCCTCCGCTTTTGGTGTTGACCGTTTTGAGAGCAATCACACACGCACGCGCCCCGAGCATCATTAGAATATTGTTTTTAAAAGTGTGTATAAATATTTCTCTGATTGGGTTGACAATTGGTGTGCGGTCTTATTTTATTGTAGATAGTTCGTGTGCCAAATTTCATCACAATCGGAGGTTGTTTGATACCCAAACAGTTAAACCTATAGCGGCACTATAGCCGGTCAAATTGTCACGCATTTTTCGGTTTTATGATGTCGGGCTGTCTATTTTCCCTCTCTTCTATGCCTAGGTGCTCTACATAGTGCAAAAACCCCTCGCGCGCATCCATGAACCTTCCCCGAACGCGAAACTAGAAATCGTCACCATTGGGTCTGGATCAACCCTGTAATACCCCAAAACATCTTCGGTTTCTCAGTTGGACTCCCTAACCTATTTTTCTTGACCGTCGATCTACGATCGTAGGGTCAAGATGGTCTATATCTATTCCGTGTGCTATATATACCAGTTTCAACCGTAGAATATAAGCATATGTCCCATCCACCCGTAGTCGCCACCGCCGTCCGCTTCCTCGGGATCCATCCCCAGCGCCCAACCACAAGACACTCTATCCTCTCGGCCTCCTCCCGCATCCTCTGACCACCTCCCACATATTGCGTGCTAGTCCAGTCGAGCTCGCCATTCCTCGAGCGCCTCGTGCAGCTGCAGCTCCTCCCGATCGCTCACTCGATCATGCCTGAGCCCAGCAGCTAGAGGAGCCAGTCGCTTGAACCACTTTGTTCGTTCCCGAATCAGGACGCCACAGATACACCAGCTCGACCCCGCCCTTCGGCGACCGGTGACACACAGGAGCAGTGCCGTCTTGCACGTCCCATCGCCCCTGTGCCCATCTCTTCTCTCCGCTCCTTCTTCTCCTCCTTGGCCCTCTCTTAGGCTACTCATCTCTCTATTCTCTCTCTTTCTCCACGAGCTCCCAAGGACACACGTACATAGCCGGAGTTGCAGCGCTCGAAGCCACCTGGTTACCAGCAATGCATTCCCCATGCCCGGATCTTCCCAGGTGCACCCCCCCTTCGTTCTGGATGCTCTCCGGAGCTCCACTGCGCTGCCATACCAACATGGACTCCGCTTCCCTGTGCATTGACCGAGCTACAACTCAATCTGGACGAGTGCGCCGCTTGTGCTTGGACCTTGTGGGCTTTGCCAACTGAGCCTCCAAGCGGTCCAGCTCACCCTCGCCTCAGCCCCGCGCCAGATCCTGCGGCCTAGCGCGTCCCCGAGTCGGCCCAGCTTGCCCTGTCTAGTTGCTCCACCGAATGGGCCAAGCCCGCAAGGTGAGCCAGCCCAAGATCCCCTCTATTGTGCGCCTATGTGATGTTTTGTTATCTGACGATTATGTCGTGTTAGGACGATTTATATTTTTCTGCTCTAGACCTTTTTTTTTCATTTGACCACGACATTTCATATTAGAGAAAAATGCATCATTTTAAAATGCTAATAACTCTTTACGTGTGCATCGGATTAAAATGATTTAGATATGTAAAATGTCCAGAATTTCGTGTAGGTAAATATTATGTCAGTTGCACCGATGTTTAAAATGTTCAACTTGCTGTTTTAATTTAATTTGCATAAATACCATGTGAAAAATGGGGTGTCTCATAATTAATTAACCAACTTGCTGTTTTAATTTAATTTGCATAAATACCATGTGAAAAATGGGGTGTCTCATAATTAATTAACCGTAGCTCCGATTAAAATGATTTACATATTTAAGTTGACTAGAAAAATATGTAGAATAACATGGTAGCATTTATTTTGTTGTTTAACAACTCTAAAGTTGTGCATTGGAAAAACAGTACCGAATCTTACTTTGCATATGAGGACTTTCTAAAATTGTTATTTGTTGTTCCATCCTCATTTAAACTTGCCTAGAATTTCATGTAGTTTCATAACATCTTGTGCATCCATGATGGAACATACTGTGGCAGTCATTTGCATGCATTTTGCATTCATGGCATATCATCTTGTGTTGGCCATATATTTTAGATCGTAGATCCGTTTAGATGATCTATATATGTAAATGAACTAGAATGACATGTCGAATCACATGGTCCACTTTATTTTGCTGTTTAATAAATAAAAAATATGTTTTGTTAAGATCTGGACCAATTTCCAAATTAACATATGGGGTCATTTCGGAAATGCTATATGTTGTTTCCGACCTCATTTAACATGGCTAGATAGTCTAGTTTATTAATGCTTCACCTGTTGGCATGTTTAAAAACATTTAATATTGTCGTGTACCTAAATGGGAGTGAACTAAGTAATTCCAAAATGGAGTTTCGTCAATATGCAACTCTTTGCATATTGAGCTTTATCTTGCATTGCAAAATTTAACGAGACATGCATCTGTCGGAGGTTGGGCTCCGCAGAACCCTAAATATTTGAACTCAGGGGCATGTACAAAGATCTCTCATAGGCTCGCCTCACCTAACCAGTTGCTCGCTGGGGATGGCACATAACTCACTCGATGGTGAGGAAGACATAGAACACGACAGTTTACCCAGATTCGGGCCGCTGAGAAGCGTAATACCCTACTCCTGCTTTGGTGGATTGCCTCTCGTGGAGGTTGGTGGATGAACTAGTACAGTGTTCGAGGGCCTCCGGAGGCTGGGTGGCCTTTGTGTGGTGCCAGTGGGCGAATGAATGAATCCCCCCTATGAGGTAACCTACTCTCTATATATATAGTGGCGGCCCCGGTCCTCTTCCCTTATCGTTTCGGCGGGAAGGGATCCTACAACGACCAATTTTGAAGGGAGAGAGGGAACATGCTTCCCCTTTCCAAAAGTAGTCTTTGCCTGCAAAGTGGCTGCCAGCGCTGCAGGAACAGGTCCAGGGATGACATTTGTCCTACTCGCGGGCAGCGATGGCCTTGTTGCACCATAAAGGAAACCTTTGGAAGATGCCTTGGGAACCCTGGTTCGTCCTTGCCCCCTTTGCACTAAAGGGAAACTGCTCCGTCCTGCTGTCTGCTGCTCGCCTGTCCTTCCTCTGTGTCATCCTTGACTCCTGAGGCCGGGTGTCGTCTCGGAATATCTGCCGCTCCACACGGGTCTTGATGAGGCCCCGTGCGGGTCTTTATGTTGTTCCTCCTCGCGAGGCTTGGCCGCTTGCGAGGACCTTGCCTTGAGTGGTGCCGCTCCCGATTGTGCTTGCTTGATGAAGTGGGCCAGCCCTCGGCCACAGGGAGGCAAGTCTGGGTACCCCCATTCCCAGAATGCCGATAGTAGCCCCCGGGCCCAAGGCGTGCTCATGCCGGCCTCTAGGCTCAGCCTTGGGGGGGCGGCCTGAGGCGCCACGGGCCCTAAATGCATGTGGGCCAGGCCGGTGCGCGTCACGCGGCTGATGTCGGGTCTCCCTTGCCTCCTGTCTCCACCTGAGCTATTAGGAACTTGACTCGTTGCGTCAGTCTGTTATTGCTTTCCTTTCTCCCGCACTCGCTCTTCCTCCTCGGTCACCAACTCTAACCGGCATCTCCCAGATCCAGCACCACGCCATTCCATTCTCGGTTCAGCGATGACGCCCGCCCACAAGCAGAAGCTGGAGACGAAAGGTCCTGCCCCAGCTCCTCCGCTCCTGTAGTGCGCCCTCTACAAGGATATGGATCTTACCCTCGTGCTCCCATGGACAGCGACTGAGTCTAGCGAACATGGGCGGACCCCGATCTGGCCCGATGCCATAGCAAAGCGGCCCGCGTCGAAGCCGGTATACCCCTTCTTCCTCCATAGCATCTTCGTGGGGCTGGTGACGCCTTTCTCGTCGTTCTTCACCGCCATCCTGAACCACTATGGGATCCAGGCCCTTCACCTCTAGCCCAACTCCATCTTGCTCATTTACGTCTTTGCTTTCTACTGCGAGGCCTTCGTAGGCATGCGGCCTTTAGTAGACCTCTTCCACCATTTCTTCAGCCTGCGCGTGCACGACGACGCCCACTTGTCGGCATGCGTCTCCTTCGTAGCGGCCCAGGTCGGCAATTTGCTCCTGAAGGCTGGGAAGAAGGTGGAAAACTTCAGGCACCGTTGGGTTCTCATGAGTCTCAAGCACGCCAACCCTCGGCTGGAGGTGCCGATGGGGTTGCCGAATAAGACTTCTGCGTGGAGCTCAGTGAAGCTCTCCGACCCTCGGGCCATGCCCATCCCGGAGAGCTTCTTCCGCGACATCAGCACCAAGAGGCTGACCGGTGGGATGATTGTGCAGGAATTCTTGGCGCGGCGCCTGGTGCCCCTTCAGGCCCATTCCAAGCCCCTGTGGGACTACCAGTTCGGTGATGACAAGCTCAGGCTCCGGTCCCAGGACCTTCCTACCGAGGAGCGGAACAGGATCGTGGTGACCCTGCTGGGCGATGACCCTGGTGACCTGCCCGAGGCTCTAGGTCCGCTATACAGTCTCGACGACCAGGCCGACCTGATCACCGTGTTGCATGTCTTTGATGAGCGGGGGCTCTTCCCGGCTGAGGGCTCTGGTCTGATAGAGGTGTCATCGGACGACACCTTCGACGAGGAGGACTCGGAGAAGACCGTCGACGACTGCCCGGCAAGCGCGCCTCTCCTGTCACGGGTCATCCTTCTGCGCGAGCATGAAGATGATGATGTCACCAGCGAAGTCTCCGCGGTGATCTCCTCGTGCATGACCAGGATCTCCAGGGGATCCGTGTCGGCCCCGCGCGCCATGCAGTCCGCGTGCGTGCTCTCCCCCTCGAAGCACGGGGCTGAGTCGGCCTTGGCGCATCCTTCCTCCGCCGACAGGAAGTCTGAGGCACCGGGCTCGCCCCCTCCATGGGGGGCCCTGTCGCCCCTGCCGTCGCCGGGGCGGAGAGGAAGAGGAGATGGGTCGATGTCGAAGAGTAAGTGACTCATCTTGGCACGCCCGACGCATCCATCGTCCGTGCATGGATGATTCCCTTTTTCCTGATATCCAGGGGCGTTGCCTCGCTGGGGGCGAAGAAGAAGAAGGTGGGCGTCAAGCCAAAGGCGACTCCTGATGCACCGCCGGCCCTCCCCATTGCGTTGCCGCCTGCCGATGAAGAAGGGGAGGCTTGCGAGGCAACCTCTCACGCCTTGGTCGCCGAGCCCCCGAAGCGTCCTCAGGCGGTCGTGGTCGCGCTGTTGCCCAAGGTGCAGGCTCTTGAGGGCCCTTAGTCCACTGATGCGCTCGCAATCTTAGAGCAACCTTTGGAGGCCCCCGTCCCTCGTGACGCTGCCTCCCTGACGACACCGCCTGCAATAGCACTGGAGGCTCCTCAGTGGGAGATCCATAGAACTGCGGTATAGGTCCAGGGAGTCCTGAACAAGGACTTCGGTGCCCTCGGCAAGGTCGCGGTCATGATGGCGGCGGGCGAGAAGGAGGCCAAGGCCGCTTGCGCTGCGCGCGAGGAGGCGCTGGAGGAAGCTGAATCCGCTCACGCCGCGCATGAGGAGGTGATGAAGGAAGCTAAATCCTCTCGCGCCGCACGCAAGGATTCGATGAAAGGAGCCGCGGCGGCTGCCAAATGCTACGAAGAGGCGGAGGCTCGCCTGAAGGCCTTCTAAGAAGAACAAGCCAAGCTAGCCGAGCAGCTTCGCATGCGAGAGGAAGAACTCGAGGCCCACAAGACCAAGCTTGCCGCCCGGGAAGAAGAGTTGTCCTAGAAGGAAACTCGCCTGGGCGTGAAGCAGGCGCGCTTGGACGAGAAGGAGAAGGATATCGCCTCGAAGAAGACCCTTCTCGATGCCAAGGGGGAAGCCATTGCCGCGGTCGAGAAGAAGAAGGCTGCGGAGCTGGTCGGTTTCCATGACGTTGAGCTCAGGCTTCACACGGCGCTCCACACCCTCTTCCAGAACATGTTCGAAGAGCCTCTGGCCACCCCAGAGGTCGGCTTCGCCGTGCTCGCGGTGGAGCTCGCCATGGCATTGGAGGATGCCGTCATCCAGGTGGACAAGATCTTGGACAGTGAGTGCCACGATCTCTTTTCTGAGGCCGCGACATGCATCTTCAGTCACCTTCATCTTTGTGAGCCAGGGTTTGACTTTGACTCTGTGATCGTGTCAGACCCTATTGAGGCCTGCGACAACGTTGCGGAGGTGGTGAAGGGCCCCATGGAGGCGTTGGTGAAGAGGTTCGCCCCCGTCGCAGTTCCCCCATCTCTGGATGCCATTGAAGCCCACGGCGGGGAAGACGACGCCACTGACGCCGACGACAAGCCCCCTGAAGATGGAGCAACCGGTGGCAGCGGTTCCTGCTGATTTCTTCCCTGCAATACATATCGTGCCTCATGGAGGCGTCAAACTCATTTGCGTTTTCAAGAACCCGTTAAGGCTTGTTATAACTGGCTGACTGCTTGAATGTTTTCTTCGCCTTGTTTCTTTCATGTTTGCTGTGATACTCTACGTCGGCAGGGCCTGGCACGCGCATACCTCAGCCGCCATTGAACCGACCGGTTTCCAGGACGGCCCAAGAGGTGAGGGGCTATGGGTCCAATTAGGATCTTGAGTCACGATGCTCAGGAGTCCCCCTTGACGTGTGAGTAACCGTCATGAGGGGATTACGACGAGCATTTTAAAACTTCAGAACACCTTCAGCACTCTACGTCGACAGGGCCCGCCCCACAAGTACCGTCGTCGCCATTGGACCAACCGAATACCAGGATGGCCCAAGGGGGAAGGGGCTACGAGCACAGTTAGTCCCCTGAGTCGCGATGCTCAGGAGTCCCCCTTGTCGTACGAGCAACTCCAATGTCCCTCCTAAGAAACTGACAATTTGGGACTCCCAAACTCCTTCAGCACTCTGCATCGGCAGTGCCCGCCCCGCACGTACATCCGCCGCCGTTGGACCGCCTGGGCGGCCCAAGAGGGAAGGGGCAACGGCCGCAGTTCAGGCTCTTGAGTCGCGATGCTTAGGAGTCCCCATTGACGTACGCGTGACTCTAGCGTTCTCCCTAAGAGATTTTAAGTGGCTTGTTGAGCGCACTAGGCTCTGTGTCGGCAGGGTTTGCCCCGCGCGCACCTCCACCGCTGTTGAACCGACTGGATTCCACGACGTCCCAAGAAGGAAGGGGCTACAGGCGCAGTTAGGCCCCTGAGTCGCGATGCTCAGGGGTCACCCTTGACGTACAAGCGGCTCCGTACCTCCAGCTGTCTGTCCCCTGCACTGGGCGTGGGCGTAGTCATAGGTGGCTGGGTTGACTTCCTAGGCACTTGTGGGCATAGTCATTGGTGGAATGTGTTGATTTCCTTGCCAGTTGCGGGCATAGTCATTGGTGGACTGTGTTGATTTCCTTGCCAGCTGCGGGCATAGTCATTGGAGGACTGAGTTGATTGCCTCCGTCTTCTCCCCAGCGCGGAGCGTAGGGCTGCCACTAGGTGTGGGAGGGACCCCTCCGCGTCCTGGGGGGGGGCAGACATATACAGCCGCAACTCGTTATTACATGAGAGTGTCACGGTGTTCTCCCCAGCACGGAGCATAGGGACGCCACTAGGCGTGGGAGGGACGCCGGGCGTATACAACCACAACTTGTTATTACATGAGAGTGTCACCAGGGGTGTATCTGGGAGGTCGCGAGGACGCTTTGGCCTCTCGAGTGTCCCTACCACCGAGGCATAGGCGCCTGATTCCTTTTGGGTCAATGGTAAACCCTGCAGACTTCTTCTTCGGGAGTGAGGCAGGGTGTCTGCTGCCTTAGGAGGCCTGCAGGGATAAGCTTTAGCTGGAGCCCCAAGCCTGGGGGGACCGCCCAAAGATGCAAGCAAGGTAGAACGTTAGAGTTTGAAATGGGGGCGACAGAAAAAACTCAAGGATGCGTAAATGAAAGTGATGGCTGGGGAGTGCCCTGAACTCCTGGAGGCCACATGGCTCTGTGGGCGCCCACGGACAGAGTGAGCCAAAAAGTTACCTGGCAACAGCCAACAAAAAGTCACCTGGCGGACATGCCGTTGAAGGGCCGAGGGTGCCGTCTTCGCCCGATCTCCTGCTTCCACAATCGCGAATCTCACGGGTCCGCCGTCTCCCGAGGCACGGGGCCTTATCTTGGCCCGAACATCTCCTCCTCTTCCTCACCACGCCCCAGCAGGAAAGGCATGAGCATGGCTTGCTGTAGTCGCTGGTAGGTAGCAGTCGCATTGCCCAGCCCAAAGGGCATGATGGTGCCGGCGCCTGGGCACACCCACCAATGGTCAGTTAGCGCGGGCCAGAAGGGGCCTTGAGCCGTGGCTCTGTCTATTGCAAGTGCGTTGATGCAGATGCGGGGCCGATCGACCATGCTGACGACGATGACTACGATTGGTGATGCAGGACAATCCCCGCCTCGCACGGCCTGGGCCTCTCGAAGTTCTTGGATTGCTGTGATGACGGACTCACGGGAGCTACGCGGACGCGCGTCGGAGTGCGCGCTTTGGTTGTGCTCGAGCGCCACCCTCGCCTCACTGGTCAGGACGGGAACCTCCCCAGTGGGAGCTCCCACGCCTGACCCATGGGGGGCGCCGAGCGCACCTTCCTATGCGATGGGAGGCATGACCCCGTCCCCAAGCACGGAGCCCGAAGTCCCAGGGTGGTCCGTGGGGAGGAGCTGCTTTTTCTTCTTGCGTGGGTCCTCGGGAGGTGGCTCATCTTCTTCATCGTCCGAGCATTCCGCCGCTGTGGTGTGGTAGGCATGCTCGAGTGTACAGATGGCATCCTTCTCGTCGCAGGCCATGGTGATGACGCCGCCGCTCCCTGGGATCTTGAGGATGTCGTAGCCAAGGTGGGTCACTGCCATGAACTTGGCGAGAGCCGGGTACCCAAGGATCGCGTTGTATGGCAGGTGGATGTGCGCCACGTCGAAGACGATGATCTCAGTGTGGTAGTTCTTGCGCTCGCCGAAGGTGACTGTCAGACGCACATGCCCGATGGGAACGGTGGACCCTTCCGTGACTCCTGAAAAGGGCTTGATCGGCATGAGTTGTTCGTACGACAGCTGGAGTGTCTTGAAGGTCTCGACCGAGAGGACGTTGAGCCCCGCTCCAGTGTCAATAAGGGTCTTGGCGACGAGGACGTTGCTGATGGTCGGGGTGCATATCATGGGGAGCTTGCCGGCCATGAACGAGCACCTGAGCTGATCACTCGGGTCGAAGGTGATGGTGGTTTGGGACGAGTTGAGGGGGTGCATCGCTTCAGGCTTTGGGAGAGCGGCATTGACCTCCTGGGCGAACTGCTTGAAGGAGCAGTTCGAGGCCGGGGTCTCGGCGCCGCCCAAGATGGAGGCCACCGCCCTAACCTCCTGGAAGCCCCCAGCCCCATCATTCTACCTGTCTTCATCCCTACTTCTGGGTGGCAGAGGCAACCCAGCCTCAGGAGGGCGATCCTCACGAGGCTGACCGCGTCGTTGCCCCTCCTGTAGGTCATCGCGCCAGCGGTCGTCCTGAGCCTGGTCACGCCAGCGGTCGTCCCAATCCTTATTGCGCCTGCGGTCCTCCTGAGGCTGGCCGCGCCACCGGTCTTTATGAGGCTGTTCATGCCACCCCTGACGCGGCTCCCGGTCATCCCAGCGGCCTCCACTGCAACCACCGTCACGCGCGGGGCCTCTGTATCTCCGTCCAGGGACCCTGCTAAAGTGCTCGGCACAGCCCAATCGGAGCTCGTGGCACTTGGAGGTATCATGGCCGCTGGTGCCTTGGAAGATGCACGTTGGCCCCCTCCTAACGGACTCTCTCCCCTCGTCCGTGCTTCGCCTCAGGCTCGACTACGAGTACGGGCGGAGCCTTGCGCTTCGTCTACTTGGCCTTGATCTTCTTCTCTTCTGGTTCCGCCGTCTGAGGCCCGAGGAGCGACATGCGACCTTCTTCAACCCTGGCGCATCTGTTCGCCAAGTTGAACATCTCTAGTGGAGTGCTCATTTCATCACTCATGGCGAGCTCCTGCTTCATCTTGAAGTCGGTGACTCCGTCGGAGAAAGCCGACATGACGGCCTCGTCCGACGCCTTGGGGATCTTGAGGCGCATGGCTGTGAAGCGCTGTATGAACTTGTGTAGGGTCTCCCCCTCCTGATGCTTGATGCGCCGCAGGTCATTCATGGTGGGAGCGTGATACGTCCATTTTGCATCATGTTTTCATGTTGATATTTATCGCTTTATGGACTGGTATTATACTTTGTGGTACCATACTTATGCCTTTTCTCTCTTATTTTGCAAGGTTTATTTGAAGAGGGAGAATACCGGCAGCTGGAATTCTGGACTGGAAAAGGAGCAAGTCTGAGTCCTCTATTCTGCGCAACTCCAAATGCCCTGAAAATCAACGTGGAATTTTCTAGGAATATAAAAAAAATACTGGGCGAAAGAAGTGCCAGATGGGAGCTGCCAGGGGCCCACAAGCCTGGTAGCCGTGGCTTTCCCCCCTGGCCGCGGCTACAGGGCTTGTGGGCACCCCGGTGGCCTACTGCCCCCCCTCTTATGCTATATGAAGGGTTTCCTCCGGAAGAAAATTAGGGCAGGGCTTTTTCGAGGAGGCGCAGCCGCCACGAGGCGGAACTTGAGCAGAACCAATCTAGAGCTCCGGCAGGACGATCCTGCCGGGAAACTTCCCTCCCGGAGGGGGAAATCGTCGCCGTCGTCATTACCAACACTCCTCTCGTCGAAGGGGAGTCATCTCCATCAACATCTTCATCAGCACCATCTCCTATCCAAACCCTAGTCTATCTCTTGTAACCAATCGCCCTCTCGCGACGCCGATTGGTACCCGTAAGGTTGCTAGTAGGGTTGATTACTCTTTGTAGTTGATGCTAGTTGGTTTACTTGGTGGAAGATTATATGTTCAGATCCATTATGATATTCATTACTTCTCTGGTCATGAATATATCCATGCTTTGTGAGTAGTTACTTTTGTTCCTAAGGACATGGGATAAGTCTTGCTATTAATAGTCATGTGAATTTGGTATTCGTTCGGTATTTTGATATGCTGTATGTTGTCTTTTCCTCTAGTGGTGTTATGTGAACGTCGACTACATAACACTTCACCATATTTGGGCCTAGAGGAAGGCATTGGGGAGTAGTAAGTAGATGATGGGTTGCTAGAGTGATAGAAGCTTAAACCCCAGTCTATGCGTTGCTTCGTAAGGGGCTGAGTTGGATCCACTAGTTTAATGCTATGGTCAGACGTTGTGATAATTGTTCTTTTGTAGTTGCGGATGCTTGCGAGAGGGGTTAATCATAAGTGGGATGCTTGTCCAAGTAAGGGAAGTACCCAAGCGCCGGTCCACCCACATATCAAACTATCAAAGTAACGAACACGAATCATATGAACATGATGAAACTAGCATGACAGAAATTCCCTTGTGTCCTCGGGAGTGTTTTTCCTCCTATAAGACTTTGTTCAGGCTTGTCCCTTGCTACAAAAGGGATCGGGCCACTTTGCTGCACCGTTGCTATTACTTGTTACTTGTTACTTTTCACCTGCTACGTTTCACCTCACTACACCATCACTTGTTACCACTACTTTCAGTGCTTGAAGTTATTACCTTGCTGAAAACCGTTTATCAGAGCCTTCTGCTCTTCGTTGCGTTCGACACTCTTACTTATCGAAAGGACTACGATTGATCCCCTATACTTGTGGGTCATCAAGACTCTTTTCTGGCGCCGTTGCCGGGGAGTGAAGCGCCTTTGGTAAGTGGAATTTGGTAAGGAAACATTTATATACTGTGCTGAAATTTATTGTCACTTGTCACTATGGAAACTGTTCCTGTGAGGAATTTGTTCGGGGTATCTTTACCACAAACGGAAGCACAAGGAGTTTCTCCTCAACCTAAGGTACCTACTGAAAATATCTTTTATGAAATTCCTTCGGGTATGCTTGAGAAACTGATGGCTAATCCTTTTATAGGAGATGGACCATCACATCCAGACTTGCAACTAATCTATGTTGATGAAGTTTGTGGTTTATTTAAGCTTGCAGGTTTGCCCGAGGATGAGGTAAAGAAGAAAGTCTTTCCTTTATCTTTGAAGGATAAGGCATTCACATGGTATAGGCTATGTGATGATACTGGATCATGGGACTACAATCGGTTGAAATTGGAATTTCATCAAAAGTTTTATCCTATGCATTTAGTACGTCGTGATTGGAATTATATTTATAACTTTTGGCCTCGTGACAAGGAAAGCATAGCTCAAGCTTGGGGAGGCTTAAATCAATGCTATATTCATGCCCCAATCATGAGCTCTCGAGAGAAATTATCACTCAAAACTTTTATGCTCGGCGTTCTCATGAAGATCGTACCATGCTTGACACTTCTTGTTCCGGTTCTTTTATGAAAAAGGATACTGAACACAAGTGGAATTTATTGGAAAGAATCAAACGTAACTCTGAAGATTGGGATCTTGAAGAAGGTAAGGAGTCAGGTATGAATTTCCAGTTTGATTGCGTTAAATCTTTTGTTGAAACAAACACTTCCAGAGATTTTAGCGCTAAGTATGGACTTGACTGTGAGATAGTAGCTTCTCTATGTGAATCTTTTGCTGCTCATATTGATTTTCCAAAGAGAAGTGGTTTAAATTTCATCCTCCTTTAGAAGTCAATGTAGTTAAACCCACTCCAGTCGAAGAGAGAGTCATTGCCTATAATAATCATGTGGTACCTAGTGCTTACATTGAGAAACCACCTTTTCCCTGTTAGGATAAAGGATCATTCGAAAGCTTCAACTGTGATACGTAGAGGCTATATTAGAACACCTACACACCCTGAGCAAATTAATGTTGAACCTAGCATTGCTATTATCAAAGATCTTCTGTCTGAAGAAGTTGAGGGACATAATATTCACTTTTGTGAAGATGCTGCTAGAATTGCTAAACCTCACGTTAGAGACAAACATAGGCCTGTTGTTGGCATGCCTGTGGTTTCTGTTAAGATAGGAGATCATTGTTATCATGGTTTATGTGACTTGGGTGCTAGGGTTAGTGCAATATCTCAATCCTTATATGATGAAGTCAAAGATGAGATTGCACCTGTTGAGATAGAACCTATATATGTCACTATTCTGCTTGCCAATAGAGATACTATCTGCCCTGTGGGAATTGTTAGGGATGTTGAAGTCTTGTGTGGTAAAATGAAGTATCCTGCTGATTTCCTCGTTCTTGCTATCGCTCAAGATAGATTTTGTCCCATCATATTTGGTAGACCGTTTCTCAACACTGTCAATGCTCATATTGATTGTGAGAAGCAAACTGTCACTGTTGGCTTTGAAGGCATGTCACATGAGTTCAATTTCTCAAAGTTTGGTAGACAACCTCATGAAAAGGAGTTGCCTAGTAGGGATGAAACTATTGCCTTAGCTTCTATTGCCGTGCCTCCTACTGATTCCTTAGAGCAATACTTTCTTGAGCATGAAAATGATATGCATAAGGATGAAAGTGATGAAATAGATAGAGTTGTCTTAGAACAATATCCCATCCTTAAGAATATCTTGCCTGTTGAACTGCTGGGGGATCCGCCCCCACCAAAGGGTGATCCTGTTTTCGAGCTTAAATAGTTGCCTCATACTCTTAAGTATGCCTATCTTGATGAAAAGGAGATATATCCTGTTATTATTAGTGCTCGCCTTTCAGAGCAGGAAGAAAAGAAGTCACTAAAAACTCTGAGGAAGCACTGTGCTGCTATTGGATATAGTCTTGATGATCTTAAGGGCATTAGTCCCACTCTATGCCAGCACAAGATCAATAATGATCCTGAATTCAAACCAGTTGCTGATCATGAAAGGAGATTGAATCCTAAGATGAAAGAAGTAGTGAGAAAAGAAATACTAAAGCTCCTAGAAGCAGGAATCATTTATCTTGTTGCTCATAGTGATTGGGTAAGTCCAGTACATTGCGTACCTAAGAAGGGAGGTATCACCGTCGTTCCTAATGATAAGAATGAACTAATCCCACATAGGATTATTACTGGCTATAGGATGGTGATAGACTTCCGGAAACTGAACAAGGCAACCAGGAAAGACCATTATCCTTTGCCGTTTATCGACCAAATGCTAGAAAGGCTATCTAAACACACACACTTCTGCTTTCTAGACGGTTATTCAGGTTTCTCGCAAATACGTGTTGCACAATCTGATCAAGAGAAAACCACTTTCACCTGCCCCTTCGGTACCTTTGCTTATAGACATATGCCTTTTGGCTTATGCAATGCACCTTCCACCTTTCAAAGATGTATGATGGCAATATTCTCTAACTTTTGTGAAAAGATTGTTGAGGTTTTCATGGATGATTTCTCCGTTTATGGTTCTTCCTTTGACGATTGCCTCAGCAACCTTGATCGAGTCTTACAAAGATGCAAAGATACCAACCTCGTCTTGAACTGGGAGAAGTGCCACTTCATGGTTAATGAAGGCATTGTCTTAGGACAAAAAATCTCTGAGAAAGGCATTGAAGTTGATAAAGCTAAGGTTGATGCAATTGAGAAAATGCCTTGCCCCACAGATATCAGAGGTATAGGAAGTTTCCTAGGTCATGCTGGTTTCTATAGACGGTTCATTAAAGACTTCTCTAAGATTTCTAGGCCTCTTACCAACCTCTTGTAGAAGGATGTTCCTTTTGTTTTTGATGAGGATTGTGAGGAAGATTTCAGAATACTTAAGAAGGCCTTGATAACCGCACCTATTGTTCAACCACCTGATTGGAACTTGCCCTTTGAAATCATGTGCGACGCTAGTGATGAATTTGTTGGTGCTGTTCTAGGACAAAGAGTTGACAAGAAGTTGAATGTTATTCACTACGCTAGTAAAACTCTAGACAGTGCCCAAAGAAACTATGCCACTACGGAGAAGGAATTTTTAGCAGTCGTGTTTGCATGTGAACAGTTCAGATCTTATATAGTTGACTCCAAAGTCATTATTCACTCTGATCATGCTGCTATTAAGTACCTTATGGAGAAGAAGGATGCTAAACCTAGGCTAATCAGATGGGTTCTCATGCTACAGGAATTTGATCTGCACGTTGTTGACCGAAAGGGTGCAGATAACCCTGTAGCAGATAACTTGTCCAGGCTAGAGAATGTCCTTGATGACCCACGACCTATTGATGACAGCTTTCACGATGAGAAATTGAATGTCATCCGTACTTCACATAGTGCATCGTGGTATGCTGATTACACAAACTATATCGTAGCCAAATACATACCACCCAGTTTCACCTACGAGCAAAAGAAGAAATTCTTCTTTGATTTGAGACACTACTTTTGGGATGATCCTCACCTTTATAAGGAAGGAGTAGATGGTGTTATTAGACGTTGTGTGCCTGAACATGAACAGGGACAAATCCTGCAGAAGTGTCATTCCGAAGGCTACGGAGGACACCATGCTGGAGATAGAACCGCTCATAATGTATTGCAATCAAGTTTCTATTGGCCCACTCTCTTCAAGGATGCCTGTAAGTTTGTCTTGTCTTGTGACGAATGCCAAAGAATAGGGAACATCAGTAAACGTCAGGAAATGCCTATGAACTATTCACTTGTCATTGAACTATTTGATATCTGGGGATTTAATTATATGGGACCCTTCTCGAGTTCCAATGGGTATACTCACATCTTAGTTGCTGTTGATTATGTCACTAAGTGGGTAGAAGCTATCCCCACTAGAAATGCTCATCACCACACCTCTATTAAGATGCTTAAAGAAGTCATTTTCCCAAGATTTGGAGTCCCTAGATATCTGATGACTGATGGCGGTTCACACTTCATTCATGGTGTTTTCCACAAGATGTTCGCTAAGTATGATGTCAACCATAGATTTGCATATCCTTATCATCCTTAGTCTAGTGGTCAAGTGGAGTTGAGTAATAGGGAGATCAAATTGATCTTACAAAAGAGTGTCAATAGATCTTGAAAGAATTGGTCTAGCAAACTTGACGATGCACTATGGGCTTATAGGACTGCTTATAAGAATCCCATGGGCATGTCGCCGTATAAAATGGTTTACGATAAGGCCTGTCATTTACCTCTTGAGCTAGAACACAAAGCTTATTGGGCAATCAAAGAGCTCAACTTCGATTTCAAACTTGCCGGTGAGAAGCGGTTGTTTGATATCAGCTCATTAGATGAATGGAGGGCCCAGGCATATGAGAATGCCAAGTTGTTCAAGGAAAAGGTTAATAGATGGCACGATAAAAGTATACAAAAACGTGAGTTCAATGTAGGTGATTATGTCCTCCTATACAATTCTCGCTTAAGAATCTTCGCAGGCAAGCTTCTCTCTAAATGGGAAGGTCCCTACGTTGTCGAGGAAGTATATCGTTCCGGTGCCATCAAAATCAACAACACGGAAGGTAATTTTCTGAGAATGGTAAATGGGCAAAGAATCAAGCATTATATCTCTGGTACTCCCATAAATGTTAAGACCAATATCATCAATATCATAACTTCAGAGGAGTACATAAGGGATGTTAATCAGCCTGTTTCAGACTCTTAAAACGAAGAGGTATGTGTCTCGGAAAGTAATTGGACTCCAAAACTTTTCCAGAAGGAAATTTTCTCCGTTTTTGAATTTATGGAAAAATAGAAAAATAAAAAGCAGTCCGTAGAGCGCATGAGGCGGCCACAAGCTTGGTAGCCACGGCCTCCCCCTGGCTGCAGCTACAGGGCTTGTGGGCACCTCGTGTGCCTCTCGGACTCCGTTTTCTTGCGGAGCACTCCTTCTGGTACAGAAAAAAATCATTATATATACTTCCATTTGGTCTGACCCCGTATTACGCAGATTTCCTCTGTTTTTGTTTTCGAGCCTGTTTCTGTTGCAGATCTAGATCGTCATGACTTCCCCAAAAGCTCCTAAGGACAAGATCTTCGAGAAGGTCATCAATCCCTACCTCACGAAAGTGTTGCAACACCCTCAATCTATTGAGATGCATGAGGGGATGTTGCACATCTGTGATGTTGAGGGGCCTAAGAAGACCGGAAGCATGGAGACGAGGCTCGAAGCAATGGAGCAACAAGTCTTCAAGTGCCAAGGGATGGTGGAGCATGGACTCAACGCCAACCACATGATGATCACGGAGTTCACCAACAAGCACAAGATGGATGCCAATGACATTGGGAAGCACCTCTCCAGGCTCTATGACAGGGTTGATCAACTCCAGGGCCAGATCTATGACCTGTAGAACCAAAACTGTGAGTATGAGTACAGATTTAAATCAATACGGTTGGCTGCAGGTTTGAGGATTTCGGCAACTCGTTCATCCTGCCATGATGGAGCACATATGCCTTGGAAGACGGAGGATCAAACTCATGTTGCAACTCCTCCACCTTCTCCACCAAAGGAAGACAACTAAGCATTGGTATGGGCAACTCCCTTGGCTTGTGCCAAGCTTGGGGGAGTTGCCCTGGTATCGTATCACCTTTATATCTTTTGCTTTTACCTTTGTTTTAGTTCTTTCCTTTTTAGTTTTTATTTCTTCTCTTAGTGGAATAAGTCTTTATTGTTTAGTTTGAGTCTTTTGCCTTGTGTCTCCCCCGATGTATTCGAGCTTGGGAGCTATATAATAATGAGTATCTTAGTCAAGGGCTTTGTTTTGTGCCGTGATCAAAAGTATGAAAAGAACGATAGCATGAAAGATCATGAGATAATATTATGGAAAGTGATAGCTTCACATATAACAAGTATGATGATTGAAACTTGTTTAGGATAGACCAACATAGACCCCACTCATTGTTGCAATTAATAAGAAGTAATAAGGAAAGAGAGGTTCACATATAAATATATCATCTTAGACACTTTCTATAATTGTGAGCACTCACCAAACTATTACATGCTTAGAAGTAGATGTTGGACAAGGAAGACAACATAATGAATTGTGTTTGCTTGATTCCAAACAATGTTACATGTCTAGAGATCCCTTAGCATGTGACGATTGCTTCCACTTCATATTAGCCAAAACTTCCGTACTAAGTAGAAATACTACTTGTGCATCCATAAACCTTCAACCCAGTTTTGCCATGAGAGTCCACCATACCTACCTATGGATTGCGTAAGATCCTTCAAGTAAGTTGTCATCGGTGCAAGCAATAAAAAGTTTCTACCTAAAGTATGTATGATTTATTAGTGTGTGGAAAATAAGCTTTGTACGAACCTGTGATGAGGAAGACATAAAAGCGACAGACTGCATAATAAAGTTCTTTATCACAGGGGGCAATATAAAGTGACTTTCCTTTATACTAAGAGGTCGTATATCCAAACCTTAAAAGCGCATGACAACCTCTGCTTCCCTCTGCGAAGGGCCTATCTTGTACCTTTACTTTTTGCCCTTGAAAGAGTCATGGTGATCAACACCAATTCCCGATTCCGTCATCATCTTGGTGAACGTCATATGCTAGGGAAAGATCTATATTCATATATCAACTTGGAGATGAGTACTCTTGCTTTATTATTGTTGACTTTACCCTTGAGGTAAATGGTTGGGAGGCAAAATTATAAGCCCCTATCTTTCTCTGTATCCAACTGAAACTTTGATACCATGAGTACCACATGAGTTGTAACAATTGTGGAAAACAAAAGAGATGATTGAGTATGTGGATTTGCTTTACAAGCTCTTATTTGACTCCTTCTGATGTTATGATAAATTGCAATTGCTTCAATGAATATCGACTATTGTTGGCTACTTCTCGGTAAGGTTTTTGATTCATACTTTGCTTTGTGAAGGAATTGTTACTTTCCCATAAGAATCTCTATGATATATTGTTGGTCTATGTGTGATCATGATGCCCTCATGTCCGTATTATGTTTTATCGACACCTTCATCCCTAAACATGTGGACATATTTATGGATCTTGGTTTTCGCTTGAGGACAAGCGAGTTCTAAGCTTGCGGGAGTTGATACGTCCATTTTGCATCATATTTTCATGGTGATATTTATCGCTTTATGGACTGTTATTATGCGTTGTGGTACCATACTTATGCCTTTTCTATCTTATTTTGCAAGGTTTATTTGAGGAGGGAGAATACCGGCAGCTGGAATTCTAGACTAGAAAAGGAGCAAGTCTGAGTCCTCTATTCGGCGCAACTCAAAATGCCCTGAAAATCAACGTGGAATTTTTTGGGAATATATAAAAAAATACTAGGCGAAAGAAGTGCCACAGCGGAGCTGCCAGGGGCCCACAAGCCTGGTAGCCTCGGCCTGCCCCCTGGCCGTGGCTACAGGGCCTGTGGGCACCCTAGTGTCCCACTGCCCCCCCTATTCTGCTATATGAAGGGTTTCGTCCGGAAAAAAATCAGGGCGGAGCTTTTTCGAGGAGGCGCCGCCGCCACGAGGCGGAACTTGAACATAACCAATCTAGAGCTCTGGCAGGACGATCCTGCGAAGAAACTTCCCTCCCGGAGGGGGAAATCATAGCCATCGTCATCACCAACACTCCTCTCGTCGGAGGGGAGTCATCTCCATCAACATCTTCATCAGCACCATCTCCTATCCAAACCCTAGTCTATCTCTTGTAACCAATCGCCGTCTCGCGACGCTGATTGGTACCCATAAGGTTGCTAGTAGTGTTGATTACTCTTTGTAGTTGATGCTAGTTGGTTTACTTGGTGGAAGATTATATGTTCAGATCCATTATGATATTCATTACTTCTCTGGTCATGAATATATCCATGCTTTGTGAGTAGTTACTTTTGTTCCTGAGGACATGGGATAAGTCTTGCTATTAATAGTCATGTGAATTTGGTATTCGTTTGGTATTTTGATATGTTGTATGTTGTCTTTTCCTCTAGTGGTGTTATGTGAACTTCGACTACATAAAACTTCACCATATTTGGGCCTTGAGGAAGTCATTGGGGAGTAGTAAGTAGATGATGGGTTGCTAGAGTGACAGAAGCTTAAACCCCAGTCTATGCGTTGCTTCGTAAGGTGCCGATTTGGATCCACTAGTTTAATGCTATGGTTAGACGTTGTCTTAATTCTTCTTTTGTAGTTGCGGATGCTTGCGAGAGGGGTTAATCATAAGTGGGATGCTTGTCCAAGTAAGGGCAGTACTCAAGCGCCGGTCCACCCACATATCAAACTATCAAAGTAACGAACACGAATCATATGAACATGATGAAACTAGGATGACAGAAATTCCCGTGTGTCCTCGGAAGCGTTTTTCCTCCTATAAGACTTTGTTCAGGCTTGTCCCTTGCTACAAAAGGGATTGGGCCACTTTGCTGCACCATTGCTATTACTTGTTACTTGTTACTTTTCACCTCCTACGTTTCACCTCACTACACCATCACTTGTTACCGCTACTTTCAGTGCTTGCAGTTATTACCTTGCTAAAAACTGTTTATCAGAGCCTTCTGCTCCTCGTTGGGTTCGACACTCTTACTTATCGAAAGGACTACGATTGATCCCCTATACTTGTGGGTCATCAGAGCATGGTCGCGGGTACCGTGGAAGTTGGCAATGAAGCGTTCACATAGATCATCCCAGGAGGTCATGCACGCTCTTGGGAGGTTGCAGAGCCAAGCGAGCGTGCCACTCTTGAGCGCGATGGGGAACCATCACGCCATGACCTTGTCGCCCCCTCCTTCCGCCCTGATACTCAGCGTGTAGAGTTGCAGGAACTCGGCCGGGTCCGGGGTGCCGTTGTAGCGCGGGGGTAGGCCGAGCTTGAACTTGCAGGGCCACACAGTTGGGTAGAGCTCAGGGGCGATGGCGAGGCACCCCACCGCCTCGATGGGTGCAGCGCGTGCGAGGGCGACCTGGTCCTGTTGCTCCGATGGGTCTGCTTTGAGCAGGGCATGCTCGCGGCGAGGGATTTGCAGCACCGAGAGCGCGCGCGCGTCGGCCCGTGGCCGAGGAACCACCTGACACCTTGCTTCATCTCCTCGCCTCGCCCTCGGTTCGCGAGGCCGGTCGCGGGGTCGTGCTTCCTGCCTGAGCTCGGGGCGCGTGCCACGCCGCGGAGGTGGGGGTGGCACGTGTTGCTCCCCATCGTTTGCCACGGGCTGTTGGGGTCGAAACGAGCAGGAGAGCGCCAAGGATCACCGACAGCGATGACGAGCTCCTCGATGCGCTGGAGCGAGTTGTTGTGGTGGTCAGAGGCGGGCCGGTAGCGGAGCCGCCCGGTGGCAATGGCAAGCGCGCGTCGGCCATGCGACCTCTCCGGCCGGGCGCGCGAGGCTGACCTGGAAGCCCGGACGAGCGACAGAGTAGCGGTGCGGCCGTCGGGCTGCTCGGTAGCCGGCTGGGAGGAACCTTGCCGTTCTTGAGCATCGGGGCCCGTGGCGCGTTCACCATGGGCAATGGTGACCGACGTGCGCCGACGGGGCCCATGGGCGCCATCAGAGCAACGCGGGTGGTGCGGCGCTCTGCGTGAGCCGGCGAGCGTCAGCCATCTGAGCGGTGAAGCTTGGTGAAGGCGGAGCTTGGAGGAAACCTTGACATGCCCCTACCTCCCGCCAAATGTCGGATTTCGGGCTCCGCAAAACCCTAAAGAATCGAATTCAGGGGCGAGTACGAAGATCTCTCGCGGGCTCGCCTCACCTAACTCGCTACTCGCTGGGGATGGCAGAGAACTCATGTTGGGTAACGTCGCAAGGGAAACAAAAATTTTCCTACGCGCACGAAGACCTATCATGGTGATGTCCATCTACGAGAGGGGATGAGTGATCTACGTACCCTTGTAGATCGTACAGCAGAAGCGTTAGTGAACGCGGTTGATGTAGTGGAACGTCCTCACGTCCCTCGATCCGCCCCGCGAACAATCCCGCGATCAGTCCCACGATCTAGTACCGAACGGACGGCACCTCCGCATTCCGCACACGTACAGCTCGACGATGATCTCGGCCTTTTTGATCCAGCAAGAGAGACGGAGAGGTAGATGAGTTCTCCGGCAGCGTGACGGCGCTCCGGAGGCTGGTGGTGATCTAATCTCAGCAGGGCTCCGCCCGAGCTCCGCAGAAACGCGATCTAGAGGTAAAACCGTGGAGGTATGTGGTCGGGCTGCCGTGGCAAAAGTTGTCTCAAATCAGCCCTAATACCTTAGTATATATAGGAGGGAGGGGGAGGGAAGAGGCAGCCTCAAACCCTCAAGGTTTGGCCGAAATTGGAGGTGGAGGAGTCCTACTCCAATCCTACTTGGAGTAGGATTCCACCTTCCCACTTGGAAACTCTTTCCACCTTGTGTTTTTTCCTTCTCAAACCTTATGGGCCTTAGTGGGAACTTATTCCAGCCCACTAGGGGCTGGTTTATCTCTTCCCATAGCCCATGAGACCCCTTGGGGCGTGACACCCCTCCCGATGGTCCCCGGCACCCCTCCCGGCACTCCCGGTACACTACCGATGAGCCCGAAACTTTTCCGGTGACCAAAACAGGACTTCCTATATATCAATCTTTACCTCCGGACCACTCCGGAGCTCCTCGTGACGTCCTGGATCTCATCCGGGACTCCGAACAACATTCGGTAACCAACCATATAACTCAAATACGCATAAAACAACGTCGAACCTTAAGTGTGCAGACCCTGCGGGTTCGAGAACTATGTAGACATGACCCGAGAGACTCCTCGGTCAATATCCAATAGCGGGACCTGGATGCCCATATTGGATCCTACATATTCTACGAAGATCTTATCGTTTGAACCTCAGTGCCAAGGATTCATATAATCCCGTATGTCATTCCCTTTGTCCTTTGGTATGTTACTTGCCCGAGATTCGATCGTCAGCATCCGTATACCTATTTCAATCTCGTTTACCAGCAAGTCTCTTTACTCGTTCCGTAATACAAGATCCCGCAACTTACACTAAGTCACATTGCTTGCAAGGCTTGTGTGTGATGTTGTATTACCGTGTGGGCCCCGAGATACCTCTCCCTCATACGGAGTGACAAATCCCAGTCTCGATCTATACTAACTCAATGAACACCTTCGGAGATACCTGTAGAGCATCTTTATAGTCACCCAGTTACGTTGCGACGTTTGATACACACAAAGTATTCCTCCGGTGTTAGTAAGTTATATGATCTCATGGTCATAGGAATAAATACTTGACACGCAGAAAACAGTAGCAACAAAATGACACGATCAACATGCTACGTCTATTAGTTTGGGTCTAGTCCATCACATGATTCTCCTAATGATGTGATCCCGTTATCAAGTGACAACACTTGCCTATGGCCAGGAAACCTTGACCCTCTTTGATCAACAAGCTAGTCAACTAGAGGCTTACTAGGGACAGCGTTTTGTCTATGTATCCACACAAGTATTGTGTTTCCAATCAATACAATTATAGCATGGATAACAAACGATTATAATGAACTAAGAAATATAATAATAACTAATTTATTATTGCCTCTAGGGCATATTTCCAACAGTCTCCCACTTGCACTAGAGTCAATAATCTAGTTCACATCACCATGTGATTCCAACGAATCTAACACCCATATAGTTATGGGGTCTCATCACGTCTTGCTCGTGAGAGAGGTTTTAGTCAACGGTTCTGAAACTTTCAGATCCGTACGTTCTTTACAAATCTTTATGTCATCTTATAGATGCTGCTACTACGTGCTATTCGGAAATGCTCCAAATATCTACTCTACTATACGAATCTGTTTCACTACTCATAGTTATTCGGACTAGTGTCAAAGCTTGCATTGACGTAACCCTTTACGACAAACTCTTTAACCACCTCCATAATCGAGAAAATTCCTTAGTCCATTAGTTACTAAGGATAAATTTCGACCGCTGCTAGTGATTCAATCATGGATCACTCTCTGTACCTCTCAACATACTTTGAGTCAAGGCACACATCAGGTGCGGTACACAGCATGGCATACTTTAGATTCTACGGCTAAGGCATAGAAGACGACCTTCGTCTATTCTCTTTATTCTGCCGGGGTATGGTTTTGAGTCTTACTCAAATTCACACCTCACAACGCAACCAAGAACTCCTTGTTTGCTGATCTATTTTGAACTCCTTCAAAAACTTGTCAAGGCATGTATCTTGTCGAAACTTCCATTAAGCACTTTCGATCTATCTCGATAGATCTTTGATGCTCAATGTTCAAGTAGCTCAATCCAGGTATTCCTTTGAAAACTCCTTTCAAACAACCTTACATGCTTTACAGAAATTCTACATTACTTCTGATCAACAATATGTCTACCACATACACTTATCAGAAATTCTATAGTGCTCCCACTCACTTCTTTGGAAATACAAGTTTCTCATAAACCTTGTACAAACCCAAAATCTTTGAACATCTCATCAAAGTGTATATTCCAACTCCGAGATGCTTGCACCAGTCCATTGAAGGATCGCTGGAGCTTGCATACTTGCTAGAATCTTTAGGATCGACAAAACCTTCTGGTTGTATCACATACAATGTTTGCTCAAGGAAACCGTCGAGGAAACAATGTTTTGACATCCTACGTGCAATATTTCATAAATAATGCATCAACTACTAACATAATTCTAACAGACTTTTAGCATCGCTACGAGTGAGAAAGTCTCATCATAGTCAACAGTTTGATCTTGTCGAAAACATCTTTGCGACAAGTCGAGCTTTTCTTAACAGTGACTTATCACCATCATCGTCTGTCTTCCTTTAAAGATCCATTTTTACTCAATAGTCCTATGACCATCAAGTAGTTCTTCCAAAGTCTACACTTTGTTTTCATACATGGATCCTCTCTCGGATTTCATGGCCTCAAGCCATTTGTCGGAATCCGGGCCCACCATTGCTTCTTCATAACTCGTAGGTTCACTGTTTCTCAACAACATGACCTCCAAGACAGGGTTACCGTACCACTCTGTAGTAGTACGCGACCTTGTCAACCTACGAGGCTTGTAGTAACTTGATCCGATGCTCGATGATCACGATCATCAGCTTTCACTTCAATTGGTGTAGGCGCCACAGGAAGAACTTCCTGCGCCCTGCTACACACTGGTTGAAGTGATGGTCCAATAACCTCATCAAGTTCTACCACCCTCCCACTCAATTCTTTCGAGAGAAACTTTTCCTCGAGAAAGGATCCGTTTCTAGAAACAAACGCTTTGCTTTCGGATCTGAGATAGGAGATGTACCCAACTGTCTTGGATATCCTATGAAGATGCATTTATCCGCTTTGGGTTCAAGCTTATCAGACTGAAACTTTTTCACATAAGTTTCGAAGCCCCAAACTTTCAAGAAACGACAGTTTAGATTTCTCTAAACCTCAGTCTATACTGTGTCATCTCAACGGAAATATGCGGTGCCCTATTTAAAGTGAGTGCGGTTGTCTCTAATGCATAACCCATAAACGATAGTGGTAATTCGATAAGAGACATCATAGTATGCACCATACCAAATAGTGCGTGTCTATGACGTTTAGACACATCATCACACTATGATGTTCCAGGTGGCATGAACTGCGAAACAATTTCCACATTGTATTAACTGCGTACCAAAACTCGTAACTCAGATATTCATCTCCATGATCATATCGTAGACAGTTTATCCTCTTGTTATGACGAACTTCACTCTGAAACAGAATTGAACTTTTCAACGTTTCAGACTTGTGATTCATTAAGTAAATACCCCTGTATCTACTCAAATCGTCAGTGAAATAAGAACATAATGATATCCACTGCGTGCCTCAGCACCCATTGGACTGCATACATCAAAATGTATCACTTCCAACAAGTTACTTTCTTATTTCATCTCAATGAAAACAAGGCCTTGCTCATGTGGTATGATTTGCATGTCACTACTGATTCGAAATCAGGTGAGTACAAAGATCCATCAGCATGGAGCCTCTTCATGCAATTTATACTAACATGACTCAAGCGGAAGTGCCACAAGTAAGTGGTACTATCATCATTAACTCGTATCTTTTGGCACCAATATCATGAACATGTGTAACACTACGATCGAGATTCAATAAACCATTGAAGGTGAATATTCAAGAAAATAGAGTAACCATTATTCTCTTTAAATGAATAATCGTATTGCAATAAACACGATCCAATCATGTTCATGCTTAACGCAAGCACCAAATAACAATTATTTAGGTTTAACACCAATCCCGATGGTAGAGGGAGTGTGCGGCGTTTGATCATATCAACCTTGGAAACACTTCCAACACGTATCATCACCTCGCCTTTAGCTAGTCTCCGTTTATGCCGTAGCTTTCATTTCGTGTTACTAATCACTTAGCAACCGAACCGGTATCTAATACCCTCATGCTACTAGGAGTACTAGTAAAGTACACATCAACATCATGTATATCAAATACACTTCTTTCGACTTTTGCCAGCCTTCTTATCTACCAAGTATCTAGAGTTGCTCCGCCTCAGTGACTGTTCCCCTCATTACAGAAGCACTTAGTCTCGGGTTTGGGTTTAATCTTGGGTCTCTTCATTAGTGCAGCAACTGCTTTGCCGTTTCACAAAGTATCCCTTCTAGCCCTTGCCTTTCTTGAAACTTAGTGGTTTTACAAACCATCAACTATTGATGCTCCTTCTTGATTTCTACTTTCGCAGTGTCAAACATCGCGAATTGCTCAAGGATCATTGTATCTATCCTTGATATGTTATAGTTCATCACTAAGCTCTCAAAGCTTGGTGGCAGTGACTTTTGGAGAACCATCACTATCTCATCTGGAAGATTAACTCCCACTTGATTCAAGTGATTGTCGTACTCAGACAATCTGAGCACACGCTCAACGATTGAGCTTTTCTCCTTTACTTTGTGGACAAAGAATCTTGTTGGAGGTCTCGTACCTCTTAAGAAGGGCACATGTATGAAATCACAATTTCATCTCTTTAGAACATCACTTATGTTCCGTGACGTTTTACAACGTTTTCGGCGCCTTGCTTCTAAGCCATTAAGTATTTTGCACTGAACTATCGTGTAGTCATCAGAAACGTGTATGTCGGATGTTCATAGCATCCACAGACGATGCTCGAGGTGCAGCACACTGAGTGGTGCATTAAAGACATAAGCCTTCTGCGCAGCAACGAGGACAATCCTCGGTTTTACAGACTTAGTTTGCAAAGTTTGCTACTATCAATTTTCAACTAAATTTTCTCTAGGAACATATAAAACAGTAGACCTAAAGCGCAAGCTACACCGTAATTCGCAAAGACCATTAGACTATGTTCATGACAATTAGTTCAATTAATCATATTACTTAAGAACTCCCACTCAAAAAGTACATCTCTCTAGTCATTTGAGTGGTACATGATCCAAATCCACTATCTCAAGTCCGATCATCACCTGAGTCGAGAATAGTTTCAGTGGTAAGCATCTCTATGCTAATCATATCAACTATACAATTCATGCTCAACCTTTCGGTCTCATGTGTTCCGAGGCCATGTCTGCACATGCTAGGCTCGTCAAGCTTAACCCGAGTGTTCCGCGTGCGCAACTGTTTTGCACCCGTTGTATGTGAACGTTGAGTCTATCACACCCGATCATCACATGGTGTCTCGAAACGACGAACTGTAGCAACGGTGCACAATCCGGGAGAACACAATTTCGTCTTGAAATTTTAGTGAGAGATAACCTCATAATGCTACCGTCGTTCTAAGCAAAATAAGGTGCATAAAAGGATTAACATCACATGCAATTCATAAGTGACATGATATGGCCATCATCACGCGCTTCTTGATCTCCATCACCAAAGCACCGGCACGATCTTCTTGTCACCGGCGTCACACCATGATCTCCATCAACGTGTCGCCATCGGGGTTGTCGTGCTACTCATGCTATTACTACTAAATCTACGTCCTAGCAATATAGTAAACGCATCTGCAAGCACAAACGTTAGTTTTAAAGACAACCCTATGGCTCCTGCCGGTTGCCGTACCATCGACGTGCAAGTCGATATTAACTATTACAACATGATCATCTCATACATCCAATATATCACATCACATCGTTGGCCATATCACATCACAAGCATACCCTGCAAAAACAAGTTAGACGTCCTCTAATTTTGTTGTTGCATGTTTTACATGGTGACCATGGGTATCTAGTAGGATCGCATCTTACTTACGCAAACACCACAACGGAGATATATGAGTTGCTATTTAACCTCATCCAAGAACCTCCTCGGTCAAATCCGATTCAACTAAAGTTGGAGAAACCGACACTTGCCAGTCATCTTTGAGCAACGGGGTTACTCGTAGCGATGAAACCAGTCTCTCGTAAGCGTACGAGTAATGTCGGTCCAAGCCGCTTCAATCCAACAATACCGCGGAATCAAGAAAAGACTAAGGAGGGCAGCAAAACGCACATCACCGCCCACAAAAACTTTTGGGTTCCACTCGAGAAGACATCTACGCATGAACCTAGCTCATGATGCCACTGTTGGGTAACGTCGCAAGGGAAACAAAAATTTTCCTACGCGCACGAAGACCTATCATGGTGATGTCCATCTACGAGAGGGGATGAGTGATCTACGTACCCTTGTAGATCGTACAGCAGAAGCATTAGTGAACGCGGTTGATGTAGTGGAACGTCCTCACGTCCCTCGATCCGCCCCGCGAACAATCCCGCGATCAGTCCCACGATCTAGTACAGAACGGACGGCACCTCCGCGTTCCGCACACGTACAGCTCGACGATGATCTCGGCCTTTTTGATCCAGCAAGAGAGACGGAGAGGTAGATGAGTTCTCCGGCAGCGTGACGGCGCTCCGGAGGTTGGTGGTGATCTAATCTCAGCAGGGCTCCGCCCGAGCTCCGCAGAAACGCGATCTAGAGGTAAAACCGTGGAGGTATGTGGTCGGGCTGCCGTGGCAAAAGTTATCTCAAATCAGCCCTAATACCTTAGTATATATAGGAGGGAGGGGGAGGGAAGAGGCAGCCTCAAACCCTCAAGGTTTGGCCGAAATTGGAGGTGGAGGAGTCCTACTCCAATCCTACTTGGAGTAGGATTCCACCTTCCCACTTGGAAACTCTTTCCACCTTGTGTTTTTTCCTTCTCAAACCTTATGGGCCTTAGTGGGAACTTATTCCAGCCCACTAGGGGCTGGTTTATCTCTTCCCATAGCCCATGAGACCCCTTGGGGCGTGACACCCCTCCCGATGGTCCTCGGCACCCCTCCCGGCACTCCCGGTACACTACCGATGAGCCCGAAACTTTTCCGGTGACCAAAACAGGACTTCCTATATATCAATCTTTACCTCCGGACCACTCCGGAGCTCCTCGTGACGTCCTGGATCTCATCCGGGACTCCAAACAACATTCGGTAACCAACCATATAACTCAAATACGCATAAAACAACGTCGAACCTTAAGTGTGCAGACCCTGCGGGTTCGAGAACTATGTAGACATGACCCGAGAGACTCCTCGGTCAATATCCAATAGCGGGACCTGGATGCCCATATTGGATCCTACATATTCTACGAAGATCTTATCGTTTGAACCTCAGTGCCAAGGATTCATATAATCCCGTATGTCATTCCCTTTGTCCTTTGGTATGTTACTTGCCCGAGATTCGATCGTCAGCATCCGTATACCTATTTCAATCTCGTTTACCAGCAAGTCTCTTTACTCGTTCCGTAATACAAGATCCCGCAACTTACACTAAGTCACATTGCTTGCAAGGCTTGTGTGTGATGTTGTATTACCGAGTGGGCCCCGAGATACCTCTCCGTCATACGGAGTGACAAATCCCAGTCTCGATCCATACTAACTCAATGAACACCTTCGGAGATACCTGTAGAGCATCTTTATAGTCACCCAGTTACGTTGCGACGTTTGATACACACAAAGTATTCCTCCGGTGTTAGTAAGTTATATGATCTCATGGTCATAGGAATAAATACTTGACACGCAGAAAACAGTAGCAACAAAATGACACGATCAACATGCTACGTCTATTAGTTTGGGTCTAGTCCATCACATGATTCTCCTAATGATGTGATCCCGTTATCAAGTGACAACACTTGCCTATGGCCAGGAAACCTTGACCCTCTTTGATCAACAAGCTAGTCAACTAGAGGCTTACTAGGGACAGCGTTTTGTCTATGTATCCACACAAGTATTGTGTTTCCAATCAATACAATTATAGCATGGATAATAAACGATTATAATGAACTAAGAAATATAATAATAACTAATTTATTATTGCCTCTAGGGCATATTTCCAACAACTCATTCGATGGTGAGGAAGAGACATAACACGACAGTTTACCCAGGTTCGGGCTGCTGATAAGCGTAATACCCTACTCCTGCTTTGGTGGATTGCCTCTCGTGGAGGTTAGTGGATGAATTAGTACAGTGTTTGAGGGCCTCCGGAGGCTGGGTGGCCTTTGTGTGGTGCTAGTAGGCGAATGAATGAATAACCCCTTATGAAGTAACCTACACTCTATATATATAGTGGCGGCCCCGCTACTCTTCCCTTATGCTTTCGGCGGGAACGGATCCCACAACAACCAACTTTGAAGGGGGACAAGGGAACATTCTTCCCCTGTCCAAAAGTAGTCTTCACCTGCAATCTGGCTACCAGCGTTCCAGGGACGGGTCCAGGGATCACGTCTATCTTGCTGGCGGGCGGCGATGGCCTTGTTGCACCAGAAAGGAAACCTTTGGAAGATGCCTTGGGAACGGTTCGTCCTTGCCCCCTTTGCACTAAAGGGGAAACTGCTTCGTCCTGCTGTCTGCTGCTCGCCTATCCTTCCTCCGTGTTATCCTTGACTCCTGAGGCCGGGTCTCGCTTGGGAATATCCGCCACTCCGGAGGAGTCCTGATGAGTCCTCCTACGGGTCTCGATGTTGTTCCTCCTTGCAAGGACCTTGACTTGAGTGGTGCCGCGCCTGATTGTGCTTGCTTGATGAAGTGGGCCAGCCCTGGGCCAAAGGTAGAAAAATCTGGGTACCCCCATTCCTAGAACGCCGACAACATCATATGTGTTTGTGCATGATGTCATGCATATGTTGTGGTGTTTCGTGTGTTGATTGTTATTTACGGATTGCTTCTTCTCGATAGAGCTCCGCAAGCGAGTTGGAGTGTGAGGATTTGTTCGACTATGTTGGTTTGTCTACTTCATGGATTCATTCTTCTTCCGAGTGGGATCACATGCAAGATGATCATTTCCCTAGATACAACTACTATCATTGCCATGCTATTTTGTCTCATTTCTTTTGCTATGTCTCACTACCTACCACTTAAATGTCAGCCTCCCAACATTGCCATGAAAAGCCTCTAACCCTTCCACAACCCAGCAAACCCTTGCTTGGCTATGTTACCGCTTGCTCAGCCTTCTTGTAGCGTTGCTAGTTGCAGGTGAAGTTGCTTCCATGGGCCAACATGGATTCTTTGTTATATCACCATATACTTGATATTTAATATAATGCACCTATATACATAGTAAAAGGTAGAAGACTTAGCCTTCTAGCCTAGTGTTTTGTTCCATCTTTGCCGCCCTAGTTACTTGTGTACCGGTGTTATGTTCCATAATTGAGCACTCCTAATATGCTTGGGGTTGTTATGGGGACCCCCTTGACTTTGGTGTTGGGATAAAACTCTTATGGCAAGGCCAAACATTGGTACTATATTTGCCCAACATAATAATACTAAACATCGTTATTAATACATAGGGCGTCATGAAACCAAGGAGTAATTCAACATAATACACGGGGGGGGGGGGGGGGCAGTGCTGATGGTGTCGGTCCCAAACAGATCCACTTGCGGGTCCAATCGAGGCAACTCGGGGGATTTCTATATCACCACCGTACATATTTCTCATCCGTCGTGTCCTGAGAATGAGATATGTGGCTCCTATCGGGATCATCGACACGCTGGGCAGCCTTGCTGGATTTGTTTTACCTTTCACGAGCGTCTTGTGCGAGGGATTCCAAGGATACTTTCGACTATCTCGAGGTCTAGGTTTTCCACTAGGAATCCGAGGAGATCACGGTTTTTCTGTGGTCGAGGTTTCTGACGCAACTTGTGGTAGTTTGTGATGGACTAGTTGGAGCACCCCTGTAGGGTTAAATCTTTCTTAGAGCCGTGCCCGTGGTTATGTGTCAACTAGGAAACTTTGTTTAACACCCGGACATAGCAAACTTGAAGTAAAATTAATTAAAACTTGCCAACTGTGTGTGTAACCATGACTGTCGCTTCTCGTGAGTTTTGCATCTGGAAGAAGACACAAGGGGGTTATGTCTGACGTAAGTAGGTGTTCAGGATCACTTTGAGATCATTATTAGTTCACGACCATTATGCGTAGATAACCCCCTGTTACACTTGTACTCGTAAGTTAGCCACCTCAAATAAATGCTTAGTTTCTTGCTGCAGCCTCACCACTTAACCATACCTCACCCATTAAGCTTTGCTAGTCTTGATACCTTTGGAAATGAGATTGCTGAGTCCTTGTGGCTCACATGTCACTACAACAACATTTGGAGGTACATGTAAAGCGATACTTTGACGTGACTGCGATGATTGTTCTATTTAGAGTTTCTTCTTCTTCTTCTTCTTCTTCTTCTTCTTTGATCTAGGATGGGTTCTTTTATCTCTTTATTTCGTTCGTAGTTGGACCCTGCTCTTCTACATGGTGATTGAATATGTTATCGTATTGTGTTGCCCATGCTGTAGCTTGTGGCGAGTGTAAGCCAATTCCATATACTCATCTCTTATGTACAAGTACTTGTAACGATATCCATTCTTTCAAATCGATGAGACGCATTTCGATCCTGTTGAGGCCCTTGAGCCAAAATAAGGATAGGATCGCATCTTGGGTGTTACAGATTGCCTACTCTAGGAGGGGTAGATCGACCTCGACACCAGTAACATCTGCTCGGTGCAGTTCGTCGATCAGTGCTCCTTGGCTTCCTCGCATCTTGGCCTTGCCCATCACGGCACAGATGGAACTTTGGGTCGTCGCACACAACCTCGATCCACGTACCCCGGACATCCCAGCCAATTCCTCAAATTATCATTCTTTGCTCATGAGTCCACCCCTCTAGGCCATCTAGCTAACATAGAGGTGGACTTGGGAATCGTCTTTAGGGGGGAGGTAGATCCCCCCTACTTCAGATCAACGTGATTCCTGCCCGGGAAATTCTGGATGAGCGACTGGTCGAGACCCGCACTCGCCTTGCCCAGCCTGCGGCCCCGAAGTCTAGTGGCCGCCCCGTAGCAGGCGATCGCTCGGACCTCGGGAGCTATTGCCGAGGTTCGAGGCCGCACCCACTCTCGCCCCGCTGCCTTACATGGACAAAGTGCCTCCCGTGTCTTTGGGTCAAGCAACCCCCCGATGGCGCCCTAATGCGGACCCTCTTTTGGAACATCCGTGGCTTCGGTCAAGATGGCTGGTGCCGTCAACTCGTAAAGTACAAGAATGATGAACGAATAGACATCCATTCAGGAAACCATGTGCATAGAGGTTTCCTTGTCCGACCTTAAGCAACTGAGCACTCACCTATTTTCCTGGTATTAGCTCCCTTCTAGTGGAATTTCCCGACACTCGGGTGGCATCCTTCTAGGCATGAAGGATGCCATCTTTGAGGTGGGTAGCATGGACCGAGTTGAGTTCTTTGTCAGTATGGAGGTCTTCGAGCGGGCCCTCAACTTCAAGTGGGAGATCATAATTGTGTATGGCCCTACTAACAACCGCCTCTCTGCGACCTTCCTGGAAGAGCTTAGAAGGAAGGTCTCAGTTGCCCTTCTACCGGTGGTGCTGTGCGGGAACTTCAACCTTCTCCCTTTTGTGTAATATAAGAATAATTATTTTGTCAAGTTCCCGCGGATGCAGATGTTCAACAACTGCATTGCATATCTCAGGCTCCTAGAATTAGATAGGATTGGTGTCACGTACATTTGGACCAACCACCGGGCAGACCCGACGTGCCCTTTCTTGGATCGCTCCTGGTCTCTCCTAAGTGGGAGCTTCGCTGCATCATCGCCTCCCTCCACGCGATCACTCGGGTTGGCTTGGATCATGTCCTGCAGCTCCTATCCTCGGAGAATGATCGATGTCCCCCACCCTGAGATTTTCCTTCGAGACTTTCTGGCTCCATCAAAATGGTTTCATCGATGCCGTTCGGGATAGATGGATGGAGGATCGCTCCTCCCCCCATAGCTCTATCTCAGTTGTCAACACTTGGTACTTCTATGCCAAGTGCTCGCGGCAGTTCATGAGGGGATGGGTGCAAACCTCGACCGTGATCTGCGGGAGCGCAAGAAATCCATTCTAGACTCCATACAGGTGTGGTACATTCGGGAAGACTTGGTAGGACCATGCCCCAATGAGTGGATGCTATGGTATGATCTTGAGGATCAACGCTAGACCATATACACTGATAAATAGGCCTATTTGCGCCTTCGCGGGGCCCAAAAATGGGTCCTTTAGGGTGACGCAAATACGACATATTTTAAGGCCATCATCGTCGGAACTCCACCCCCCTGCTGTAGAACGGAGAGACCCTCCTTCAGCGGCCGAATAATATCCGCGCTCATTGTGAAGCTTCGTGCACTAGCCGACGCAACCAAAAGTCCGAACTGATGAAAAGGGCTAGGGAGTCCACATATACACTTCAAGACCCCCTCTAATGTGTGACAGGAAAGACAAGTCAACACCTGCAACCGAAAGAGAGTGACGGTGCGCAAAAAATACATATGACTCAAGAGGCCTATAGATGGACATAAAGGGGGGCTACCAGCAATTTTCTAATAAATAGCCACGACTTGAACTCAAGACCTAATCTTCGATACCATGGTAGGCTTCATGCAATAGCCAATGCAACCAAAAGTCTTAACTAATGGAAATGGCTTGGAAATATACATGTATACTTCAACACCCCCTCTCCCGTCTGATGTGGAAAATGAACACGTGGACAGACTCAGAGGTATGGCTCAAGAGGACTATACGTGGACACATCGGGGGCGGCAACACTTTTTAAATAAAATGTGAAAGCGAGGACTTGAACTCAAGAACTTAGGCCCTGATACCATGTTAAGATTCATGCACTAGCCAACACAACCAAAATTATGTACTAATGGAAAGGTTTAAGCAATCCACATATACACTTTGACACCCCTCTCACGTGCGATGTGGAGAATCAACAGGTTGACACACTTAGAGGTATGTCTCAAGAGGCCTATACATGGAGAAATAGGGGGCGACATCAATTTTTGAATAAACTATGGAAGGCAGGATTTGAACTCAATAGCTTAGGCCCTTATACCATGTTAAGCTTCTTTCACAGGCCAACACAACCAAAAGTCCGAACTGATGGAAAGGGCTAGTGCAATCCACATATACTGTAACACCCCCTCTCACGTGTGACGGAAAGACAAGTCAACACATGCAACCAGAAGAGAGTGCTGGCACATGAGATAAAGTGGCCTCTACGTGGACACAAAGGGGGCTACAATAGTTTTTTTAATAAATTATGAAAGCATGGACTTGAACTCAGGACTTTATCTCTCATACCATATTAAGCTTCATCCACTAGCCAACATAACCAAAAGTCCGAACTAATGGAAAGGGTTGATACTTCCAATTTCCATCATGTTTTATTACTGTTATTTACAGTGTTTTTATGCATTTTTTCACTAGGTGGAGTAATTATAATGCCTTTTCTCTCATAATATGCTAGGTTTACATAGAGTGGGAGAATACCGGTAGACGGAATTGTGGACCTGAAAAAGCTACGTCAGAGATACCTAATCCGCACATCTCCAATTGGGTTGAAAATTTATGGAGAATTATTTTATAAAAAGATAAAAAATAATGGAATGAAGAAGTACCGGAGGGGGGCCACCAGGCGGCCACTGATGGATATATGTACCTAGGGTAGGTTCATAGGCCTGACGTAGATGTCCTACCTAATGACACCTCATTAAAGACATAAAGATCACAAGGAGGATTCTGACTGGATAGCCATGGCATATGAGTCACTCGGTAAGAAATCACTCGGAGTAGTTTCTCCTTCACTCGACAACCAACTTCCAGTCGGAAGAAGCCAGTCGAGATAGAAGATGAGAAGCCGCTCCAGGGAGGCCAACAGGCGAGCGTTCGGCTGGTCATCATAAGTAGAATTAACTACATACGTTATCAGTAATGTACACTTTTAACTCCATTGACCGAACCCTTAGTGGCAGGATATCGATGACGGTCAGGGCACTCTATATAAGCCACCCCTCCCCTCTCGCAGAAGGGTTCGCACCCACTTTAACACACATTCCACACCGCAAGAGCTCCAGAACACCGAGATGTAGGCCTGTTACCTCCGCGAGAGGGGCCTGAACTCATACACCTTGCGTACAAGCTTGCCGTAGCTAGGACTCTGCCCTCTCCTTTCATACCCTACACTTGTACTGTCAGGTTCATACCCACGACAGTTGGCGTCCAGCATGGGGCAGGCGTCTAAGCGACTTCCGGCAAGTTTGCGATTTCCATTCTCTGTCATGTCTTCTAGATGCGATTCGTTCTTGGACGACAAGAACCCTTTCGGAGCGCTCATCTTCGTTGCCGATGACTCGGCATGGCTTCAAGAGGTGCCTCTCGACATGGAGGCGCTCCTGATCCGCGGGGTGATGCACTTCCGTGCAAGCTCCTGCAGCGTACTCCTTCGGCAGTCGTCGACTCCGGTGTCGACCGTTCGCTCTGCTGCTCGTCGTCACAAGCAATCCGGTTGCTCATGACTTCAGCAATGGGTTAAACACGCAGTGGCTCGCCAGACATCATCTCCGTCATTTCCACAGGTTGCTGCAATTGAGCCTGCTGAACCCCTTCGGGACGCGATCGACTCGCTGTCAGATCAGTGTGATGTTCTTTGTGAGTGCAAGAGTTGTAATCCTGCAATAGAAGTCTTCATGGCGGGTTCTGTGGAGGGCCCACCCGAGTTCGGTCGCGGCGAACGCGAAGTTGGAGAACCATCGAGTGGACACGCCCATCATCGTCCTCTAGCTTCGAGTCGACATCAGCGACAGCCTTTCCGAGTGGACCACAAAACAACATTGAGGTATTTCGTACTCCGATACTAAATGTTGCAGCCGCTGCTAAGATAGCAGATTCTATTCAGCCATCAAACTCAAAGGCTGGGAGAGGCTTAGAGCAGATTCGTACTTTGCTTCAAGCAACACAACAACAAAACTCAGCTGTGTCACAATAACTCAATAGGTTGCACAATAATTCACCCAGAGCAGATACAGCTCGTTCAGGTTACAGTCCAGGGTCACCTTAGCGTCACAGAGATGGAGGTTACCGAGAGAATCAACACACGGATCAGGGGCGAAACCAGTTCGCTCCCTGTTATCACCGTGATGACCACCGTCGGGTGCATTCTTCTGAGGAGCGGTACGTATGTGTCCCGACACTACGACAGCAAGCGCACTTTCGGTGATGAGCGGAGTCCTGGATTTGATGCAAGAAATGTACTCGCGCAGAGGAGGATTGACAGGGGCAGAGCTCACAGAGATGGTTTTGACAGATATCGTCCGAGTGGAAGCGGCACTACAGTTTCTCGTCCCGAGTGCTTCAGTAGAGAAATCCGTTCTGCTGATATTCCCCCCACTTCAGGTTGGCGGCTGGAATAAGTAAGTTTACAGGAGAATCTAAGCCTGACACATGGCTTGATGACTACCGAGTGGCAGTGCAGATTGGTGGAGGTAATGACAGCGTCGCCATGAAGCATTCGCCTCTGATGTTGGATGGTTCGGCTAGGGCATGGCTGAATCAGTTGGCTCCTTCTAGCATCTATTGCTAGGAGGATCTCGCCCGAGTGTTCATCAAAACATTCGAAGGCTCGTGCAAGCGTCTTGCCGGTTTGTCCAAGTTGCAGCTTTGCGTGCAGAAGTCAAATGAATCTTTGAGAGATTATATCCAGCGTTGGACCACCCTTCATCACACAATGGAGAGCGTTTTTGAACACCAGGCAGTCTGTGGTTTGAAAGCTGTTGTTAGGTACAAAGAGCTATATTTGAAGTTCGGTCATACAGGTGACATGTCCATGAGCAAGATGATGGAGATTGCTACCCAATACGCCAATGGTGAAGAAGACTGCATCCGCAACACTAAAGGAAAAGCAGTCGACAATGGTGCTGGCAACAATTTCAATCAGAAGCAGAAGCGCAAGGCTGATGGTTCCACTCCGACAGAAGCAGCCGTCCTAGCGGCACAAGGAAAATTCAAGGAAAAACCCAAATGGCAATTTCCCCCAAAGAATTCTGAGAATCAGTCAGATGTTCTGGATCAACCGTGTGTAATCCACACGAAGAAAGATGAAGATGGCAATCTGATATTTCCCAAGCACAACACTCGTCAGTGTAGGTTGTTGATCCAACAGTTTAAAGTAGACCAGTCGAGTGGGAAGGATCCTGAAAAGGAGAATACCGAAGAGAAATATGATTTCCCAGAAGTTCAAGCAATCATGATGATTTTTGGTGACGTGGAGAGGAGAAGTCGATTGAAGGTCATTGACACAGAGGTCAACATAGCTGTGCCCACCACCACCACATACCTCAAGTGGTCGCAAACCCCCATAACATTTGACCAGTCGGATCACCCTGCTCATGTCGCTATTCCCGGTCTATATGCTGTGGTGGTTGATCCAGTTGTGGAAGGTGTTTCGCTCCGCAAGGTTCTGATGGATGGACGAAGCGTGTTGAATATTTTTTATGCGCAGACTCTTAAAGGGATTGGAATTCCAATGTCTCGACTTAGCGAGAGCAATATATAGTTCCATGGAGTCATTCCTGGAAAAAAGGCCAAGTCACTCGGCCAGATTGCCTTGCACGTTGTTTTCGATTCTCAGAAAAACTTTCGCAAGGAGAAGTTAACATTCGAGGTGGTAGATTTCCATAATGCATATCATGCCATCCTTGGTCGTCCGGCCTATGCTCCTTTCATGGCCTGTCCATGTGACATGTATCTCAAGATGAAGATGCCTGGACCCAGAGGAGTAATCACAGTCACAGGCGATCGACATAGAGCAGAAGAGTGCCTGCAGCAGGGCTCCAAGATCGCTGATCAACAGATGGCTGTGGTTGAACTGGAGGAATACCGGAGGAATACTGACCCTGCCGACCTGATGCGCTCCAAGAAGCCCGCTTTTGAGTCCACATTATAGTCGGTGGGTGAAGTCAAACCAGTGAACATCCACCCGACCGATCCTAATGCTGCTCCGACCAACATCTCAACAACACTCGACAGCAAATAAGAAGCCGAGCTCATCCAGTTCCTCCGAGAGAACTGGGATATCTTTGCAGGGAAGCCTGCTGACATGCCGGGTGTACCTAGGGAACTAGCTGAGCATTGACTGAGAGTGGATCCAAAGGCAAAGCCTATGAAAGAGCATTTGCGTCGGTCTGCAGTACAAAAGAGAAAAGCAATCAGCAAGGATGTGGCGCGAGTCTTGGAGGTGAAGTTCATACGCGAGATCTACCACTCCGAGTGGCTCACAAATGTCATCATCATCCCCAAGAAGGACAAGTCCCTTCATATGTGTATCGATTTCAAGAACATCAATAAGGTCTTCCCAAAAGATCACTTTCCGCTCCCCCGCATTGATCAAATTATCGATTTGACTGCGGAGTGTGAGCGTTTATCTTTTCTTGATGCCTATTCTGGCTACCATCAGATCCGTCTGTTTTGTCTAGATGAAATAAAAACAGCCTTCATCACCCCTTTCGGGTGTTTCTACAATATCACCATGCCTTTCGGTTTGAAGAATGCTGGCGCCACTTTCATGCGTATGATCCAGAAGTGCCTGCTTGATCAAATAAGTCAGAATGTCGAAGCATACATGGATGATATTCTGGTCAAGTCTTGCAAAGGTTCTGACCTACTGACTGACCTGGCAGTGACATTCGCCAACCTGAGAAAGTATGATATCAAACTGAATCCAGCTAAGTGCACTTTCGGAGTCCCAGGCGGCAAGTTACTCCGTTTCCTCGTTTCCAAATGTGGGATCGATGTCAACCCCAAGAAGATCGGCGCCATTGTCCGAATGCAAAGCCCTGTGCGTGTGCATGATGTCTAGAGGCTCACAGACTGGCTGGCAACGTTGTGTCGGTTCATCTCTCGTCTCGGTGAGAAGGCATTGCCTTTATACCGACTCATGAAAAAATCTGATGTGTTCGAGTGTAATGATGAGGTAAAAGTAGCGTTTGTCGAGCTAAAAGCCCTGCTTTCCACCCAACCGGTGCTTGCTACTCCGCACAACAAAGAACCCCTGCTCTTATACATCATAGCTACTAATCAAGTCACCAGCACGGTTCTGACCGTCGAGCAAGAAGAGGAAGGCAAAGCTTAAAAAGTCCAGCGCCCAGTCTACTATATTTCTGAAGTACTGACCCCTTCGAAGCAAAGGTATCCTCATTACGAGAAGCTCCTCTATGGAATATATTTATTAGAGAAGAAGGTGGCGCATTACATTCAAGATCATTCGATATCAGTCGTTAGCGATGCCCCACTGTTAGAGATTCTTAACAATCGGGACGCATCGGGTCGTGTAGCTAGATGGGCCATCGAGCTGTTATATTTTGACATCAAGTTCGAGGAAAAGAAAGCTATCAAGTCTCAAGCCCTTGCTAATTTCATGGCCGAGTGGGTGGAACAACAACAATCAGCTCAAATTCACTCGGCACACTGGACTATGTTCTTTGATGGCTCCGAAATATTGAATGGGTCCAGTGCTGGTGTGGTATTGGTGTCCCAAAAAGGCGTCAAGCTCAACGATGTTCTCCAGATTCATTTTGACTCCTCCAACAACGTGGCTGAATATGAAGCGCTCCTCTACGAGTTGCATATGGCCATCTCACTCGGTATCCGGTGCTTGATGGTGTGCGGTGACTCGGATCTGGTAGTCAATCAAGTAATGAAAGAATGGGATGTCAGAAACTCCACCATGACTGGGTATTTCCATGCAGTAAGGAAGCTTGAGAAGAAGTTTGAAGGTCTGGAACTCCACCATGTTCCCCGATTGAAAAATCAAGCAGCTGACGAACTGGCCAAGATTGGGTCCACTCGAAAACCTGTCCCCAGCAATGTGTTCCTGGAACACTTGCATACTCCTTCGGTGCAAGAGGATCCTTTCACTAAAGAGCCCCCACAACTGATAAGCACCTCCAATCCGACTAAGATTGATGTTCCAGGAGTCGTTGAATTAGTTATAGAAATTCTGGCAATCACGTCCGAGTGGACAATACTATACATTGCATACATCCTGAGGCAAGAACTCCCTGAAGACGAAGCTAAAGCTAAGCAGATTGTCCGTAGATCGAAGGCTTTTACGGTGATGGGCGGTCAACTTTACAGAGAAAGTGTTACTGGCGTAGCTCAATGGTGCATCTTTACTGAGGAGAGCCGACTGATGTTGGAAGAAATCCACTTGGGGACCTGTGGTCATCATGCGTCCTCTCGGACTATTGTTGCGAAAGCTTACCAAGCTGGGTTCTTTTGGCCGCATGCTAATGAGATGGCTAAAGATATCATTGTCTGCCTTCAAGACCATCCCACTCGCCTGGCCATTTTCTATTTGGGGTTTGGATATGGTCGGCCCTTTTCGAACAGGCCAGAGTGGATTCACACACCTGCTTGTTGTAGTCGACAAGTTTACTAAATGGATCCAAGCCAAGCCGATAAAGAAGTTGGACTCCCACACCACCATCAAGTTCATGAAAGAAATAACATTTCGGTATGGAGTTCCTCACAACATCATAACAAACAATGGTTCTAACTTCGATTCAGAGGAGTTCAAACGCTTTTGCTTTTCTCAAGGCACTCGGGTGGATTATGCGTCCATCACACCCCCCCAAACAAATGGACAAGCTGAGCGGGCAAATGGCCTTATCCTTCAAGGGCTGAAACCACGACTCATGTGGGATTTGGAACATGCAGCTGGAGCCTAGGTAACTGAACTACCATCTGTTTTCTAGGGCTTGAGAACAACTCCCAACCGGTCGACTGGACGAACACCCTTTTTCTTGGTGTATTGAGTTGAAGCTGTCTTGCCGAGTGATCTCCTTCATAATTCTCCTCGTGTGGATTTATATATTCAGAGGCCAAAGGTGAAGAGGCGCGAAGGATGGAGTAGATCTCCTGGAAGAGGAGTGTGAACAAGCCTTAATTCGGTCAACTGTATACCAACATGATCTATGTGGCTTCCATGCGAGGCATGTCAGGAGTCAAGCGTTCCACGAAGGCGATCTGGTGCTCCGAATGGATCAATAGTGACTTCACAAGCTTGCCCCTATGTGCGAAGGACCATTTTTCGTCACCAAGGTACTGAATAATGGAGCCTACCACCTTTACAACCTTAAGAAGAGAGCCGACGAACCCCGTGCTTGGAATGCAGATCTACTCGGACGTTTTTATGCTTGACAACCAATTGGTTTGATGTAATAAGAGTGTTTTCTGAACAATGTTGCTTGTCAAAGTCATGATTCCTACGGTTTTGTCGATTCCGATCGAGCAATTTCACACTCAAAATATACTCCAAGTGACGTGTAATCCTCTCACTTGGGGGCTTAGTTGCGAACTAGTCTTCGCCTAAGTTAAAAACCTTTCCGAGTGAATAGCAACCTATTTGCTCGAGAGCTTAGCTGCGAACCAGTCTTCGCCTAAGTATAAAAAGTACTCCGAGTGAAGAGAAGTCCTCTCACTCGGTGGCTTAGATACGAACCATTCTTGGCCTAAGTTAAAAACCTTTATGAGTGAATAGCAACCTATTCACTCAGGAGCTTAGGTGCGAACCAGTCTTGGCCTAAGTATAAAAAATACTCCGAGTGAAGAGCAGTCTTCTCACTCGGGGGGTTAGCTGCGAACTAGTCTTCACCTAAGTTAAAAACCTTTCCGAGTGAATAGAAACCTATTCACTCGGACCTTAGCTACGAACCAGTCTTCGCCTAAGTATAAAAACTACTTCGAGTGAAGAGCAGTCTTCTCGAACAAGGGGCTTAGGTGCGAACCAGTATTCGCCTAAGTTAAAAACCTTTCCAAATGAATAGCAATCTATTCACTCGGAAGCTTAGCTGCGAACCAGTCTTCGCCTAAATATAAAAAACCTTTCCAAGTGAATAACAACCTATTCACTCAGGAGCTTAGTTGCGAACTATTTTTCGCCTAAGTATAAAAACTACTCAGAGTGAAGAGCGGTCCTCTCACTCGGGGGCTTAGCTGTGAACATGTTTTCGCCTAAGTTAAAAAACCTTTCCGTGTGAATAGCAACCTATTCACTCAGGGGGCTTAGCTGCGAACATGTTTTGGCCTAAGATTAAAAACCTTTCCTAGTGAATAGCAACCGATTCACTCGAGGGCTTAGCTGCTAACCAGTTTTTGCCTAAGTATAAAAACTACTCCGAGTGAAGGGTAATCCTCTCACTCGGGGACTTAGTTGTGAACCAGTCTTCGCCTAAGTTAAAACCCTTCCAAGTGAATAGGAACCTATTCATTCGGACACTTAGCCGCGAACCAGTCTTCGCCTAAGTTCAAAATGTACTCCGAGTGAAGAGCGATCCTCTCACCCGGGGACTTAGGTGCGAACATATTTTTGCCTAAGTAAATAACTCCTCCGATTGAATATTAACCTCACTGAGGAACTTGGCAGTGAATCAGTTTTCGCCAAAGTTAGATTCTACGAATGGCGAGAACATTAAAAAACCAAACAAACGTAGCCAAATGCAGATACATTCAAAGAAATCGAGCACGGATTAAAGTTGTCCATAGAGACGAAAGTACTCGGGTTCAACAGCCGAACAAAGTTTAACGGATACATTAACACTTGGCATACCGAGGTGAATTAAAGTTTGGGCTGTAATCAAAGTTCCTTTTTTAAGGCTCACCAGGACTCGCGGACTCAACGAAGGTGTCAAGATTGATCCCATCAGTAATACGAGTCGCCGCGTCGATGAAGGTCTCCATGAAATCTTCAAATTTGAGCTTCTTTGTATTAGCCACCTGGAGCGCCTTCAACTTATCTTCCCTAGCTTCTTTGCAATGGACTCGGATGAGCGAAAGGGTCACGTCAGCTTCACATCATGCAGCAGACTTCTTCTACGTCTGCACCCTGTTGGGTATCTGGTCCAAGCGGCTCATTATGGACTCCATATCAGTCTGGAAGGTGTCTTCAGGCCACAACTCTTTGTCAATCTTCCCAAACGCGGCTCACAGTCGGGCGACATACCCCTGGACCTTGAAGAGACGAGCGTTGAGGTGAAACATATCTATGGACACGACATCTGCAACAGGTGACTTGGTGGGGTCCAGATACGGTTCCACCTCTTCAGTCTCCTTAAGAAAGTCTAGGAAGAATTCTTTGCGAAGGAAAAATGAAAAGTCAGTCACAATTCATTCGGTAAAGTTCAAAGAGGTGCACTCGATGAAAGAAGCATACCAGTAAGTGTCCCAAGCATTTTGGTCAAGAAGTCCTTCAGATACTTTTTCATGGCGTTTTCCCTTTTCGTCATCTACTCAAGCTTTTTCCCCCATTCGAGTCGTTCTTTCTTCAGTTTCGTGTTCTCTTCTTCCAACTTGCCGATTTCCATGAGCTTCTTCTCAGCAGCCTCGGACCTCTCCTTAACTTCCGCAAGGACCTTGTCCTTGTCCTTGAGCGTTTCTTCAAGGCATTTAAGTCATTGGTTGTCAGTTCCACATCTAGGTGAAGCTGGTTCTTTTATGATTCCAAGTTGGCATACTTGACTCCAATCTCATAGGCTTTCTGAAAACATCAAAGAAATAGTTTAGTCGACACTAATATTTTTCCACTCCCGAGTGGAGAAGTACAGTTCAGCCGACCGAATGGCGGCCCGCCGCACCCGCCCACACTAGTGGAGATAATAAGGAACCATGTTCACTCGACAGATAGAGTGGCGCAAGTTCTTAAGATTAATGCCCTTGGTAAATGATCGGTAATAGTCTCGGGGACTACACTCAACCAGGTCCTGCCTTGCTGAGTCACGAAAAAGAACCAGAGTGTGTCTTCCAATTAGACCTCTACCGATGCAAGCACTCGGTAGTGGTCTCAGGGACTACACCCAGTGGGTGCACTCAGCGTGCACCCACTGGATACAAAACCACCCGACTAGGTCCGAACCGGCCGAGTCAAAAAAGAGACAAGAAGACTTCCAATCAGACCCCTGCCGATGCAAGCACTTGACAGTGGTCTCGGGGACTACACAGAGTGAGTTCACTCGGCGTGCCCCCACTGGATCATAGACAAACAACCATACGACACAAGAAAACACCCACTGGGTGCAAAGTCAAGATGGACAAGATTCAATCGGAAATGAACTTACAATTGCACTTACTCGGACGTTAGCTTCAAGCTCCGAACTGGCATCATATGCCAACTTGCTAGCCTCATACGCCTCTCTGGTCCACTGCATCATATGTTCAGCTTGAATCGTGGCTTATTTAGCAGCTCCAATTTGATCTCCCAGGACACGTTGCAGAGAATATGCTAGTGCCGAAGGAGTCGACATTGCAGCAGAGATAATAGGAGTTACCGGAGGAGGCACAGTCGGCACTGTTGTCACAACAATCGAACCAGCCAGAGGAGCTATAGTCAAAGTAGTCGAACTGGCTGCAGGAGCACTCGACACTCGCGGTTCAGGCATGGTCTTAGCTAATTCGGCAGTCGAGTGTCGTGGTTCTCCCTCGTCATACAAGAGGATGACATCTGTAGCTGTCACACAATAGTGTCAGTTAGTTTAGTCGACGAATTTCATCTAGAAAACAGAGTAGAATGAATACTTGTCATACCTTGTTGGGAGGCAGGCATGTCCACGACATCCAAGTCCATAGGATCTTCTTCATCTGCAGGAAGAGACATCATCGAGGTAGCAGCTCTGGCAACTAAATTCCACTCGGTCGTCATGGGCATGAAAATTTACAAGACAAAAGAAAGAAAGATATAGATACTCACGTTGAAGCAACTGGCACATAATTCCTCATTTGGGGCAGAGCCTTCCCAGGCTTGGGAGTGTCAGGCTTGGGTTTTTTGGCGGCTTTTTCTGTAGATTCAGTTGCGGCAGCTCTGTCACGCTTCACATTTCTAGTGCTGGAAACTGAGGTCTTGCTTGGGGTAGCCACTGGATCATGGCGATGCTTGGATCGAGACTCGCGGCATGGAGGAGATTGGTTTTCTTCCTCACTATCACCCGAGTCGTCTTCACTCTCCTCGTTGTCTTCAGCATAGTCGTTGACAACGCTGTCACCTTCGCTTTCCCCACCGATGTCAAGCTGAGCCCTGTTGGGTACGGGTGAATACATGTTTGTCCACTCCTACAAGATGTTAAAGTATGAAAGTCAGTCGGCTGAAGGTTCAATCACTCAACAAAGATATGAAAGTAATCTGTAAAGAAATAACGCACCAGGTTCAATGTCTTGTTGTCAGCAGAGTAAGGCAAGACCCGCTTGGCTCCTAACGGATTCTTGCAGGCTCCATTGATGCCTTTGAGCCACTGAGCCACGATTTCTTTAGAAACCTCCTCCGGGTGCGACCGAGTGGAATCCTCAGGGCCAGAGTAGTGCCACATAGCTTGATCCCTCGCCTGAAGAGGCTGAATGCGTCGACCAAGGAACGTTTCGAGCAAGTCCACCCCCGTCACTATACCACGGACCAAGTTAATCACTTCATTCACCAAGATCCCTACCTGAGTATTTTCCTCATCCAACACGTTTATTGTCCTAGGAGCAGTCGGTCGCTCCAAGGTGAATGGGGGAAGGCCAGTCGACATGTTTGGAGATGCAATATCATTGCAGTAAAACCAAGTCGACTGCGAGGTCCAGACTGACTCGGGAAGGGTCATCTGATGATAAGTACTCTTATTCCTCTTTTGAATCCTCAGACCACCACACAACTGGCTGGCATGATTCCTACTATCACTCAGATTAGCTTTCTTCATTGCTTGGCAGCGCACAAAGAAGATGTGTTTAAACAGTCCCCAGTGAGGAGGACAGCCCCAAAAGCATTCGCATAGCTTAACGTATGCAACAAGATACACAATGGAATTGAGGGGAAGATGATGATGGTGTGCATCAAGGTAATGTAGGAAACCGCGGATGAAAGGATGGGGGGTGAAGAAAAACCTCGCTCAGTATGAGTAAGGAGGAGGACTCGTTCCCCTTCGTGTGGCTCCGGCTTGATCTCCCCTTCAGGCAACCTCCACGACTTCTTGGCTACCATCCGGTGCTCGACGAGCTCCAAAACATCCTCCTTTCGGACAGTTGACACGAGAAAATCTCCCTGGATCCACCCTGGCGGCAGGGCAGATCGGCCGCCTGACGTCTTCGACTTCCCGCCCTTCTTGGCTTGCTCGAGCTGGCTCGTTTTGCCTTCCGTCACTATAGTGGCGGCGAAGACAGATCAGAGCAGCACCTGCGAGGCGGAGGTGGAGAGGAAGTAGAGGATAATTAGAGGAAAGCACTGCTCCAACCCTAGCGTCGGCCAAATTTATAACTGCCCGAGTGAGTCACTGACTAGTGGACCCGCCGGATCTCTGTCAATCCTGATAACACAGGAAACGCGATACGCGGCGATAAGGGCAGCACAATAATCAAGGCGTTGCTGCCCCACTTGCCCTGGTTGTTGCGTCATCATCGTGCAACGCGCGCTAACCAAATTTTTTGAATCCCGTGAAGTCCGGACCTGACAAAGTGATCCGTCACATCTCAAGATCTCGTTGACTTCTCGGATCAACCTCAGTGCTTAAATTCACTCGGATGTGCTTCACAACAGAATCGATCAGGGTGACTAACGAAGACTTCAATCGACGCACAGTTCCATTAAGCCCAGAAGTACATCCAAAATCCATATGCCTCGACAGAATTTGCATTGACCCCTTCCTCAATCAAACACCGATCCATTCGGGGGCTAATGATGGAGATATGTACCTAGGGTAGGGTCATAGTCATGACCTAGATGTCCTACCTAAGGACACCTCATTAAAGATGTGAAGACCACAAGGAGGATTCCATCTAGATAGCCATGGCGTCTGAGTCACTGGATATGAAATCACTCAGAGCAGTTTCTCCTTCACTCGAAAACCAACTTCCACTCGGAAGAAGCCAGTCGACACAAAAGACAAGAAGTCGCTCTAGGGAGGCCAACAGGCGAACATTCGGCTGGTCATCATAAGTAGCATTAACTACGTACATTATCAGTAATGTACACTTTTAACTCCATTGATCGAACCCTTAGTGGCAGGATATTGATGAGGGGCAGGACACTCTATATATGCCACCCGTCCCCTCTCGCACAAGGGTTCGCACCCTCCAGAGCACTGAGACATAGGGCTGTTACCTCCACGAGAGGGGCCTGAACTCATACACCTTGTGTACAAGCTTGTCATAGCTAGGACTCTGCCCTTTCCTTTCATACCCTACACCTCTACTGTCTGGTTCATACCCACGACAACCACTAGACAACAGGGTGCGCCAGGCACCCCTAGCGCGACCGGATGTCTACTGGGCCACTTGGCCCACCTCTAGCGCGCTTCTTCTCATAAAATTGTCCTTCTCCCTAAAAAAACTAAGGAGAGACTTTCGTGACGAAGCACCGTCGTCTCGAGGCGGAACCTGGGCAGGAGCACTTTTGCCCTCCGGTGGAGCGATTCCGTCGGAGGAACTTCCCTCCCGGAGGAGGAAATCAAGGACATCGTCATGACCAACAACCCTCGCATCTTGTGGAGGCCAATGTTCATCTACATCTGCATCAACACCATCTCCTCTCAAAAAAATTGTTCATCTCTTTTACTCAGTCTTGTACTGGAACCTCGAATTAGTACATGGGGTGTGTCTAGTAGTGTTGATTGCATCTTGGAGTTGATGCTTTATGGTTTATTTGGTGGAAGATCATATGTTCAGATTCATTATGTTATATAATACCTCTATGATTATGAACATTTTTATCACTTGTGAGTAGTTACTTTTGTTCTTGAGGCCATGGGAGAAATCATGTTGCAAGTAGTCATGTGAAGTTGATATTCATTCGATATTTTGATGATATGAATGTGGTGATTCCCTTAGTGGTGTTATGTGAATGGCGAATACATAACACTTCACCATATTTTGGGCCTAATGGAATGCATTGTTGAGTAGTAATTAGTGGGTGGGTTGCGAGAGTGACAAGAACTTAAACCCCACTCCATGCATTAATTCGTAAGGGGCTGATTTGGATCCTTATGTTTATGCGATGCTTATAATTTATTTTTAATACTTTTCTCGTAGTTGCGGATGCTTGGGGAGTGTTAACCATAAGTGGGAGGTTTGTTTAAGTAAGAACAACACCCAAGCACCGGTCCACCCACATATCAAATTAACAAAATACCGAACGCGAAATAACCCAACGTGACGAAAGTGACTAGATGAAATTCCTATGTGCCCTCAAGAACGCTTTGCCTATTATAAGAAATTGTTCTGTCATGTCCTTTGTAACAAAAGGATTGGACTACCTTGATGGACCTATTTTTACTATTGCTACTTGTCATTGTTACAATTATCTTGCTCTCAAATAACTTGTTACCACTATTTCATTGTTCGCAGAAATTATGTTGCTGAAAACCGCTTGTCATTTCCTTTCGCTCCTCGTTGGGTTAGACACTCTTACTTATCGAAAGGACTACGATTGACCCCCTATACATGTGGGTCATCAAGGGCTAGGCAATCCACATATACACTTCAACACTCATGTCCATGGCTTATATAAAGCCCTTTTATCCACCACCCCTAGGAGTGGTCTGGCTCTTGCAGCACTCTACTCCACGACACTCAAATCATCGTCAAACAATCTATCGGCATAGGTCACCTATGGTGACACATTTAGTGTCAGCAAAGACCTTTGCCGACAGAAAGGCACTATCACCTATGGACCTGCCAGGAAAGGTCTTTGCCGACAGATAAATATATCTCGACAAATAGTATGACACAGTAGATGAGATCTATGCCGACAGACATTTCTACAACGATAGATAGTGTTATCCCAAGAGTTCATCTAACAATCTGGTACGCCAACAGATATTGCAATGCTTATAGCTATGCTGACAACTCATTTGACACTGATCTATGCCAAAAGACTACGTGACACTTAATATTTTTGCCGACACAGTTGTTTTCAGGTTTCTAGATTGCAACACACATGCAAATGTACCATGTATTAATACAAATATATATTCATAATATTCAATAAATGTGAACTACATGATACATAATATTCAACTTATCACAAGATACCATTGGTTAATGCATTCATTCATCATATAGAGAAGATACATTGGTTTTGTTCACTTAAGTATCTACAACCATTCAGGAAATACACAAGTCTCCCATATATGACGTGGCCTGTTACAAAATACGATGGCCAGGTTCCTAAGAAACCAATTGTTCATTCACTTGACTACTACAAGATATTGTATTATGGAAGGGACCAAGTCTTTTATCACAAGTCAACGACAACTTCCATATGATAAAAATGTGTCGATCATGTTATGAACAAAACTGATCACGAGAAAATCATAGATCGTCTTGTGGGCTTATTTTATGGCATTTGTTACTAAAAAACTCATATGTTTGAGAATCATAGAAATGATAATCATAGTAGTTCCTAGGATTATCGGCACATAACACTAGAAAAAATCATCCCTACATTTACTAAGAGCTCTCGATTCATCTATAGCCCATTTAAGTACTAAATGCACTCAATGCATCTATCTACATGCCACTAAACTTTTCACAGACCTAGCATAAATATTCACATACCTAATATAAATATTCACATCCATTAGTATAGGCAGAAACAATAGATTCTCAGTGATTGAGGTCGCCAACAGACTCATAGTATATCATGCCATTTTATTCTCGTATGCCATATCTATATGTAAGTTAATATTGCAATCCTAGGAGCAGCGGTAACAACAGCAACAAAAACTAGAATGCCATACACAAAGGACAAGGACAAAATTCTATTGTACATTAACAGGAAAATACAGGACAAAGATAGAGTTATAGGAGAAATTCCCACAATAATCAAAAAAACCTGGCCTTAATAGAGTGGACCTCATTAAGCTAAGAAAGGATAGCCGTGAGATTTATGTAAACGTACCTAATTGGCTTGTGGACCCGTATGATGGATGAATTTATTTGCATATGACTAGACCACGTAACATGAAATCCTTCTCGATCAGCACAATACGCCAAGAGCATGAAAAAATAAAGTCCAACACATGAACGTGTAGTAAACAATTCCTACCGATTTCCATCAAGTAAAAAACAAGTACATGAAAAGACCTTCTCATACAAGAATTAACAAATTATTATATTAGTATCTTTCCTATATGGGTGAGAATAGTGTCTTTTTTATATCTCTCTTTTCCTAACTTCAAATAATTACAGGGTGGTTTTGGCATAATTTTTACACATTCACTACAACAAGGTGGGCATTCGATTTATATAGTTAATTGCACTCTTCTCAACAAAACAAACTCACACCCATCTAGCAGTTCAAGCATAAAAAATAAAAAACACATGTATGTACATCTATGTTTAGTAAACACATGTGATTACCACCATCCATGTAATACAAACTAATTGAATTATAGGAAGTAGGGAAACATACCTCTTTCATTAGTTGTAGCATACACATTGGGGTTGGTCTCTAACAAAGCACATGAACTGAACTAAGAAAATTGGTCCAAATGAAACAAACGGCGTACCTACAGTGTATGTAACCACTAATCAGAATCTATTTTAAGTTATCGCTAAGTACACTCTTTCTATTGACCTATCAGTGGAACTCACTAGAGTATTGCACCTATAAAATAAAATGTGGAAATAAAATACTACATCAGTTGCAATACATGAATGACACGTGATCTCGAGAGATAGCATTCAGAATCCAGAAATACACAAAGTTAACTCGTAGTTCATAAATCAAAATAAAGCTATCTATTAAAAAATAAATGCAACACAAATAGAAAATATGAGGTACGAGTTATGACAATGGCACTATGCACAATATTTACCATTGCAAATATTTGTGAACTAAGATACAGTAAATTAGCAAAACAATGTATTATTAGAATGATAATGAAGATACAAATTTGACCTCAAAGATGATCTAAGCCCTCACATTTTTATGGCAGTTTAGTATCATGTTTTCCTTTCTAGGATAATGGGAGGTAAATATCTTGTCCCAATATTATGCATACATCCAGTATGACTCTCAACCTTACTTTAATGGACAGATTGTTTCTGTAGTTATAACATCCAAGTCTGGACTCCAGATTTACAAGATGAAAAGAAGTAGCAATATGAATTGCTTTTGACAATTCACAACAACAAAGATCCATGTACACCATGGTTGCTTATAAATTGACTCATACCATAGTCCACCCAATTGCACATATAGAAAAAAGCTTGGAATTGTTGTAACTCAAGTGATAGTTCAACTGACATTGACATACCTTGCCTGGACGCCAAGACCGTCGCGATAGCTGAGCAGAGGGTATTGACAATTACCAAGGATGTGAATAGCTGCGCAACCACTCAATTATTGTTCCTTCCCACCACAGGATCACCCAGACAAGGGTGGCAGAGGCTTACCACATGACAGCAAGCACGGTGCTAGCTTCCACAAAAATCATGCACAAGAGGGTAAGAATATCTCCATTGTTGGTTGGTGCTTTTCTATGGAGGAAGATTGGATTGCTTGGCGGGTGCTCCCATGTCCATATTGCAGCTCGGAGTATGATGCAGACCAAATCTTCATGCTTTTAGAGATAAGGTAATTGCGATTAGATAGCATGGTTGCATTGGATTAGCTCTTAAGAAGTTTTAGCTAATACATATATATTTATGTGATCATTTAGAAGGTGTGCACAACTTAATTGTGTTTGTGTTTAACCATATCCAATTGCATTGACATAAGTCGAGTGGATTAAAACTTTAAATAAATGTTCACGTGACACCATTATTAATTGCATGTGAGAATTTAACCACGACATCATCAGAAAATTATGAATTTGGCAATGACATCACCAGCATAATGAAATTACAGAGGATCGAATCTGTATTTGGGTTTCCCAATGACTTTGGAAGTAAACTAAGTTTTTAGTTTCTCGTAATAAAGGATTTGATATGACTAGTATAGATTAACCTGAATATTACGGTAGATAGCGCTTAGAAATAATCCCTCGAAAGCACACCATAATAGATTTCAAATATGAAGTTATTAAAATTCAGATAATCTATAGAGACAACACAATGCAAGCCAAGGATAAGAAATAGGCCATGTAATTTTTGTACAACAAAATTCTATGAGACCAATCATGATAAAAGCAATCTGACTTCTGAGCATAAAACCAAACGTGCATTACCAGCTGATCTCTACTATGCAACTTCATTCTTGTCGACTATGTTGGGCATCCAAGCGTAGAGTTTTGTAGGATAGCAACAATTTTATCTCAAGTGGATGACCTAAGGTTTATCAATCTGTGGGAGGTGTAGGATGAATATGGTCTCTCTCAAACAATCCTGTAATCAAATACAAAAAATATCATGTCCTTTCATGGTTTTGTCACGACACATGTCCTCGTGAAAGGACTTAAGTGTGAGGCCATCATAGCTATGTGGCATCTTGAGAGGGGTTGGTCAGAATCGAGAGACACGAGTTTACCCAGGTTCGACCCCTCCAATGGAGGTAAAAGTCCATGTCCTGCTTGTGTTTCATTGATGATGATATTGATTACAAGGGTGCGGAATCACTACCTCTAATCTCGAGGGTGTGTAATCTGTCTATCTGTAATGACTTGTCTTGTCTAGGCTTTAACCTAACTTGTCCCTCTTGGGGAGCCCTCCCGCTCCTTATATAGGTTGAAGGGGTATGCTTACATACAGTCCTACTAGGACCGGGACTAGTTTCTCTTGAACCCTAATCCTGGTTTTGTTTCTCATCGGAGGGAATTCCTCCTCTTCTTGGGCCTTCTCTATGAGCCGCCTTCCAGGCCTCTCCATGAGAGACCTTACGTCGGCTTCTACACTAGGCCTTGGGCCTTATCGTCCAGGTCGATCTGGCGAGCAGGGTGGCCTACGAGTCGCGAGCTGATGGGCCCAGCCATACCTCCTAGCTGGGTCAAGCATCCTGGTCAGGTCGTACCTCCTGGCCGGGTCAAACTGTGGGGTATATCCCCGACATTAACCCCCCAGGTTATCTTGAATATATTCATGGCAAGCTCATGAAATAAGAATAATAAATATGTTAAGGGACCGGCCTGCTCCTTGGCCGGCTTATTTCAATCAAGTGGCTCCTCGAAAATCCTGGTTTCTCCGAGCCATCTTCATAATCATCTTGCTCGTCAATGTCCTTTCAATGAAATACTCGGAACAAGACACCCATATCTCATTGAGTTGGCCTCCAATGCTTTGGCTTGATGAAAATATTGGATATAAGGAAATCACATGAAGTTGAGCCAGCTGCCATTGCTTCTGTTTTGATGAAAATTATTGGGAATAAAAATCCGTTCGTTGTTAAACCACTTCAAGCTTGTGAAGTCGGGTTGGTTGTATGGACTTTGTTGGGTCTTGATCTTTCATAATGTCGGGTCATGGTTTCTAGTGATGCTATGTCAAACAACTTCACTCCAATGGAATTGATAAAATTACTGGGAATAAAGAAATCCTAGTGATTCTGAGCCGGTCTTTCAATGCTTCTGCTCGATAGAAATATGTTGATTCGGTCTTTCAATGCTTTAGCTCCACTTCAAAATTTATCGCTTGAGGATGTTCTTCCTCCTTTTTTTTATATCTCCACATTACCTGTAGCCCCCAAACTTCGAAGTTATTAGTTAATAATGACTTGGCGCTTTGGGTAGAAAAATATCTTGGGTGTGTAGCCTCCAAGTGCTGGGTTGGCTTGCCTGCAATAGCTTGTGACTTGGAATTTTCTTGTACTTTTATAAAGCTCCAGCTGGTGTAGCCCCCAAGGGTTGGGTTGTTTTGCGTGCAACAACCTAGAACTTTTGAACTTTGTAGGTAGTTATTTTTCAAGAAATCTGGTTTGTCATCTGAGTAAGAAGTTATAAACTGAATTAATTTGCTTTTCACATGTGTAGCCCCCAAGGGCCATGTTGGGGATGTGACCCGTGGATGACCCGCCCTAACTGGGTCGGGTTATCCAGTGAGCGATTCATCCAAATATTGAGTTGGGTTTTGTTTGGGCCGAATCAAAGTCATACGACGAGTACGACTCTTGGCGGATCTCCCGGCTTTGGAAGATGGCGACTTAGAGACCACAATGGTCACGAGTTGTAGGAAGGAAGGGACTCTTGTAAACCCTAAGGCCTCGACCTATATATAAAGGCGAGTCCCAAGGAGGACAGGGCAGGTTAGAAATCATCGAGTGCTAGGTTAGGCGAGTTACACCTCCCTTGTAATCGAATCCATATCAATACACACAAAGCAGGACGTAGGCTATTACCTCCTCTCGAGGGGCCGAACCTGGGTAAATCACCGTGTTTCTCCCGCTTAAACCCTTTGAGTCGCCACCAAGGTGCGATGGCTCTAGTACTAAGTCCTTTCACGAGGACATCTGCCGTGAAAAAACCACGACAGTTGGCGCCCACCGTGGGGCCTACGCGCGGTGGAGTTGAGTTCTCAAAGGGAGCCCTACCAGGGTTGGGAGTTACGCGACGGTGCTCGTGTCTCGGAGCCGCCGCGGGATAATCTACATCGACAACCAGCAATGGGGACCTGAAGCGAATTTGATTGAATCCGGCTACAGGGTCCCCTTCGGCAAGATCAACGTTTTCATCGGCATGATCGGATCACCCGTCCCTGAGCCGGACATCTCCACCGACATCGTCGAGCCGGCCAGGTACGTCCGCCCAGTCATAACACGAAACTTAACTCGCCCGGTCTTTGTGGGGTTCACGCAGGGATCAGAGGAGCCAGAGCACCTGGTGATTCAGGAGACTACCCCGATCAACTCGGACGACGAATCATCCATGGGCGACTCAGATTCCATCCGGTCCCTCCATGGGGATGGTCTCGGAGGCTTATCACTAGCCATGGATCCGGAAGTCCTTGACCGAACCCGCTGCCAGATCGCCATCTACATGGCCGGAGCGACTCAACCGACACAAAACCCTACTGCAGGTGCTGGGACTGGCGAGACGTCCAGAAGCCCAGCCGTAGTCCTGGAAGATTTAGCGGCAGAGATCACGAGACTAATGGCGACTCCCCTCACGCCGGAGAACCAAGAGGAGATAAACGCAGAGTTAGCAAAGCTCAGAGAGGCGGTGGCTAAGGCCCACCGGGATGCTGAGGTGGAGTCCGCCAGAATTGAGACCCGGCAAGCCCAAATTACGGCCGAAAGGATGCGTTTAAACACCGATAATTGGCGGCTCGAAAGACAGCAGCGCGCGTCTGACGCCGTTCATCAGCGGAGACACCAGGGTCGCCTCCCCCACGACCTCAATCCGACCCGTCTGTTCAACACTCCGCGAACCCCCGGGATAGGAGCTGCCTCGACAGGAGGACCGGGCCGCCCATCTAACCCTCCGGATCATCCGATCGAGGGCCAAATTCCACGTTTTCGGACGCCTCAAGGCCACTTCTCCAATCCGGTGGATACTGTGCTTGCCGCAACTCGCCACCTGGAGTCTCTTCCGATTCACGGCAACACCCCAGCTGAGATAGAAGCAAGGAATGCCATCGAGATGTTGAAGACAGCGGTGGTCCAAAACGCCCAGTTCTCGCACAACCTCGAGAGGTTGCACTCCACCCCTCAGGCAAGCTATGCCAGGAGTAGGCCGGAGGACCAGCCTGCCGTAAAAAGTGGCCCGCGACACTTCCCGCAGGACAACCCGCCCGAGCGAAACCCGCCGGGCAGAGATCTTCCGAACATCCAAGACGCCCTAGCCCCCCTCGTAGGGGGCGGAGGGCGAGTTGGGGTACCGTGCTTGTCCCCAGCCCTTCGGAACGAAAGAATGCCCAAGGATTTCAAAGGACCAAGGAAAGTGCCTAATTACACACCAGATCTCGAACCAACGTCATGGATCGAGGGTTATGAGATTGCCATGGACATGCTCGACGTAAACGAGGCAGTTTGCGCCAGATACTTCACCATGATGCTCGAGGGGTCGGCACGCACTTGGCTGAAAAACTTACCTCCCAATTCCATCCAGTCCTGGGCCGAGCTAAAAGAGCGTTTCATCAAAAACTTCCGGGGAATCTGTAAACGTCCGATGACGATTGTCGACCTACAACACTGCGTACAACACCCGGATGAGTCGACACACCATTGGTCACGGCGGGTTGCAGACATTATTCATTCGTCAGATGGTATCACGGCAGCACAAGCTGTGCTTATCCTCGATCACAATTGCCACTACGAACCCTTGGTCCAGAAGTTGGGGCAACTCAAACGGAAGGTTCAAGACATGGGCGAACTGATGGACACCCTCACTAGGTATGCCGAGGCCGATGATACTAAGGATCCCGGCGAGGATGGTAAGGTTAACTCGCCCAAAAAGGGCGAGTCGGCCAAAAATCATACCCGTTTCCAAGGGCGCAACCCACAATCAGGGGACCAATGTCAAGCGTAGACCACAGGAGGAGCCCTCGGACTTGGTTGCCAACACCAATGCTAATGACGGAAAAAAAGAAGAATCGAGGTTTCAGTGGGAAAAGGCCGCGTAACTATGAGGAGCTACTGAAGGGCCCTTGCCCGCACCACGCCACGGCTGACGGCCCGGCGAGTCATTCTTGGGAGAACTGCTTCGTGATGCGAGAGTTTCGGGCAGAGGCGATCAAGAAGAGTCAAAACGAAGATCCAGACCGGCGCCAGGACCAACTCGCCGCGCCCAACCAAAGACAGAACCCCTTCGGTGGCTTTCCCGAACAGGGGGCACATGGAGGTCCGTAGCCGGGCGACAGCCAGTACTCGGTGCACCACTAGCGGCGGTACATCCCGCCAGGAGCTTTCCACCAACCGCCCCCACAGGGGGCTCCACATGACCAGGATGGTAATGGGGGCTTCTGCAACAACCCCAAACAACTAAGTAATGGGCAGTACCACGTTTTCACTACTAATGCTTGCAGGCGTGATAAGAAGGTGAATCACCGGGCGTATAGCGTCTCTGATCCGGTGATCCCTAGATATCTTCATTGGTCTGAGCAGAGCATAACTTGGAGCAGGGAGGATCACCCGCCAAGAATAGATAATCCGGGCGATCTGGCATTGGTCGTGGCCCCCCAAGTGGGGGGCTACACCCTGTCAAAAGTGTTAATGGATGGTGGCAGCAGCATCAATATCCTATACTTCGACACCTTCCAGAGGATGAATCTATTGGAGAAAGACTTGATGCCTTCAACCACGGTTTTCCATGGAATTGTCTCGGGCAAGTCGGCTTATCCCATAGGCCGGGTCAGGCTCACGGTAGCATTTGGAACTGCGCAGAACTACAGGTCAAAGTCTCTGATATTCAAGGTGGTCAAACTGAAAAGCCCCTACCATGCGCTGTTCGGGCGACCGGCTTACGCCCGTTTCATGGCCCGCCCGTGCTATGTCTACCTCAAGCTCAAAATGCCTGGTCCTAAAGGACCCATCACAGTTGAGGGAGATAGAAGGATCACAAAGGAATGTGAAGAAGGGGACGCGGCGTATGCTGAAGTCGCCTGCGCGACAGAAGAACTCAAACACCATCGGGCCAATGTTGACCCAGCGGATATGTCGCCACTCAAGAAGCAAACCACAGATTCTGAGTCGCCCCTCAAATTCAAGCCGACGGATGACACTAAGACAATTGATTTCGTGCCTGGCGATTCATCCAAGCAGTTCACCATTGGGACGGGTCTGGATCCCAAATAGGAAAGCGCGCTCATCGAATTCATCCGTGAGAATCGGGACATCTTTGCATGGAAACCTTCTGACATGCCTGGTGTACCGAGAGAATTCGCTAAGCACCATCTTAATTTTGACCCAAAATGCAAGCCTGTCCAACAGTACCTTCGCAGATTTAACGAGGAGCGATGCAAGGCGATTGGAGAAGAAGTCGCCCGTCTTTTAGCCGCCGGGTTCATCGTGGAAGTTTTCCACCCCAAATGGTTGGCTAACCCGGTGTTGGTACTCAAGAAGAATGACACTTTCTGTATGTGTATTGACTATACAGATCTCAACAGAGCTTGTCCCAAAGATCCCTTCGCTCTTCCCCGCATCGATCAAATCATTGACTCGGTGGCGGGATGCGAACGATTTTGCTTTTTGGACGCCTATTCAGGTTATCATCAGATCAAGATGGCCGTGGAAGATCAGGAGAAGACGGCCTTCATAACCCCCTTCGGGGCCTTTTGCTATGCGTCCATGCCGTTCAGACTCAAGAGCGCGGGGGCGACTTATCAACGGTGCATCCAGAATTGTCTTCGTAACCAAATTGGTCGCAACGTCCATGCTTATGTCGACGACATTGTGATCAAGACCCGCCAGGGGGAGACACTATTGGAGGACCTTAAGGAGACTTTTGATAATTTACGGGTATATCAGATGAAGCTAAATCCTACCAAGTGCGTTTTTGGTGTACCTGCAGGAAAATTGCTGGGTTTCTTGGTATCAGAGCGTGGCATCGAGGCTAACCCGGACAAGATTGAAGAGGTTACCTCTCTTGGAAAACCGGTGAATATTAATCAAGTTCAACGGTTGGCGGGCCGCATTGCGGCTCTAAGTCGTTTCGTGAGTCGCCTAGGGGAAAAGGCGATTCCTCTTTATCAATTGTTGAGGAAGTCCGACCGATTCGTATGGACAGATGAAGCAGACGAGGCGCTCGAGACCCTGAAACACCAATTGGTTAACCCGCCGGTCCTGGCGGCCCCGACTGAAATGGAGCCTATGCTTCTGTATATCGCGGCAAATTCCAAGGCAGTAAGCGTGGCTGTGGTCGTTGAAAGAAAGGAGGAAGGGAAGGAATACCCGGTGCAACGCCCAGTATATTTTATCAGCGAGGTGTTAACTCTTTCCAAACAGCGATACCCGCATTGGCAAAAACTGGTCTATGGGGTGTTTACGGCGAGTCGAAAGCTTAAGCATTATTTCCAGGAGCACCCGATTACCGTGGTCAGTTCCGCTCCCCTTGGCGATGTCATCCAGAATCGGGAGGCAACAGGGCGAATCGCCAAATGGGCGATAGAGCTTGGGTCTCATCACATACAATATACCCCCCGCACAGCTATCAAGTCGCATGCGTTAGTTGATTTCGTTAACGATTGGACAGAACTACAGGCTCCGGAAGATCAGCCTGACCTTACCTATTGGACTATTTACTTTGATGGATCCAGGCAGTTGGAGGGCTCGGGGGCTGGTGTGGTGTTGATATCCCCTCAAGGAGATAAGTTCTATTATGTTCTCCGACTCATGTTTCCCTGCACCAATAATGCGGCGGAATATGAAGCTTTGCTTCACGGTTTGCGACTCGCAAAAGAGATGAACCTAACACGAGTCAGATGTTTTGGTGATTCAGATTTGGTGGCGCAACAAGTTTTGGGTACCTGGGACTCTCGGGATCCCATGATGGCGGCTTACAGACGAGCTGTGTCTGATGTGGCGGGTCATTTTCACGGATATCAGGTGGACCATATTGATCGGCGACTCAACGAGGCAGCTGATGCTCTCTCACGACTCGGCTCACAAAGAAAACCGGTTCCCCCTAATGTTTTTCTGGATATCTTGCATAAGCCGTCCGTGGCTTTACCCACAGAGGAGGAATTGGCGATACCAGATCCCGAGTCTCAGCTGATGGCGGCTCTCCATGTCACTCCGGATTGGGTTCTCCCTTATCTGGCTTATCTCACTCGCGGCGAATTACCCACCAACGAAGTTTTGGCTTGCCAGATCGTTCGACGCAGCAAATCCATGGTCATCATTAATGGCGAGTTATATAAACGGATTGCTTCTGGGGTCTTTCAGCGATGTGTTTCCCCCGAGGAAGGATGCGTGATCCTAAATGACATTCATTCCGGAGACTGCGGACACCACGTCGGGTCACGTTCTTTGGTATCAAAGGCTTTTCGACATGGTTTCTTTTGGCTGACGGCTCATGCAGATGCGGAAGACATAGTATGTCGGTGCGGGGGGTGCCAACGTTATGGGAGACAGGCTCATGTGCCGGCTCAAGAATTGAGAATGATTCCCATTACTTGGCCTTTTGCAGTGTGGGGGCTGGACATGGTCGGTCCCTTTAAAATGTCCTCCAACAAGAAGACTCACCTATTGGTGGCAGTTGATAAATTCACCAAGTGGGTTGAGGCGGAACCTGTTGGAGTTTGCGATGCAGAGACAGCGGTCAAATTTCTGAAAAAGCTGATTTTCTGTTTTGGATATCCGCATAGTATTATCACGGACAATGGTACTAACTTGTCCCAAGGAGCGATACATGATTTTTGTCGTCGAGAACATATCCGACTTGATGTTTTTGCGGTTACTCACCCGCAGTCCAACGGGCAAGCAGAGCGGGCGAATCAAGAGGTCTTGCGAGGGATCAAACCTCGACTCATGGTTCCCCTGGAAAGGACTCCACGGTGTTGGGTTGAAGAGTTACCTTCGGTACTGTGGAGTATTCGGACCACCCCGAACCGATCCACGGGATTCACCCCCTTCTTTTTGGTCTATGGAGCAGAGGCTGTTCTCCCTACTGACATAAGGCATGACTCTCTTAGAGTCGCCGCATATGTGGAGCAGGATAATGAGCTGGCGCGTCAGGATTCTTTGGATGCCTTGGAAGAGGCGTGTGACCTGGCTGCGGCCCGTTCGGCTATCTATCAGCAAGATTTGCGGCGTTATCATAGTCGCCGGGTTAAGAGTCGGACCTTTCAGGAGGGCGACTTAGTACTTCGTCTAATACAAGATCGGGCATGCATGCACAAGCTGTCACCCCCCTGGGAAGGGCCGTTCGTCATCAGCAAAAACCTCCGCAATGGGTCTTATTATTTGATGGATCTTCGGCCTAATCGACCGACCACAGAGGCTGAGTCAACTCGCCCCTGGAATATTGCTCATTTGCGGCCTTACTACACTTGAGCTCTTAAAAGCTCCACATTTTGTAAGTTTTTCAGTTTCATTATGAAGTAATAAAATACTCCCCGACTTGGGGGCTTCTTCATTAAAAAGAGCAAATTGTGTCATCCTGTTGCGACCTTATGAGCCGACAGAACATGCATTTAGGGTGGGTGCACGAGCTTTCTGACTCGCCTCCCCCTGTCGCGACCTTATGAGCCGACGAAACCTGCATTTAGGGTGGGTGCATGAGCTTTCTGACTCACCTCCCCCTGTCGCGACCGTATGAGCCGACGAAACCTGCATTTAGGGTGGGTGCACGAGCTTTCTGACTCGCCTCCCCCTGTCGCGACCGTATGAGCCGACGAAACCTGCATTTAGGGTGGGTGCACGAGCTTTCTGACTCGCCTCCCCCTGTTGTGACCGTATGAGCCGACGAAACCTGCATTTAGGGTGGGTGCACGAGCTTTCTGACTCGCCTCCCCCTGTCGCGATCGTATGAGCCGACGAAACCTGCATTTAGGGTGGGTGCACGAGCTTTCTGACTCGCCTCCCCCTGTTGCGACCTTATGAGCCGCGAAACCTGCATTTAGGGTGGGTGCACGAGCTTTCTGACTCGCCTCCCCCTGTCGCGACCTTATGAGCCGACGAAACCTGCATTTAGGGTGGGTGCACGAGCTTTCTGACTCGCCTCCCCCTGTCGCGACCGTATGAGCCGACGAAACCTGCATTTAGGGTGGGTGCACGAGCTTTCTGACTCGCCTCCCCCTGTCGCGATCGTATGAGCCGACGAAATCTGCATTTAGGGTGGGTGCACGAGCTTTTTTGACTCGCCTCCCCCTGTCGCGACCTTATGAGCCGACAAAATTACTGTTATTATGGCATAGTCCTGAAGGTTTTAAGCCTTTTCCTTTCTAAATACTTCTTGAAAATATCCATAGTTTGTTTGTTTTCACATATGCTGTTTTCGAAGTTGGAGACAGGAGGGTGATAAGAATTGTTTCATCCTTGGCGAATTAAGCATTATAGAAGACTCTTATAAAGGCGGGTCAAATATTTCAAATCGCCTTAAGGGCGATATAAGGGTTCTCCCAGAAGGTATCATCAAAAACAGTACTGACTTGCGGAAAAAGGACCTATTACATGGCTCTCAGGCCAAATTTAATAAAGTTTACTTTGCTAGCGCCTCGGGATCATCCTGACGTGAGCTCTGGCCGACTTCAATTTGCAAGTCGCCCAATACCCAATTGCACCTGGCCAAAGCAGCAAAGTCATCTTCGTCAGTCAGAATTGATGCCAAGTCTGCTTCCAAGTCGAAAGGATTTTTGGGTCGCCGAGGAGTTACGTTGGTCGTCACGAAGGTTGGCGGGCTGACTTTCTTATTTCTGCTATCATAAGCCGCCTGGTATTTCGTTAAATCAAGGCTTGCGGCAAGTTGAGTTGCAGCCAGCCGAGAGTCCTTGACGACTCGCTGATAATCCTCTTCAACAAATTCTGATCCATCGTCCTTGAGCTGAGGAAAGCCGGCGGCTACTTCTTCTAAGTTAATCTCTGGAGCATACGCCAAGCAGCGACTCAGGGCAGTCCGAACACCTTTCCGGGCGGCTGACCGAGTTAACTCGCCAATCTAGGGGGGGAAGTGTAGACAAGCATCCAAGCACTTTCTTGATGGAAGTGATAGGTTCTTTGGCACCCATCACAGCTTTGACGGTCAACACGCTGCCTCTGTACAGTTGCTCCGTCAGCGTATAAATCGCCTTCAGCATCAACACACAGTCTTCTTGCAGGTTGGCGGCTCTTGGACCTGAATTATGATGATTAGCGACTTAACATCAGTGTTATGGGTTTTTTTTAAAAAAAAATAAGAAAGGATGAGGTCGAAGATTTAAGTAAGGCTTACCAAAGACGACTTGCGTCATGTTGGAGCTATGACGTTTTAAGCCGGATAACTCCTGTTGAACAGTCGCCAGCTTAGCTTCAGCTTTCTCTGCTCTCTTCAAGGCGGCGCTTTGATCAGCTTGTGCCTTTTTCTAACTCGGCCTTGAGTTTCACCAGTTCGGGCGTCTTGGCTTGTGCAAAGCCAATTGACACTTTTCCTCCGACTGAGTTCGGGCGTCTTGTTGTCCAGCTAAATTCTTCTTTAAGTCGCCCAGCGCTGATTCGGTCTGAGCAAGATTTTCCTATTAAAAATTTGAGATAAGGGCAAGTCTCAGAACTACTGCAAAGCAATATCCCTGACACTTGGGGGCTAATGTATAATTTTTTCAGATAAGATTATACAAAAATCAAGACCTGGCTCATCTTTTTACTGATGACCTGGCCCTTGGGGGTTACTGGTCGCAAGATGTTTTTTCTAAAATTTTAAGACCCGACTCATCTTTTTACTGATGACCCGGCCCTTGGGGGTTACTGGTCGCAAGATGTTTTTCTAAAATTTTAAGACCCGACTCATCCTTTTTACTGATGACCCGGCCCTTGGGGGTTAATGGGAATAATGGAGTATAGCAAAACTTACAAACTTACCTCATGTTTTTTGTTTAGCATCTGCAGCAGGTTTTTCTCCATCTCATAGCTTGCCTCCAGGCGACTTGCAAAGCCAGAGCAGAGTTCCTTAAAATCCAAATTGGCATATTCGGACAGTTTTTCTTTGGAAATTCCAGACTCGGGAATGCCGTGGGAAGAGGATGCCACATGTTTGGATAATACTGCCGCCGCCGGTTTGGAAAAGCCAGAACCGGTAATAACCACGGGATCTGGGTCTTCCGTTGTTGTCAATGGGCTCGGCGGCTTAGGGGCGTCCATTGCTTCTCTTGGCGACTCAGGAAGATCTACTTGAGTCGCGGGCTCAGTTTGATCCGGAGTCGGAGTTGTTTCCCTCATGGGTTCTGGAGCTGCGTCTGGAGTTGATCCGCTGGTTTTCCTCTTCTTGGCTTGTGCCCTGGAAAAAAGGGGAATAAGCACGTTAAGGAATTGGAAAGCTCGTTATTCTCAAAGGTCACGGCAAGATTATCAAAAGACTTACCCCGGAACTCAAATCATTGGTGGAAGTGTTGACATCACTGAGTCGCCCGAGGTGGGGGGAGAGTTCTGCAAAAGAGTTATATGTCAATCATAAAGGCGGGTTACGAGCGTGACCCAAAGAGAAATGGAGAATGGCTACTCATAAAGAGTACCTCGCTTGGTTTTCTTTTATTTGTTGCCGGTAGGCCGGATACCAGGTCGCCAGAGTGACTTCGCGTTTTCTGGTTTGAGGCGTGCTGTGCTTTCTTCAGTAGGAAATTCGGGTCCAGATAAGCATTTGGATGAGAGAGGGGAACTTTCCCACAAATTCGCCTGGCCGGCTTAGGTGGAGAAGGAGATGAATCGGAGGAAACAGAAGTTACCTCAACATAGTCCTCCTCGCTTTCGTTATCCTCATTCTATTTCAAGGAAAGGGAAAGATATAAATAAAAAGGTTAAATAGTGACGGGTGGCGAGTGAAAAGAGGACGGATTTTTACCTCTGAAAGTGCATCGCCGACTTGAGATTCGTCGACTTCGGATGGCTCAGCCGCAACAGATTTTCCTTTACCCTTGGCTTTCTTCGAAGGCGGCTTGACATTTTTCATGGCTTGCTTTTTGGGTCTCCTGGACCAGAACTTATCGCCTTTCTGAAATGATATATATTACGAAACCACAATAGAAATAAAGCATAAGGGATAAATACCAAAGGCGGGTCAGGTTTGGTTACCTTGGGCGCCGGGTTAATTTTGCAAAAAGGCTTAAGGCCGATTTGGCCGCACTTTCCCGCAGGCTCGCCAGTCAACTTTTTGATGATGGTAACAATGTCCTGTTCCGTTAAAGCTGTGTGAAAATAGCATTGAGGATGATCCAGGGTGCCATCAAACTCACAGATCAGACCATCCCGGCGGCTCAGAGGGAGAATGCGCCATTCAACCCAGCAGCGGATTAGGTCGACCCCGGTAAGACCATTGTTCGTCAAGGATCTTAGCTCAGATAGTATTGGGATGAACTCCGATTCCTCTTCCTCGGTAAGCTTGTCTGGGAGCTTGAAGTTAGCCGGAAGGCGAGTTGGCCTGTAACCCAGAAGCTTGTTCTCACCAGCAGGAGACGTCTCTTGACAGGAAAACCAAGACTCGCCCCAGCCCTTGGGATGGCTAGGCATGTTGAGTGAAGGGAATGGGCTATCCCTGCGGTGCTGGACGTTGACGCCGCCGAGTTCCAAACTGGGGCCATTGTGGAATTCCATTTGGCGATTCAGATGGAAAAAATACCAAAATAGGGGGACAGAAGGCTCGATCCGCAGATAAGCTTCACAAAGAACTTGGAATTGGCTCAGATTGCTTATGGAATTGGGTCCCAGATCCTGGAGTCGGACGTTCATGAAAGTCAAAGCGTCCCTAAGAAATTTTGATCTGGGCGGCTTAAAACCCCGTTGCAGGTGTTCAACAAAAACTACTATTTCCCCTTCTTTGGGGTTAGGGAGATCTTCTCCTAACCCGGTGCGCCAGCCAATGGCATCTTGAGGATCCAAACAGCCCGCTTTCACATAATTGGCTAAAACAGCGTCATCAACCTTGGTAGGAAGCCAGTCACTCTTGAATAGGACACCCATGCTACAAATAAGTAAAGTATGATATTACATATCTTGGACACCTACTATATGGGATGGAATCGGTTCATTTAACCCGCCGAATACTTTGATTAAAGAAAGATTTAACCCGCCAGATCAAAGGGCCGAGTTGGGTTATTATGGCCACTTATGGAAGTATGGTTATTCCTAAAGGCTACGCTCTGAGAATGGTAAAATCGTTTCATTATGAAGTGCCAGGAGGTGAAGACTACAAACAACTTTTCGTGAAACAGTAAATAAGGAATGGATCTACCACACAAACGCGAAAACCTACGGAATATAACTGGGCGCGAAGAGTTTATTATCAAGTGATGCCCTTCGTTTGGTGGAGACATTGTTTCCAAAGATTCACGAGTACAGCGGATAAGTGATTAAGTGCGAAAAGCTTGAAAGGTACGACAATGGCGGAAGTTCAAGCGAGGAATGAATCTGCTCCTAAGAATGAATGGAAGCCTAACCTGATACTGTCGGGTGAGAAGAGCCGACGATGACAGGGTTTGCTGAAGAAGCGCGAACGTCCCGTCGAGTGAAGAAGCTTCCGGCGGCAGCAAGGTTCGTGGTGAATGGCGAGGTGACCGACGGTGATGCAGTCGAAGAAGACGGTGGTAGAGGTGATGGTTCCGGCGCGAGGATGGGCGATGGCGGACGCCCACGGGCAGCACCGGAACTCCTCGTGTGAAGGTCGAAGGCGCGGTCGGCGGCGTTTTCCTCGGGGCGATGCAGTTTACTCGCTGCGCCGGTGGGGAGGAAGGTGACAGGACTGGTAGGTGGGAAGCGACAGTTCTGTTCCCCCCCGGCCTATTTATCGAGGCAGGTGCTGGAATCGAGGCACCATAAGCGGGAACCGCCGGGGGATAAAAGATTCGCTATAAATGTGCGCCGAAAATTTCGGGATAATAATGCGCTAAAGATCCGTTGGAGTTGTGGTGATCTCCCCGAGAAGAAAAAAAAGGGGGAGTAAGAGAAGGCCAATTAATAATGATCTCGCGACTTAAGGGATTTTCGTTGTCCAGGAAGCAATGGCGGGTCTGCAATTTTTTGACAGATGAAGAAAAAAATAGGGAATGAATCGCGTTTGATGGAGCAGAGATATTGGCATGAAGCCGAAAGGTTCAAGTAGATTTGGGGCCTAATGTTGGGGATGTGACCCGTGGATGACCCGCCCTAACTGGGTCGGGTTATCCAGTGAGCGATTCATCCAAATATTGAGTTGGGTTTTGTTTGGGCCGAATCAAAGTCATACGACGAGTACGACTCTTGGCGGATCTCTCGGCTTTGGAAGATGGCGACTTAGAGACCACAATGGTCACGAGTTGTAGGAAGGAAGGGACTCTTCTAAACCCTAAGGCCTCGACCTATATATAAAGGCGAGTCCCAAGGAGGACAGGGCAGGTTAGAAATCATCAAGTGCTTGGTTAGGCGAGTTACGCCTCCCTTGTAATCGAATCCATATCAATACACACAAAGCAGGACGTAGGCTATCACCTCCTCTCGAGGGGCCGAACCTGGGTAAATCGCCGTGTTTCTCCCGCTTAACCCCTTTGAGTCGCTACCAAGGTGCGATGGCTCCAGTACTAAGTCCTTTCACGAGGACATCTGCCGTGACAAAACCACGACAGGCCGGCTCATTAGTATGTGATGGGATGGGTCTTCAACTTGGGCCTCATAATCTGTTAAACAACTTAATACTGTAGCCCCCTAGTGCCCCGGTTCGCATGCCTGCACCCACTTGGGTATTTTAGAAAATTTGATCTGAGTAGTGTAGCCCCCAAGTGTCGGGTTGTCTGTCTGCAGCGACTCAGGACTTACTTGTATTTGTTCTTTTAAAATAAAAACACCATATAATATAGTCCCCAAGCTTTTGGTCACTTTGCATTTTTGATTGGAGCAATTGGTAGCCCCCAAGGGCCGGATCATCATTACGTGATGGTTTAGGTTTGAAAGGCGGATCATCATTACGTGATGGGTTGGATCTTCAATGAGACTAGTCAAAATGACTATGCATTAGCCCCCAATTGTAACCCAGTATTTTATCGTTAGTACGAATATGCTAGAATAATTCCATTGTCCTTGAGATGAAATCCCTACTCGTGGTTTGCGGTGCAACCCGACAAATATACGCTTGAAAAATCCATAAGTGTTGTAGTTTACTACAAAGCATAGGTTGAGGAAATCCATGAGCCGGTCAATAGATGACCCAGCATTATAAGTGATGGGCCACATCACCAATATGTAATATACCACCTCAACAATACGTGAGAAACGGGATTTTTGAGAATATTTAGTTATCCCGAGCTGATTTGTAAAACCCCAATCTTTTAATAGTGGTTATGATAAACCATGATGAAAATGAGTCACATCCAGCCAATTTTGGCTCTCAAAGACTTATTTAATCCTGCAAAAGATTATGTTGTAACTCGATTTGAAGACGGGCATGATATGTATGTATGATGCATGATGCAATGCTGGATGATGTATGTGTATGACAACATGTAGTAATAATAATAATGTACTCTTTAATAAGTTGGCTCTGTGAGACATGGTAAAAAGAGTATGGCTTTCGAGGCTCAAGTCTTTCTTCAATGAAGCGGGTCTGATAACCCATGGTTTGTCCTAGATTTGAGTGTGTCGGCTCTCACGGGACCTAAACTAATGTTTTATCCTTGACGAATTTAGGGTCCAAAGTGGATTGACTAGCAAGAGTACAAGGGTCACCTCATCGAAGTCGCATCAAGCATACATGTAGGTTTTACCATTTTGTGGCATCTTTGCCGGATCAAGAGAGTGAGAAAGCTAAACTCGGTGAGTTGGAAGCCCCCAAGGGACCTATGATCGTGGAAAATCTCGGCATAGGATATACAAAAGACAATGCTATTACTGCAAAATAATCTGGGTTCCAGATAAGCCGTATTGATTCCATTGATCATAATATGATAATATGATGATCCAATAAAGGAGGATACGTGTGTTTCAACAGCGCATCATGGCAGCTGGACATCTTTAGCATTCTTTACTTTTTCTCCCATAAATAAGGGCATGCATGTTTGAATTGTGCATCGTGGCAGCATGTTCTCTTTGGAAACATTTAACTTTTCGCCAATACGGCAACAGCTCCCAGGTCCGGGTTGTCTTCCCTGCAATGACCCAAGTTCTTGAGTTTGTTGAAAACGACCAATCTGCTAAGTCATGTCTGTGTAGCCCCCGATTCTTAAGTCAACTCATGGAGGCGCCTTGAGAGTCTTCATACTTGGATGTAGCATAAGCCGGTGTAAGTTTGATGACTTAATGATGGAATTTACTGAAACTAGAGACAATTTGGTGAGTGGATGATCTTCATGATGCTAGTTTTATATCTTTTGGCAAATGTCATGGCCAAGTTGAGTTCATATGCCTCGTCACCCATGCTTTGTTATTATCATGCTATACATCTATCCGGCTATCCTGGCTCCTCCAGGGCCATTTTTTCTTTGCTGTTGGACTTTGAATTACCGTCTCAATGTTGGCTGGCTCAAATTATAGCTTCTCCAGGTATATTTCCTTCATGACAAGCTCTTCTGTTTCTTTTGATATGTTAAAGTAGAACGTATCGCTGGGATAACATGCCAATGTGTCTATCCATTGAGCAACCCAATGTGAGTGGAGGTTGGCGCGTATTTTGGCGATGTTGGGTAAGACATGATTCCGAATGTCACCTTTTCTTCGCTTCAATGTCGTTGGAGACGGGCCGCGGGGGCAGCTTGCGTGCGTCCGTAGGACGGCTTGAGCGAGTAGGCACGGGTCAAGCGTGTTGATGTAGACGAGGTCGCGGGGCGGCGTCTTGAGCATGTCCATTGGGCGGCTCATACGGGCGTATGTAGTCCCAACGTGTTGATGTAGATGCGGAAGTCAGCCATGGCGTTTGAAAATCAGCACAGACGGAGTTTGACCGTGGCCTTGTAAGCCGGCGCGGACGGTGAGTTGGCCCCGTCATTCGTAAGCCGGCGTGGACAGTGATACGTCCCAAACGTATCTATAATTTCTGCTGGTTCCATGATCTGTTGCGTGACATTGTTATATGTTTTGCCACACTTTTATATCATTTTACACATATTTGGACTAACCTACTAACTCAGTGCATCGAGTGCCAGTTTCTGTCTACTGACGTCTATTTTGCAGGGGCTTTTAGCCAATTTTCCGAAGCCCGAAAAATTCTAGAAAAATTATACAAAAAATCAGCAAAACGGAAGCTTCCGGATCACCGAAGATGGGCCAAAGGGGGGCCTGGGGACTCCCAGGCGGCCTATTGGCGCGACCAGGCCCTAGGCCGCGCTAGGAGTTCGCCTGGGTGGGTCCCACCTCTTCCGGTGCCCTCCTTTGGCATCTATTTAGAGTCTCGAGAGGAAACCCTTGCACACTCTCTGGAATCACAAATTTCTCCATCGTTCCGCCGCCGAAGTGCTTCCGAGATCGGGAGCGTCACGAGACATCTTCCCGGCATCGTGCTGGAGGGAGGATTGACCTCCGGGAGTTTCTCCACCGTCATGGACACTTCCCGGACGTGTCGTGAGTAGTCTTCCTTGGACCATGGGTCCATGACCAGTAGCTATGTGATGTCTTCTCTCCAATCTTGTGCTTCTATGGTTAGTCCTTGTGAGCTGCCCTACATGATCAAGGAATCTATGTAATTCTCTCGGTATTGCTATGCTCGGTTTCTTGGGATCCGATGGATTATGAGATTATGTTCATATTTTTATGAGTTATATATTTGATTATACTTTTATATTATGTTCCTTAGTGATTCATGGATGTTCTTCGTTGCTATTTATTGCTTTGGCCGAGTAGTAGATTGTAACTCCTAGAGGGAGCATTATGCATGATTGTGGGTTCATGCCCCTCGATGTCTAGCTTGTGTGACAGAAACATGAGACTAGGGGGTGTGCTTGTTGCCACCAGGGAGAAAACAACGGTGATTGTGACCACGGTTCCAAGGATTGTTTACCTTACGCATAGTACGTTAATGCAGTTGTCTGTTGCTTTGAGTTTACACTTTGGGTGGAGCTCGCAACTTAATACCGGAGAGACATTCTGGATAGATATATCAAGGTGGATGATTAGTAAGTAGATGCTTATGAATAAACAGTCTACTTGTCTTGGCGTACTTCCCATTACTATTGAATCTCTAACTATCAAGTAGCATAGTTAGCATTATGGTGCGATCATAATTCTGTCAATTTACCAACTGTAATTTGTTTACCCAAGCATAGTACTTTATCGTCTTTCGGGAGAGAGACATCACTAGTGAACATCATGTGACTCCGGTCCATATCACCATCATTGTTTACACCTCCATTATTTACCGCTTTCATTTACTTTTCCGTTGCAATCACTATTACCTTCCCGCTTGTGTTTTGATCCTTTGCAAACGACAAGGCCGGAGAGATTGACAACCTCTCTGTAATCGTTGGGAGCAAAGTTATTTGTTGTGTGTGTAGGTCCATATCTTTTGCTAGCGCTAGGGTGGAAACACCTACTTGTTGAGCCTAGGAGTTGTGGGGACCCCGACTTACGAGTCGAGATCGTCGTGCTCAGTGATCCCAGAGATCAATGCTAACCGAACACAGATACCGAATAAAAGAGTGTTACATCTAAGTACCGATCATTACAACACAAGACCGAATGGTCAAGTTCATAAGGCAGGGCCTAAGGCCATATCACTCAAATACAACTCGTAGCGGAAATCATAGGGGCTAAGTGGTTTCCCATGCCATCAAGCCTACACCGACACACATTCTGACTTGGAAGCGTCCTAGTTCGCATGGGCGTCTCCGAAGACATACTCATCTCCAAACTTCGGTCCTTCCATGTCTGGTCAATAACATAATCGGTGGCAAGGCAATGAGTACTTTGAATGTACTCGCAAACAGCCCATGATATGAACATTGAAAGTGAAGGATAACAATAACATGCATCTTTGGTGGAATTACTCTTGGTGGAATGATCATGAACATGCATCAAATTAAAGAATCACTTTTGAAGAACAGATTACAGATATCAATATATCTATCGAGGGCTGAGCCATCCGGGTTCACCCTATATGCCAAGTCACCAAACTTGGTCATATCATTACTTCCGTAACAACACCTTTTTAACACTAATCACACAGACTTGGTTTATGCGGAAACAACTGGACGTAGTTTAAGCAGGATTACCCAACTATCCTTGACCGTGGGCACGTCTATTCGAATAGTTTTACACTCTGCAGAGGTAGCACGCTGGACCCACGAGATCCGGAAAACTTCCGTGTCATCCACGACTCGCGGTATATAACATACCTGAGGTAAGTACCCGATCAATGCCTTTCCCCTGACGATACTAGACAAAGAGGTCCACTCGATTGGTACCCAACCCACATGTTGTACGTCTTACGAGCACCGACTCTAGACAATATGAACCATGGAGGGACCAACGGTGTGCCTGGAACTCATAAAAATGGCATAGTCGTCCTACCTGGCATGACCCCGTCACGAGAGTGACCAGACACCACTCCCGCCACTAGTAATGTGGCTCTTTGCTAGCACCGACCAAAGTAATCAACATAGCCCCGTCCCATAAGGAGTAACGTGGTCGTACTCATAAGGTTGGGACGGTCAACATATCATAAATCTAATCCCATTTCCGAAACCATACTCACTCAAAATACCCGGTGCACCACTTCACCAAAAGTGGCCACCTAAATCATCATCACCCTCGGGCATTAGTGCCACTCCACGGGGTTTTAATAAACTCCCTGATTTATACCAACAACATGCTCATGCTATTTACTCTAGCATTACTTGTCAACATGATAATAGCGTGATCCTCAAAAGGGGTAGGATCAAGCTCAATGCATGTGCTCCGGAGGTTCCATCGGTAACATCATATCAAATGATTTACCCGCACTTATGATCATATGCAACGGAAATACTCGCTATCTTAACATGCAACATAACATATGCTCAGTCATGGTCAAAGGGATGCTTGCCTTGGTATGCTAGGTATCCGGGGTCTTCGAGGTCTTCCGCTCCGATTCCCTCGTCACACGGATTTTCTATCATCGATAAAAGAATAAATAAGAAATAGCTCACTCAGAAACAGATCACAAAGTTATTGTAAAAATGTTCTTTATTACTGATAAATCTAAGTTGTCATTTTGAAAAATATTTGCCTCAAATTCTCATGTAGGAACATTTTTAAAATTAACCAAACGGAAGCAAAGCTATTCCAATTTAGTCCTTTTTATATTTGTTAAACAACATAGTTGTAGAAAAATTCATCCAATCATCTCATTAAATACTACATATGTTTAGAAGAATAATAGTGGAAAAATTATATTTCTACACTTGTTAAATGTTTTTATAAAAATCTCAGAAATCATGTTTTTTTAAAATAAAGAAAAATGGGCTAAGTCCCTGGCCTGGCTCGCCCTGGAACTAGGCTGGCCCATGGCCAGCCGACAGCCTGCCCAGGCACGCGCGCCATCAGGTTTGAACCTGACGTGCAGGGCCCTGCGGTCATCGGCTGCGCGCAGCACGGGGGAGGAGGTTGGGCAACCGATAGGTGGGGCACACCTGTCGGGGTCATCTCCTACCTCTGGCCAGAGAGGAGGAGGAGCACGCCGGCGAGCCAGCCAACGTTCTCAAGCCCCAACAAGGACATGAATGGGTTCGCCATGACGTCGCCTACCTGCTGGTGGTCGGAACAACATCGGAGAGGCAACGGTTCACGAGCGATGAGATGGCCGCGACGGAGGAGTTTCAAGAGGTGGTCGAGGAGGTAGCTAGGGGCACAGAAATGCTCGGGCGAGTTGGGGGAAAGCTTCTTGGGTCTAAGGAGGTTAGTTTGATGGGTTGAGGGTCGAGGGGCCTCGGTCGATCTCGAGCACCGGGGCTCTGCTGGTGTGCTGGGGTGGCTAGGGAGGTGCTAGTGGTCGTGGTGAAGCTGTCTGAGGGGTGCTGGAGCGATGGGGAGGGAAATAAATAGGCCCGTGATGGTGAGCCGTTTCGGGAGCGCCGATGACTCACCTGGCGTGCATGGGGGTGCTGGGAGGAGTTGGGCTCGAAACCACGGCCTCATGACATGGTTTTGCACTCCCAGAACCATCTTCTACAGAGGGAGAGAGAGGGAGGAGTCGAGCATCCGTGGCCGTGCAACCTTGGCCGGTTCTGGTGCGCGCGGGCATGCGTCGCACGAGCTCTAGCGCGGGAGAGGAGGGCCCCTGAGGGTTGCTCGATGTAGAGGGGTTTTCTGGGAAGAGTTGGACACCTCGGGGGAGGCTGGAACTGGCCGAGAGTGTTGCCCCCACCTCGGTGGCTTCCTGTAGCACGCCCAGAGCGCAGTTTTGGCATCCCACAGCATGCTGGTGCGCTCTGAGGCACTTTGGACGTTTCTAGCATGTCCTGGCACGGGCTGGGAGTGTGGTTAGCTATTTGGGTCTTGTGGGAGCTTCGGCTAGTCAAGGGAGACAAGAAATACTGGTGCTGTCAGCCTTGAACTGAAGCTTAAACTGGGGTTTTTGGCCTTTCCACTTTGAACCAGTGAGGGGCCAGTTGACTGGGGTTGGGTATGGATACTGGCCACCTAATCTATGAGTTTGGAGCAAAGGGGTTGGGTTTAGTTGTGGCTAAGATGGCTTTTTCCCATCTGTCAGAAGGTGCTCGACAGTGGTTTGAGGGGGTTGCACCCCACCATTGGTGGTGCGACTTAACAAGTTTGGGTTTGGTGCTAAAACATGGGGATTCACCAAGTTTGAGCTCCATTGGGTAAGTTTAGCTTTATAAACTTGAAAACACCTCCATATGACCAGATTTGTCCCTTCCAAAGAGTGTGTGGGCAAACTAAGTCCCACAAATCCCATTTTTGGTGTGGAACCCTCATTTGAGATATTAGGGACTCCTGCAAAGTTTCAGTATCATTGGGCAAACATTACTATGTAGAGTTTTTCTAACTTCAATGTGGACAGAAGGGGTTTTAGTGTTATTCAGGGTCCTTAATCACCTTGGTTCAAGGTGAAACTTTATGTGGACACCAAATATGGCTTAGGGATACCACTAGAATTTTCTAGGATTTTATTGCGAATGTTTCCTTTGGAAATATTTCAAAAGGTCAAAACAGACAAAAATGGCTTTCAGGGTTTATTCAATAATTATAATATAAAATAGTGTTTAAATTCCTATGTATGGAAATATATGTCCTTGTGATCATTACTAAATTTAATCAGATTTTTCTAAGGCAAAAAAGTATTTTTCCATGTAGGAATACCAATTCTGGCCTCAGAAATGGACATGCAATTAAATTAAGAAAACAATTATAAAAATAATCATTTTTGTGGTTTTGGAATATAAAGGTAAGTAAAATCAGATCACCAACTTTGGGTAGAAACACCTCTTGCCATCAAGGGCATGTAGTGCAACTCAAAGTAGGGTTTTTACCTTGATCAGAAACAAGTAAGGATTTTTAGAAATAATTCAATATTGTGAGATGGGGTTTCTATCATCACATGATCACACACACAAGCATACAACGACAATCATGGCACTCACATCATTAGTTTCGAAAAAGTTTTAACAGGCTCAAATGTTTGCATTACAGAGAATGTGGTAGCAAAAACAGGGTCTGACAGATCTATCCCCCTTACAAGAATCTCATCCCCGAGATTCCTAAGCTAGGTGCTAAAAAGGTCCGGGAACTCAGATCAGAGATAGTCTTCACGCTCGCATGTTGCTTCTGCTTTGGTGTGGTTGCTCCATTGAACCTTGAAACACTTGATGGTGCGGCTTCCGGTGCAACGCTCTGCTTCATCCAGAATGCGGATCGGCTTCTCGCGGTAGGTGAGATCAGGCTAAAGGTCAATGGATTGATGGTCAATGTCCTTGTAAATATCGGGACGATTTGGCGCTTGAAGACACTTCCGAAGTTGTGGCACGTGGAAGACGTTGTGCACACCCGAAAGTTCCGGAGGTAGTTCCAACTGATAAGCAACTTGTCCACGCCTTGTCGTGATCTTAGAAGGTCCAATGAACCTTGGAGCGAGTTTCCCTTTAATGTGGAAACGCTTGGTTCCCTTGGGAGGTGTGGCATAGAGGTACACCAGGTCTCCGGGAATGAACTCCACATCCCTGCGGCGAGAATCCGCATAGCTCTTTTCTCGCGACTTGGCTGCCTTTAGATTTTCTTGGACAAGTTGCACCATCTCTTCTGCCTTGTGTAACATTTCCGGCCCAAAAATCAGCCCTTCACCGGTTTCGGACCAGTTGAGCGGGGTGCGGCACTTTAGTCCGTACATCACTTAAAATGGGGCCATTTGGAGACTGGACTGGTAGCTGTTGTTGTATGAAAACTCAGCGAACGGCACACAGTCTCCCCATTTGGCACCATGCACCAAGACGCATGCGCGGAGCATATCTTCGAGTATCTGATTCACTCTTTCCGTTTGTCCGCCCGTTTGGGGGTGGAAAGTGGTGCTAAAAGAGAGCTTGGTTCCGAGGGCTTCTTGAAACTTTTTCCAAAATCTTGAGGTGAACTGCGTGCCTTGGTGAGATACAATCTCCTTGGGAACTCCATGAAGGATTACAATACGCTCAATATAGAGACTAGCCAACTTGTTCCCATCATAAGTGGTGTTCACAGGAATGAAATGGGCCACTTTGGTCAGATGGTCGACAATGATCCATATAGAGTCATGTACTCTGCTAGACCTTGGTCAGCCGGTAACAAAGTACATGACTATCTTGTCCCACTTCCATTCTGGCACTTTGATAGGTTGTAGCAGTCCAGCAGGCCGCCGATGCTCAGCCTTGACTTGTTGTTACACGTCGCACCTGGTAACATAAGACACTATTTCCCTCTTCATGCCATGCCACCAGAATCTTTCTCGGAGATCTTGATACATCTTGGTACCACCGGGGTGAATAGAGTAGGGTGTATCATGTGCTTCCTGTAGGATCAAGTCCTTGAGTTCAGCCTTGTTGGGTACGCATACACGTTTCCCAAACCACACCACTCCTTGTTCATCCACCGAGAATCCTGGGCCTTGCCTTCTTGAACCTTCTTCTTGATGCCTTCAATGCTCTTATGACCCTTCTGGGCTTCCTTGATATCGTCAACTAGCGTTGGTTTGACTTCGAGGTTATCTAGGAATCATGATTCTACTAGCTCCAACCCAAAGTTCTCCAATTATTCATATAATGCGGGTTGCCTTTCCTTGAGCTTGACATTCAAGGTGCTGGTCTTCCGGCTTAAGGCATCAGCCACTACATTGGCCTTACCAGGGTGATATTGAATGCTGAGGTCATAGTATTTGATTAACTCCAACCATCTTCGTTGCCTCATAGTCAATTCCCTTTGGGTGAATATATACTTTAGACTTTTATGGTCAATGTATATTTCACATCGCTTCCCCAGAAGGTAATGTCGCCATGTCTTCAGGGGATGCACTACTGCTTCAAATTCGAGATCATGGGTGGCATAGTTCTCCTCATGCGGGCGCAGTTGCCGTGACAGATACGCCACAACTCTGCCATCCTGCATTAGAACCCCACCGAGTCCGGTCCTGGAGGCATCACAATATATCACAAACTCCTTGCTGATATCGGGAGTGGCCAATACCGGGGTGGTGGTTAATATCTTCTTCAATTCTTGGAAGCTGGCTTCACACTCCAGCGTCCATTCGAACTTCTTGACTTTCTTCAAGGGCTGAGTCATAGGTCGAGCGATGCGGGAGAATCCTTCTACGAACTTGCGGTAATATCCCGCAAGTCCGAGGAAGCTCCTGACTTACTTCACATCAATTGGCGATTCCCAGTTGGTTTCCGTAGTAATCTTGGAGGGATCAACTGCCAATCCACTTGCTGTCATGGTATGACCCAAGAATCCAACTTCGTTCAGCCAGAATTGGCACTTGCTGAACTTGGCATAAAGTTCGTGCTCTCGAAGCTTCTCCAACACTAACCTCAAGTGTTTCTCATGGTCTTCCTCGGACTTGGAAAAGATTAAGATGTCAACAATGAATACGACGACAAACTTGTCCAGGTATTCCATGAAGACATTCTTCATGAGGTACATGAAGTAAGCTGGGGCATTAGTCAACTCAAAAGACATGACACTTCATCCATACAGACCGTACCGTGTCACGAACGCAGTCTTGGGTATGTCCTCGGGTCGGATCTTCAGTTGGTAGTATCCAGACCGGAGGTTGATCTTGGAGAATACCTTAGCTCCATTTAGCTGATCAAACAAGTCTTCAATCTTGGGGAGTGGATACTTGTTCTTAATCGTGACCTCATTGAGAGAACGGTAATCGACGCAGAGTCTGGTAGTTTCATCCTTCTTGGACACGAAGAGAACAGGTGATCCCCAAGGGGACGCACTCGGACGAATGAATCCTTTCTTGAGTTGCTCATCCAACTGCTTCTTCAATTCTGCCAGATCTTCGGATCCCATCCTGTAAGGCTTCTTATAGATAGGCCTTGACCTAGGCATGAGCTCAATGATGAACTCGATGTCTCGGTCACGAGGCATTCCTAGCAGCCCGTCAGGAAAGACGTCCGGGTACTCACAGAATATTGGCACTTGATCGAGTTCTACGTGTGATAGGGTATTAACCCGTGGTACTCGAGCTGGTACTGGCTCAGAGACATACTTGACTTTGACCCCTTGCTCGCTTGTCATGGTAATGGCCCTGTTGGCACAGTCCAAGATACTTTGATGCTTGGCCAACCAATCCATGCCGAGAATTACTTCTAGGCCTTGCGACTTCAATCAAACTATACTGTTGCTGGGGTGGAGTTGACGAGGAACGTACCCAGAATGCAGTCCGGGTCTTCCTGTGCCTCTTCTGCGGAGATATGATTAATCCTCCCCTTGCTATGATACTGCTTATTGCGGGGAGTCTGATTCCTGTCTGGTGCTCGTTGGCCTGGATTTGGCGCATTGGGGCTCGGAGCATCGGGCTTCTTGTTGGGGCATTGCCTGGAACAGTGCACTGTTTGTCCACATCCGAAATAGGTAACCTGGCTGGAAGATTGGTCTTGACTCCACTATTGTTTGGCGGATTGATTGTTGGCTTGCTGTTGACTTGCTGCTGAGGATGGTGGTTTTGGCGAAATGTTGGATACACTACTGGAATTCCTATATTTGTCGTCCGCCAAATCTTTGCCGTCAGCCAGCACACGGCGAAGAACCTCTTTACCGTGTGTAGGCAAAAAACAGACGGTAAAGAGGAGGCTGATGGCAAAATAAATATTTGCCATCAGCCACCTCTTTGCCGACTGCTAACAGACGGCAAAGGTAGGGACGGCCGACGGCAAAGCTGTCCCACCCCACCCCTCCTCTCTCCCCATCCCACCCCGGCCCACCCACCCCTTTGCCGTCTGCCTGAGTAGCTTTGCCGTCCGTGGCAGACGGCAAAGGGGATCAGTGGCAGACGACAAAGGAGATGGACCCCCGAAAAGTTAACGGCGCCGCGCGCCTACCTCTCTCCTCTCTCCCACGCACTATCTCTCGCGCTCTCTCTCTCTCCCACGCACGCCCTGCGCCCCCCCCCCCCTGCGGGCCTCCTCCTCCTCCCTGCGCCCCCAGCGCCGCCGCCGCCCCACCGCCGCCGCCTCCCCCCCCCACCTCCCCACCGCCGCCCTGTGACCCCCCCCTGCGGGCCTCCTCCCCTCCCTGCGCCCCCAGCGCCGCCGCCGCCCCACCGCCGCCGCCGCCGCACCGCCGCCGCCTCCCCCCACCTCCCCACCTACACACCCCACCGCCGCCCTGCGCCCCCCTCCTGCGGCCCTCCTCCTCCTCGATGAGTCCTTTTTTCCTTTTTTCGTTTAATTCATTAATTAGGTTAGTTAGGTTAGTTGTTAATTACCTATTGTTAGTTAGGTTAGTTAGGTTAGTTGTTAGTGGTTACGTACTGGTAATTAGGTTAGTTAGGTTACTTGTTAGTTGTTAGTGGTAATTAGGTTAGTTGTCAGTGGTATTACCCCTCGAGCTAGGTTAGTTGTTAGGTTAGTTGTTAATTACCTACTTTGTGTTAGGTTAGTTGTTAGGTTTGTAGTTGACCATGTAGAGCCCTCCGGTCGCCGCCTATGCTTGCACTAGCCACAACGTTGAGGATATTACAACAGCTCGCAATAGTAGTTGTCGCACCGACACGACATCTCGACGACACCCCTGACACCCGTCACGATGCCCCAAAACCCCGACACGACGCCCCGACACGACATCTCGACGACACCCCTGACACCCGACACGATGCCCCGAGACCCCGACACGACGCCCCGACACGACATCTCGACGACACCCCGGCATGAAATATTTTTTTATGGAACCTGGAAAGTTTTATAAAGTAGTATAGGTAACCTGGAAAGTTTTATAGGTAACCTAGAAAGTTTTATAGGTAACCTCGACCCCCGACCCCCGACCCCCGACCCCCGACAACACTCACCCTCGACCCCCGACCCCCTACCCCGACCCCCGACGCCTGCGCCGTGGTGGCCGGTAGCGACTGTTGGGGCAGCCCCCCCAGCGGCGCGGTGGTGGCCGGCCACACCGGCCAGGGAGTGCCCGCGGCGTGGTAGTGCTGCAGCAGCAGCTGCGGCGACAGTGGCGGCGCCCCTCCGTGGAGTGGCTGGAAGGCCGGGGTGGCCCACGGCAGCGACGGCGGCCCGTAGGTAGTGGGGGCGACGCTCGGCGGCGGGGGTTGGGTCCCAGCGGGGCGGTGGTGGTGGTTTGCGGCAATGGGGCGGTGGTGGTGTTGAGCGGCGGCGGTGGTGGAGGGAGCGACATGATCAGCCTGGAATCTCTGGATACCAAATTGGTAGGACTAGGGTTCCTACCGGGCCTCCGGCGTAGGTTGTAAGGGCAGGGAGGAGGGGAGCGAGGGCTGGAGCGGACGCGCCGGTGAGATGGCGCCGTCGCGGCTAGGGTTAGGTGTGACGGAGGCTAGGGTTCCGGCTCCTTGGAGAGCCGGGCAACAGAAGATAATATCTATATATTTTAATATTTATTATTCATGTACATATTATTATTCATGTCAGTCATTCAATTTTTTTATGTTGTACTAATTTCTTTTAATCTTTATCATGGCAGGTGTTGAAAGATGGTGGGCGCGGGTCCAGAGCGCTCGACGGGTTCTTCCCAGGCGCAACGCACGAGGGGTGGTACTTCCCTTCCACCCCTATCTCTCCGTAGAGCCTTGGCAGACAGTATTTCGACACCAGCCGGGGGTTCTTCTTCGTCGGCGGCATTGCCCGCTGGTAGACGTGCTGGTCGGGTAGGGAAGAAGGGGAAGGGTACAGGGAGAGGTGGTGGCCGCGGAAGATCCAGGAGGACTGTTGAGCCGTCCTCGCCACCACCACCAGCTCATTCACCCGATCATAGGACTAGTATGGTCGACCCGTTTGCGGAGGAGGCTACGGGGACTCCGATCCAGGAGCCTGGTGTTCACGGGCATTCGTCCCATGAGACTCCGGTCCAGGAGCAGCCTCGGGTCGAGGTGCATTCGGCCCAGGAGCAGCCGGAGGAGACTACGGTTCCGGAGGCTTCACCCGACGTGGAGAGGTACGGATGGGAGCCTTAGCCGGATCGTACCGAGTTGCCGGATTGGACCGAGGGTCCGGGTGGCTCAGGGTGCGGGGATGGCGGGGATGAGCTTACGGATAGCGAGGGCGATGTGCAGGTGGACGGGGCCCCGGCTACCGTGTACAAGCGTGGTAGTACATGTCTCCCGGTCGCCCCGGCTACCCGCGAGCAGAGGCCGGTGATAAAACCTGAAGGAGATAGGTAAGTACATTTACCCTTTTTTTAGCTTTTGCCTTCAAGTTTGTTCAAATATCTAATGCGCTGAACTTATCATACTGCAGGGGATGGGTACACCCTCTTGGAGTCCGCAGGCCGAACTCCATCCTTGGTGTGCTTTGCCGGACAAATTTCCCGGGGTTTGTCACGTTGCCTGGTGAGGGTCAGGTTCCTACACTAGGATTTACCTGGGAGCACTACTAGGCTGCGCAGGCCCCGCCGGAGGAGATTATAGATGGTGTCTTGTGCCACACGAGGGCCGAGATGGTGATCAGGAGCTTTTGGGTAAATTATCCTTTTACAGAATCTAAAATTAAGCATATACCTCATTATTGTACTAATCGGTGTTTTCACGTTTGATTGCAGACCTTCTATAGGTGTGAGGATGGATATGAGGAGGCAGCGGCCAGGGTTGTCGAGGTCGAGTGTAGGCGGTTACTACAGAACTTGCGCCACGAGGCTCGGCCGCAGGCTATTCGAGATTACTACGCCACGCGTGGAATTAAGAAGGAGAAGAAGGATTGCCGTGGAAAGTTTCTGAAGAAGGAGCAATACATGAAGGTAATTACCTATTCTTAAGTCCTTCTACGTAGTTTTCTTGATTTCATTCATAGGCGTAGCGCTGAAAATTCTTTCTAATAACTTACAGGTGCCCCCGAGATGGTGTGCGGATAAGATGGATTGTTGGGAGGCGTTGGTTGATGAGTGGTGCACAGGCAGCTGGCGAGCCATCCACGATAATGCGAAGGATCGGCGTAGCCAAATGGTTGGTGTGCCACACCATCAAGGCAGCGCCAACTTACTTCAGTTTGGACGAAACTGGGTATGTGATTTGCTTCATGATTCATGCAATTCATTCTTATGCTAATATTTTGTTCCTCTCTTTTAGGCGCATCACAATAAGACTGAGATGCCACACTTGTACGACGTTTATGGCATGGACCATACTGCCTCGTACAAGAAGGCGGAGGCATTCTCTGAGTCTGACCTGGATGATCCCAGTAACTTCACCAACATATCATCCCACCAGAAGCTCGTGGCATACAGGGACGCGGGGAAGGCTACGAAAGGGGATGACTTTAACCCTAGCCAGGAACCTTTGGATCCAGAGCTGGTGATGATATCTGGTGGCGGGAGGCCCCATGGCCTGATAGCCATTGGAGATGGGATAATACGTTGTCCACTCACTCTTCCGGAGATCAAGGCGCGCCAGTCGAGCAACTGTCCTGAGATAACGCGTCGTCCACGGCCAGTCGAACTTGCCATCGAGGTTAGTTGTACGGACTAAGAACACTTTCATCCATTTCATTATGTGTGTCACCATAGATCATTACTGTGGTAACGAGGAACGGTTTTTCAGGCTGCTCTTCAGAAAGAGAGAGCGGCAAACCAGGCTGCTCTTGAGAAAGAGAGATTGGCAAGCCAGGCTGCTCTTCAGGCTGCTCTTGATGAGAGGGACCAGAGCACGACACGATTGCTTGAGGAGGAGAGGGCCCGGAATGAGGCGGGTCAACGGGCCCTGTACGAGCTTTTTGTGGTATGTTTTTTTTCACATTAGCCAAATCATGTGTGTAATGTCTATTTCAATACTAACTAATACGACCCACTCTTCAGGGTCTGTGCGAGAAGAGCGGTCAAGTCCCTCCGCCGATGCCCGTCTTCTCTTTGATTGGCATGGTGAGTTTCATTATAAACTAGTATTAATAATTGAGTGTCATCATGCTAACTGAGACATTGCAAAATATCTTTTCTGCAGAATAACTCCCGAGCGGCATCGCACGACCCTTCTCCAGGGCAACCGTCTCCAAACGAAGCCGACGCGAGCAACCGTGGTGTTTCTCCTCCTTGATGACCACTACGGTAAGTTTCTCCTCCAAACTTAGCTTGTTTTCCTCTAAAATGAGATAATTAGCCAATTTAGCTCCAAGAAGACATAATTAGGTAATTTAGCTCAAAAAAGACATAATTAGGTAATTTAGCTCAAAAAAGACATAAAGAGGAGGAGGAGGACGAGGACGAGGAGGAGGCCAAGGCCAATTTGGCGTCCCAGCCGCCAGAATGTCATCGTGAGGGCGTCGAATTCCCGGATATGCCTGGCGCGTGGCATGCCAGGGCTTGGAATCGGTCGGCTTAGTCCTGGACCGTTGAGGTAAACGGTAAGCGGCCGAGGGCTGCCAGTCGGCTGCCACGGATGGGGGGGCCAAACAGGAGAAGGCAGAGCTCACGAAAGCGGTCCCACGGTGGCATGGTGAAAAATTGGAAGCGGGTAATATGGTGAAAAATTGCGGTTGCTCCAAACCTTCTAAAAGCGGCTTCTTGCGACCTGCCCAGAATGCTGAGACATACCTTCGGTTCCAAGAGCTTGTTTATCTTTCGGCTTTTTAAATAAGATAGACCATTACAAAAACAAGGTATAACAATCGACGTTCCTATGAGGATTTTACAACCTGAATACCAAGGGACCACTATTAGAAGAGACCATAATAAGTAAATGCCGGCGCCATCTTTGACTTTTTGGATGGTCGGCGGCGCCATAAACTCGATAACCAGCACCGCGGAGTCAAGAAATTCAACTAAATCGAATCCTAAAATAATATTATTCGAGCACACACGGGACCCACAACAATGAAATTCACACAAGCAGAAATCATCCGATCAGAGACTGGAAAAAGGGAAATATATTGATTGGACTACCTATATTGATGCTTTAAATCTGTATTCAGAGCTTTTTTCCAACTACCAGGACTAGTAATTTCAAGTAAAAAATCTCTCCTACGAATATGCTACTGCTCTTACTTTCTACCTGAATCCGAGAATTGGAGCAAGATCTTTACCACACCATAACCGAGCCTTTCCTTGCATCTCTAACCAATACACCAGTCACTACAAATAACTGCTCTCTTTGATTGTATGTACATTTTTGCTTGATGTCTAGATCACGGATCTGGTACATGAAAAAGCCATTCCTTTTCGCTTTCCTTCAACCACTTATTATACTTTTCTCCTGGAAGAGTCAAGCGAAAGCAATTAGTTTAGAAGGAAGAGGAAGACCTAGGGGGCTTACGTCCTCATTTCACTATTATTGCTCCTGCAAGACACGAATCAACTACTTTTTACAATTGACATGGTAGCCCGGAGGGCACTATTATCACAATATCCCTCCTTGTAGGCTTAATGCTATCAATGGTGAATCGATCATTCGCTATCCTTTTTTTGTGAAGAGCTTTTTTGAATGGAAGAAAAGTAATGAAACCCGCGATGGCTACTGAATAACCTCCTTTGATTTTTTTATACTAAACCCTTTGACATTTTTCTTCGTTCGCCAAATCTTCTTTAGTTCTATCCAAGCTCGGTTTTGTCTGAATCTTTGTGGAAGAAGACGCGGTTCACCAGCCGCTACATCCAGGGTCCACAAAATCATTAAACCTGGCGGCTGCTCGCTCTTTGATAAGTGATTCATTGGCCACTAGATCGATAAAGAACCTCTCAGAAATCCGCTTTTTGATGAGTCATTCACCAGCCACTAATTCTTTGATACCACCTTATTCTCAAGCCTGGTGGCTCCCTTGATTGGCACTCATGTAAGCTCATCTTGCATGCAAATTTTTGTAGTACTAGGTCCTGCATCCACCAAGAACATTTCATCCCTTAAGCGTAAGCGTAAAACTGAAGATTGTGAGGTGTTTCAACTACATAATAAGAAACTAGAATTAGATCTTGGAAATGATCGACTCCAATAGATGCTCATCAATAGCTTTTTTCCTCCTATTCCTATTGAACAGAAGTATCCAGCAGCGCCACGCCAAAGTGACTTCTGAAGTGCTATGGACGGGACGAAATCAGGCCTTACTCACCAAGTGGTGGTATAAGCTTCATTGCGGATGAAAAGAAGTCCTTTTGTGCGGAGCTACAAAAGGAAGTTCAAGCTCAAGAAATCCTCTCAATAGGGATTGGGCAAGCAAGTTGTTTGTTTATTAGATCTTACACGGTTGTGAGACGGGACGTCAAGTCAACCAAGTACGTGTGTGTTCATAGTGTCCCCGGCACCTTCCTCATAGCTGAGTATGGATGCTGAAGTTAGCTGGAGTGTGGGTCGAGTGCGTGGTAGATGGAACTCCTATTTACCGCATTTCTTCTTACACTTCCAACTTGAAGAGGAAGAAGCATCTCTCTATGCATTTTCAATAGATAGGAAAAAGGATCTTGGCCTGAGGCCTTCGACCAAAGAAAGGGAGACTTGGCGAAGTCACAGGTGGTTTTCCGTCCCTAGATTCATGGAAGGAATTTTTGAAGTTTGAGTGAACAAGGAAAGTAAGGAAATCGGGAAAGGTCTGATACAAAAGAAAGGGTTCCAAGGCTTAACGATTTAGAATATAACTGTTGAGGTGGCACTTGTTCCCCCAGGGCAGGGGTATATGCATGTAGCTTTCTTCTGTCACTTCTTTCACATCAATGAAGTGGAAAAGTAATAAAGTAAGGGACCCTTGTGTACAAAGAAAGTTGTCACTCCAAGAACTCGAAGGCAAGCATGTTAGGGAATATCCAGATTAGTCTTCAACTAGAGAAAGGATAGGAATATCCTTTGCTGAGTTTTCTTCTCCAGCGGATGTAGCGGTAAAAGATTATATTATTTTCACGGTCTAGTTACGTCTTTCCTCTCCCTATCTAAAGAGCACTATTAACATAGACCCTCTCCTGACTATCTATCATTTTCAGAAAGTAGAAGATCCTTCTCTCTATTCTACTATCCGATCTCGTCTGTTGAATTGATCAGAAATATGGTCATATCTTCATTATCCCAATAGTAAACCTTCTTACTTCTCTTCGCATATCGAAAGACGCAAAAGATCTATTATTAGCTTATATATAAGTTGTCGAAGGTCCGTAAAAGCCTTGATGAGGAGAAGATGATATTGGAGTTGGATGTTGCCGAGGTGCGTGACGATCACAAGATCAAGATGAATGCAATGCACTTGAAGATTAGAAACATTAGAAAATATGCCATAATAAGCTCCTCCTCTTTCTTCTTCTTCTCCTCCTCCTCCTCCTCCTCCTCCTCCTCCTCCTCCTTCTTCTTGATTTCTTCTTCTCTCCTTCTTCTCCTTCTTCTTCTCCTCCTTCCTTCTCCTTCTTCTCTTCTTCTCCTCCTCCTTCTTCTTCTTCTCCTCCTCCTCCTTCTTCTTCTCCTTCTCCTTCTATTCTTCTTCTCTTCTTCCTCATCTTCTTCCTTCTCCTTCTTTTTGAGCTAAATATTCCAATTATGTCATTTTAGAGGAAAAGAAGCTAAGTATATAATATTCATGAGCTAACCAAGGTTCTTATGCCATTTTGAGCTTATTACGGTATTTTGGAGCTAAATGGGCTAACTATGTCATTGTTGGGTTAATTAGAGGAGGAGGAGGAGGAGAAGGCCAAGGACCTTCTATCCTTCTCCTCCTCCTCCTTCTCCTCCTCCTCCTCCTTCTTCTTGATTTCTTCTTCTTCTCCTCCTCCTCCTCCTCCTCCTTCTTTTTGATTTCTTCTTCTTCTCCTCTTCCTCCTCGTTATTCTTCTTCTCCTCCTCTTTCTTCTTCTTCTTCTACCATAATAAGCTCAAAATGAAAAGAAACAAGAAGAAGAGATGAAGAAGAAGAGAAGAAGGAGGAGGAGGAGGAGGAGGAGGAGGAGGAGAAGGGAGGGGGAGGAGGAGGAGGTGGAGGAGGAGGAGGAGAAGGCCAAGGACCTTCTATCCTTCTCCTCCTCCTCCTTCTCCTCCTCCTCCTTCTCCTCCTCCTCCTTCTTCTTGATTTCTCCTTCTTCTCTTCTTCTCCTCCTCCTTCTCTTTCTCCTTCCCCTTCCCCTCCTCCTCCTCCTCCTCCTCCTTCTTGTTTTTATTCTCCTTGTTCTCTTATTGCTTCTTCTCTTTCTTCTTCAATTTAGCTTATTTGTCATATATCTTGTTGTTCTTCTTGTACTTACTTTCTTATTCCCATTTTGCAGATTGGATGTACTACATGCATGGAAGCTGGCGTTGGAGTGCTTTAGTTTCCTTTTTTATTTGAGTTGATGAACAATGTGTTGGTTCTTTGTATGTGTTGATGAACAATGTGTTGATGAACAATATATGTGGAACTATATGTATATATATATGGATGAAACTTTGTATATGTTGGTTTCTTTCGATATATGGATGTCCATTGATGAACAAATGACATTGGTGAACTTTATATGTATATCATATATGTGTTGTGAACTATATATCATATATCTCCTATGAATTATATATATTATTGCTGTGAAATAACATAAAATAAACAAAACAGTGACAATATGGGCTCTTTGCCGTCTGCTGGCTGATGGCAAAGGCCTTTGCCATCAGCCAGCAGACGGCAAAGGTGCCACATGGCACCCAGCTGTGCTTCCTGGGCAGTAGCAGCTGGCCATATAGGCTCTTTGCCGTCTGCCTGCTGGGGGGGCAGACGGCAAAGAAGAGGGCACATAGGAGGGGCAGGAGTGGAGAGAGGGGGAGGGGAGGACACGGCAGACGGCAAAGATATGCAATAGGGCGGACGGCAAAGATTGACCAGCAGGCAGACGGCAAAGAGCCTCCGTTCACCCCTAACGGAGGCAATGCCTCTCGGCTGCCGTCTCAAGCTCTTTGCCGACTGCTCCTCAGGGAAGCTGACGGCAAAGAGCTTTGCCGTCCGCTTCGGGGGGGCAGACGGCAAAGAATGTCCTATGCCGTCGTAGGCTGACGCAGAAAATTTGCCGGCCGTGACAATCTTTGCCGTCTGTGGTACGGTCTTTGCCGTCCGGGTATTTGTCTTTGCCGTGTGTGATGGCAGACGGCAAAGAAGGTGATTCCTGTAGTGATACTTGTACTGCTTTTGCTGATAGTTGGGTCTTGCTGGCGCTGACTACCATGGGCGTGGCTTCGGGTTACTTGGTCCTCCACTACCCATTAGCTTGCGCTTATGGGTGTCGTCCATAGCATGATGCTTGCCTTCCAACATAAGGGCCTTATTAACCAGATCGCTGAAGGTCCGACATTCACAAACAACTAGCTGATACTGGAGTGGCTGTTGTAGTCCTTCCATGAAGAGTTCCACTTTGGCGTCCTCAGTGTTGACGTCCTCAGGTGCGTACCTTGACAGGAGGTTGAACTTCTGTAAATACTCCTTGACGGATCCACTGCCTTGCCTTAAGGCTCGGAATTCCCGCTTCTTAATGGTCATCATTCATGGAGGAATATGAGCAGCGCGGAATCCATCTTTGAACACAACCGAAGTGATGACTTGCCCTACTCGCATGATCTGAAATCCATCGCACCATGCTCTGACTGTGCCACCGAGACAGTGAGAAGCATAGAGGACCTTCTCATGATCATCAGTGCATTTGACCAGCGCGAGGAGGCCTTCGATAGTATGGATCCAGTCATCGCCATCCAATGGTTCAGTCGTCTCCGTGAATATGGGTCACGTAGCTCGCTTGAATTCAGAGATAGTAAAGCGACCATTGCCATTCCCATTCTGTGGCGGGTTGTTCACCAAGGTTTAAGCCAGTTGCTGAATAGCGGCATTGTTGGCTTGACGTTCCTCTCTAAGAGCTTGAAGGAACTGAGCCATAGTCAAGCTTTCGGGAGGAGGCGGTGGCAGTGGAACATCGTCTTGCTGCTCGTGGTGATCTCCAGCTTGAGCTTCCCCTCCGGTTCCCTGCTACTGACGTGAAGAGGCAGAGCCGGGGTTGCCGAAGGTGCTGTTGCGAGTTGCATTCACCATCCTGTCAGGGGAGTAGACAGGTCAATTTTTCGAACTGGCTGAAATCATAAGGGATGATGCTCTAGTAAAGAGGGGGTCTCGTGTTGTGCCAGTGCAATTTTTTTTCAACCAATGGTTTTGAAAGAGCTAAAGCATTAGATTAAAATAGGTGATGTAGTCGCTCACAAGTGGCCTAAGGCAGAATGCGACTTGCATCCAACATGCTTACACAACACTTGTGGTTCATACAACTGATACAAGAACTCCTACGCTCGGGGAGTACATCCTAATTGCCTACGCTGCTAATGCTAAGAGGTCGACTACGCGGTCTCATAAGCGGGTTCTGCGGGATCTTCGTCTTCATCTTCATCTTCATCTTCGTTATTGCTTCCCTTCTTTGAAGGAGTAGGACAAGGAAGCGGACCATCACGACGTCTCTTGGTTGGCGAGGTAGCGAAGAGTTCGGTGTACTCTTCCGCGGTCAAGCGATGACTGTGAAGAGGAGTGGTTTGGAGCGGTGGTATTCCTCCTCGGAAAGAAAAACCAGGTGGTCCTACGGGTGCTCCTTCCTTCTTCACCTTGCAGTTTTTCATCTTCTCCGTGCGAAGCAGATCCTTGACTTGGTTTAGCTCTTGGCGAATCCTAGTCGATTCCTTGATCAAAAGGTGCGTCAAAGTGTCGGAGGAGAGACTGAAGTAGGTCTGGGACCTCAGTGGTGTCCCGTCCTCGGAAGATGGGTTGAGTGTCCAACTCCCGTCTACCCCATCCTTAACAAAGGGTAGGTGATGAGTAGCTGGCTCGTCAGGCATCGCGGGAAGGAGGTCGCGGAGTCACACGAGCGCGTCTCGTGATGCGGTCTCCACTGCCAACATCAGATCCTCCATCTGTGGTCCTTCGAAGAACCAGCTAGTCGGGGAGTCGTTAGCCATCACTATCAAGTCCACATGACATTCCTTGGTGTCGTCATTGACCCAGTGCTCGTGGTAGAGGAAGATGGGCGTGCGGCGTACTTGACACTTCTCGAGGCTATCACTCAAAAGTAGAGGAAAGCCCGTCTCCAGAAGCATCTCAGGTACAGCGGCTATCTACAAGATGTAAAGGAGAGGGTTAGAAGTTTTTAGTGGGTGCAGAATCTCAGGTTAAGGTCTATGTGCACTAATCGTCTTAGCTATCATCCATGCTACCTTAGTCAGGATGGCTCTGATACCAGCTCCGTGGGGACCCCGACTTATGAGTCGAGATCGCCGTGCTCAGTGATCCCAGAGATCAATGCTCACCGAACACAGATACCGAATAAAAGAGTCTTACATCGAAGTACCTATTATTACAACACAAGACCGAATGGTCAAGTTCACAAGGCAGGGCCTAAGGCCATATCACTCAAATACAACCAGTAGCGGAAATCATAGGGGCTAAGTGGTTGCCCATGCCATCAAGCCTACACTGACAAGCATTCTGACTTGGAAGCGTCCTAGTTCGCAGGGGAATCTCTGAAGACATACTCATCTCCAAACTCCGGTCCTTCCATGTCTGGTCAAAAACATGACCAGTGGCAAGCCAATGAGTACTTTGAATGTACTCGCAAATAGCCCATGATATGAACATTGAAAGTGAAGGATAACAATAACATGCATCTTTGGTGGAATTACTCTTGGTGGAATGATCATGAATATGCATCAAATTAAAGAATTACTTTGGAAGAACAGATTAGTGATATCAATATATCTGTCGAGGGCTGAGCCATCCGGGTTCACCCTATATGCCAAGTCACCGAACTTGGTAATATCATTACTTTCATAACAACACCTTTTTAACACTACTCACACACACTTGGTTTATACAGAAACAATTGGACGTAATTTAAGCACGATTACCCAACTGTACTGGACCGTGGACACGGGTATTCAAATAGTTTTACACTCTGCGGACATAGCATGCTAGACCCACGAGATCCGGGAAACTTTTGTGTCATCCATGACTCACGGTATATAACATACCGAGGTAAGTACCCGATCAATGCCTTTCCCCTAACGATACTAGACAAAGAGGTCCATCGATTGGTACCCAGCCCACATGTTGTATGTCTTACGAGCACCGACTCCAGACAGTATCAACCATGTAGGGACCAATGGTGTGCGTGGAACTCATAAAAATGGCACAATCGTCCTACCTGGCACGACCCCATCACAAGAGTGACCACACATCACTCCCACCAATAGTAATGTGGCTCTTTGCTAGCACCGACCAGAGTAATCAATATAGCCCCGGAGTAACGTGGTCATACTGGTAAGGTTGGGACGATCGACATATCATAAATATAATCCCATTTTCGAAACCATATTCACTCAAAATACCTGATGCACCACTTCACCAAAAGTGGCCACCTAACTCATCATCACCCTCGGGCATTAGTGGCACCCGACGGGGTTTTCATAAACTCTTTGATTTGTACCAACAACAAGCTCATGCTATTTACTCTAGCATTACTTTTCAACATGATAATAGCGTGATCCTCAAAAGGGGTAGGATTAAGCTCAAAGCATGTGCTCCGGAGGAGCCATCGGTAACATCATATCAAATGATTTACCGACACTTGTGATCATATGCAATGGAAATACTTGCTATCTTAACATGCAACATAACATATGCTCAGTCATGGTCAAAGGAATGCTTGCCTTGGTCAGCTAGGTATCCAGGGTATTCGACGTCTTCCGCTCCAATTCCCTCATCACACGGATTTTCTATCATCGATAGAAGAATAAATAAGAAATAGCTCACTCAAAAATAGATGACAAAGTGATTGTAAAAATGTTCTTTATTACTGATAAATCAAAGTTGTCATTTTGAAAAATGTTTGCCTCAAATTCTCATGTAGGAACATTTTGAAATTAACCAAACAGAAGGGAAACTATTCCAATTTAGTCCTTTTTATTATTGTAAAACAGAATAGTTGTTGAAAAATGCATCCGATCATCTCATTAAATACTACATATTTTTAGAAGAATAACATTAGGTTTCTTCAAAATAAATAAAAATGGGCTAAGTCCCTGGCCTCGCTTGGCCTGGAACTGGGCTAGCCCATGGCCAGCCAACAACCTGCCCAGGCGCGCGCGCCGTCAGGTTTGAACCTAGCATGCGGGGCCCTGCCGTCAGCGGCTGCGGGCAGCGCGGGGGAGGAGGCTGGGCCACCGACAGGTGGGGCACATGTGTTGGGGTCGTCTCCTACCTCTGGCCAAAGAGGAGGAGGAGCACGCCGGCGAGGCTGCCGACGTTGCCAAGCCCCAACAAGGACATGAATGGGTTCGCCATGACGTCACCTACCTGCTGGTGGTCAAAACAAGACAAAGAGGCAAGGGTTCGCCGGCGACGAGATGGCCGAGGCAGAGGAGTTCCGGGAGGTGGTCGAGGAGGTAGCTAGGGGCACAGAAATGCTCGGTCGAGTTGTGGGAAAGCTTCCTGGGTTTAAGGGGATCAGTTTGGTGGGTCGAGGGACGTAGGAGCCGTCGTGTAGCAGGAGATCGACCAGAGATTTGAGGCGGAGGGGCCTCGGTCGATCTCGAGCACCGGGGCTCTGCTGGATTGCTCGGGTGGCTAGGGAGGTGCTAGTGGTCGTGGTGAAGCTGTCTGAGGGGTGCTGGAGCGAGGGGGAGGGCTATAAATAGGCCCGCAACGGTGAGCCAATTCGGGAGTGCTGGTGACTCACCGTGGCGCACATGGGGGTGCAGGGAGGAGCTGGGGTCGAAACCACGGTCTGAGGACATGGTTTTGGACTCCCAGAACCATGTGCTATAGAGGGAGAGAGGAAGGAGTCGAGCATCCGTGGCCGCGCAACCTTGGCCAGCTCTGGTGCGCGCGGGCACGCGTCGCACGAGCTCTAGCGTGGGAGAGGAGGGGCCCTAAGGGTTGTTCTACCCACAGGGGCTGTCGGGGAAGAGGTTGGACACCTCGGGGGAGGCTGGAACTGGCCGAGAGCGTTGCCCTCACCTCGATGGCTTCCTGTAGCGCACCCAGAGCGTAGTTTTGGCATGCCACGGCATGCTGGGCGCTCTGAGGCACTTTGAACGTGTCTAGCATGTCCTGGCACTAGCTGGGAGTGTGGTTAGCCGTTTGGGTCTTGTGGGACTTTCGACTGGTCAAGGGAGACAAGAAATACTAGTGCTGTCAGCCTTGAACTGAAGCTTAAACTCGGGTTTTTTCCTTTCCACTTTGAACCAGTGAGGGTCCAGTTGACTGGGGTTGGGTATGGATACTGTCCACCTAATCTATGAGTTTGGAGGAAAGGGGTTGGGTTTAGCTATTGCTAAGATGGCCTTTTCCCATCTGTCAGAAGGTGCTGGACAGTGGTTTGAGGGGGTTGCACCCCACCACTGGTACTGCAACTTAACAGGTTTGGGTTTGGTGCTAAAACATGGGGTTTCACCAAGTTTGAGCTCCATTGGGCAAGTTTAGCTTTGTAAACTTGAAAACACCTCCATATGACTAAAGAGAGTGTGGGCAAACTAAGTCCCACAAATCCCTTTTTTGGTGTGGAACCCTCATTTGAGATATTAGGCACTCCTGCAAAGTTTCAGCATCATTGGACAAACTTTGCTATGTAGAGTTGTTCTAACTTCAATCTGGACAAAAGGGGTTTTAGGGTTATTTGGTGTCTTTAATCACCTTGGATTAAGGTGAAACTTTATGTGGACACCAAATATGGCTTAGGGATACTACTGGAATTTTCTAGGATTTTATTGAGAATATTTCCTTTGGAAATATTTCAAAAGGTCAAAATAAACAGAAATGGCTTTCAGGGTTTTATTCAATAATTATAATATAAAATAGTGTTTGAAATCTTATGTATGGAAATATATGTCCTAGTGATCATTACTAAATTTAATCACATTTTTCTAAGGCAGAAAAGTATTTTTCCATGTAGGAATACCAATTCTGGCTTCAGAAATGGATATGCAATTAAATAAAAAAAATTTATAAAAATAATTATCTTTGTGGTTTTGGAATATAAAGTGAAGTAAAATCAGATCACCAAATTTGGGTAGAAACACCTCTTGCCATCAAGGGCATGTAGTGCAACTCAAAGTAGGGTTTTTACCTTGATGAGAAACAAGTAAGGATTTTTAGAAATAATTCAATATTGTGAGATGGGGTTTCTATCATCACATGATCACACACACATGTCACTCACATCATTAGTTTTCAAAAAGTTTTAACAAGCTCTGATTTTTGCATTACAGAGAATGTGGTAGCAAAAATAGGGTGTGCAGGAGTCCTTCTGGTTCGATAAACCTTACATTCTCCGTGTAAGGGAAATCTACTGCTGACTACATCTCCACCTTCCACTTGGGGTAACCAATGAGGGGTGAGAAGTATATCCATCAACTCGTCATCAAGCAAATCTCTAGCGCCGTTGCCGAGGACTCTAGTCTTCAAGATAGTGGAGTTGCATGCTATCCTTTACCTTTGCTTTTTAGTCTTGTTAGTTTGCTTTTTAGTTTTTAGTTTAGAGTCTTATACGAAAAATGACAAAAAATTAGTTGCTTTGTTCTTGCTCGTTGCCGTTGCTATGGGTTACGCTGAGAACATCATGTTGGGTGACTCCACTAGTGATACGTCTCCAACGTATCTATAATTTTTTATCGTTCCATGCTATTATATTATCAACTTTGGATGTTTTATATGCATGAATATGCTATTTTATATTATTTTTTGGACTAACCTATTGACCTAGAGCCCAGTGCCAGTTTCTGTTTTTTCCTTGTTTTTGACCTTTTTCACATAGGAATATCAAACGGAGTCCATATGGAATAAAACTTTCGCGGTGATTTTTTGGACCAAAAGAGACCCTCGAAGCTTTGGAAGAAGGCCAGAAGAGCCACGAGGGAGTCACGAGCCCGGTAGGCGCAACCTACCCCCTGGGAGGGCCTAGCAGGCTTGTGACCTCCTCGTGGGCCCAAGTGACGTAATTCCACCGCCATAAGTTCCTATAAATACGGAAACCCCCAAAAAGAAACCTAGATCGGGAGTTCCGCCGCCGCAAGCCTCTGTGGCCACCAAAAACCAACCGGGAGCCCGTTCCGGCACCCTGCCGGAGGGGGAATCCATCTTCAGTGGCCATCTTCATCATCGTGGAAATCTCCATGACGAGGAGGGAGTAGTTCTCCCTTGGGGTTGAGGGTATATGTACCAATAGCTATGTGTTTGATCTCTCTCTCTCTCGTGTTCTTGAGATGTCTTGATCTCGATGTACTGCGGGCTTTGCTACTATAGTTGGATCTTATGATGTTCTTCCCCCTCTCCCTTCTTGTAATGAATTGAGTTCCCCTTTGAAGTTATCTTATCGGATTGAGTCTTTAAGAACACTTGATGTATGTCTTGCACGTGTCTATTTATGGTGACAATGGTATATTCATGTGAGTACTTGATGTATGTTTTGGTGATCAACTTGCGGGTTTCGTGACATCGGGAACCTATGCATATGGGTTGGCACACGTTTTGACTCTCTGATAGAAACTTTGGGGCACTCTTTGAAGTTCGATGTGTTGGTTGAATAGATGATTCTGAGATTGTGTGATGCATATCATATAATCATGCCCATGGATAGTTGAGGTGACAATGGAGTATCTAGGTGACATTAGGGTTTTGGTTGATGTGTGTATTATGGTGTTATTGTAGTACGAACTCTATGATGGATCAAACGGAAAGAATAGCTTCATGTTATTTTACTACGGACTCTTGAATAGATCGATAGAAAAGAATAACTTTGTGGTGGTTTTGTACCCGATAATAATCTCTTCGTTTGTTCTCCGCTATGAGTGACTTTGGAGTGACTCTTTGTTGCATGTTGAGGGCTAGTTATATGATCCAATTATGTTATCATTGTTGAGACAACTTCCACTAGTGAAAGTATGAACCCTAGTCCTTGTTTCCACGCATTGCAATACCGTTCGTGCTTACTTTTACTATTAGTTACCTTGCTGTTTTTATAATTTCAGATTACAAAAACCTATATCTACCATCCATATTGCATTGTATCACCATCTCTTCACCGAGCTAGTGCACCTATACAACTTACAATTGTATTGGTGTGTTGGGGACACAAGAGACTCTTTGTTATATGGTTGCAGGGTTGCTTGAGAGAGACTATCTTCATCCTACGCCTCCCACAGATTGATAAACCTTAGGTCACCCACTTGAGGGAAAATTGCTACTGTCCTACAAACCTCTGCACTTGGAGGCCCAAAAACATCTACAAGGAGAAGGTTGCGTAGTAGACATCAACTAGTCATAACAACAATGATTATACCTTCTCCTCTATTGCTCCAGTTACCACTAAGGGTCTTTTTATAAGTAAACCATGTGAGTATACTAGTCATTATGGAGAGTTATGCCCTTAGCATGATTGTGTCGGGAAGCCACAAGATCTTTGGTTTGAAGTTGCTCCTAAACGTCCCAAAACTTGGGAAGACGTCCAAACTCTTCTAATAGAGAGAAAATCAAACATAGAGGATGACACTACAATTTTACTTAATATCAATAATATTGATTTTGACAATTGTAGTCTCTCCGAAGTTATCACCTTTTTGCAAAGAATGGCTAAAGACCCACACACTAGTACACTCAATATTGCCTTCACCGAGCATATTTCCAATGCTCTTATCAAAGCTAGGGAGGAGAAGCTCAAGCTAGAGACTTCTATCCCTAGAAAACTAGAAGATGGTTGGGATCCTATGGTTAAAATAAAATTTAATAATATCTCTTGCTTTGCTTTGTGTGATGTTGGAGCTAGTGCCTCTGTTATGCCCAAAGTAATGTATGATATGCTTGATTGGAAACCTGATGATCCATGTTCTTTTGGTGTTCGTCATGTTGATTCTTCCATAAAGAAACCTTTAGGGAGAATTGATGATGTGCTTATTATTTTTAATGATAATTATGTGCCCGTTGATTTTCTTATTATGGACATTGAATGTGATCCTTCATGTCCAATTATTCTGGGACGTGCTTTTCTCTGCACCGTTGGTGCTATCATTGACATGAAAGAGGGAATTATTAAATTCCAATTTCCTCTTAAAAAGGGAATGGAACACTTCCCTAGATAGAAGATGAAGTTACCTTATGAGTCCATTACTTGGGCAAGTTATTCTTTTGGAGTTGATAACACTTGATCTTCTTGCATTATGCCTAGCTCAAAGGCATAAAAGAAAGCGCTTGTTGCGAGGCAACCCAATTTGCTTTTACTTTCTGTTTTAGTGGTCTTGATGCTTGTTACTACTGTAGCAACATCATTGTATCTTTATTTTTAAGCTTTGTGCCAATTTATAGCCTCCGATTGCAAGAAAGTTCAAAAGTTGTGACATGCTGTCGAGAAACAGATTCTGTCTGCTTGATGAAACGATTCGCCAAAAATCACCAGATCATCTTTTTGATTTGAATTTTTTGAAAGCATGCTCTATATAATTTCCTTTCTCGCATATGTTCTAAGTTTTTTGATTTAAGTTGCAGAAGTGCCCCGAATAAATAATTTACTACCTGCTGTTCTGTTTTCCACAGATTCTACCATGTTTTTCTTTTTCATTGTTTTGCAAATTCTAAGCTTGCTTTTATTTGCAAAAACCTTTTGGAAATTATGAGAAGAAGTAGCTTTTCATGAAAATCTTTATTTCCAACAGGTAATGAATTATTTTATTAAGGGAACTAACCACTCTAATCAGCTTATGATGAGTTTCGTATGAAGGGAGTTTTCAAGTATGCGATGGGAGATGATGAAACAAGATATATGAGTGTCGAGCGCTCAAGCTTGGGGATTCCCCCATGCACCACAAGAAATATTCAAAGGATACTCAAGCGTCTGAGCTTGGGGAAGGCCCCGTGCATCCCCTTCTCTATCAACAATCATCAGTTCGTCCATCTCCATGCTGTATTTTTATCACTTCATATGATATGTGCTATGCTTGGATCGTCTCACTCTTTAATTTTTAGTTTGTTTTAGTTTTTCTTGCTGGTCATAACAAGTCAGAACCTAGCCTACCTTGTTTGGGAGACACACACGCTCCATTCCACTCTAGAACACAACATAGGTTTTCATGCTTATCATTTTTGTGTGTTCTTCATCTTTTCGTAGCTACTGTCATGCTTAGATCTTAGTTTTCATGCTTATATTTTTAAGGGCTATTATTTAAGTTGCTTTTGGAACTCTCTTGAGTTATCATGCTTATCTTGTTTAGAGAGTTGGCTTGTTGCACTGAGTTTTGTGTCTTGCATGAGTAGGTAACTGAGGTTGCTATTTAAGTATAGTAGTAACTTGCAATAGTTTTGAGGTATTGATTTGAATAATGTTTGGACTATTGGAATATTGCAATAGAGAATGAGCCTATTAGTGACAGGTGTCGTATTTTGGGAAATCCATGTTTTTTTTAAAAACTAAAAATTAGTTGAGAATTCTAGCTACTAAATTGATCGCTAACCTTTGGAGGGGTTGGAATATATAGAGTACCCTCACGTTACCATGAGTCGAGGATGCGCAAGGATAACCAAACCCCCAAACACTCCTCCTTGGGGTACTTGTCTCTTTGTGAATTTTCTAACTAGATAGAGAGTTACCAATAATAAGTGTATGAGTTCTTCGGACTAATGTGAGTATACGATTGTTGGCACTTCCACCATCCATATTTTGCTAGCCTCTTCGGTACCGTGCATTGCCCTTTCTCACATTGAGAGTTGGTGCAAACTCCGCTGGTGCATCCAAACCCATGACATGATACGCTCTGTCATACATAAGCCTCATTATATCTTTCCTCAAAACAACCACCATACCTACCTATTAAGGCATTTCCATAGCCTTTCCGAGATACATTGTCATGCAACATCCACCATTTCATGACTTGATCTTCATGTCATACATGCTTTTGCTTGATCGTAGAGCCACATGCTAGTTGGGCCTTGCCCTTATTACTGCTACATGACGCGCTAGTATCATTGCATATCCAGCTACACTGGTAGAGGCATACACATGCATACATCATGATAGTTTTCACTTGTCTTTAAGTTGAGTACTTCTTATAAAGTGTGATGATTTTTCTTTTCATTCATGTAAAATATAGAGTGTTGCCCTTAAGTGAGGAAAATATCCCAAAGTGGACAAAACAAAAGATCCCAAAGAGGACAAATGAGAGATAAAAACAAAGAGCCAAAGAGGCCACCAAATAAAATAAAAAATAGAATAATAAAAAAAGAGAAGGTTGCAACACTACTATTCCTTTTGAAATATCCACACTCGTACTCCATTGCTATATTGGTATTACATAGAGATTATCATTCATACATAACTATTGGGGAACCTTACACTATAGAAGTTGGTTTGCATATTCCAATGATGAGCCTCCTCAAATGAGACCTAGGTCTTCATGAGCAAACAAGTTGGATGCACCCCCACTAGTTCCATTGGAGAGCTTACCTTAGCTCATATGTGCATCCGTTACATGGCAATCCCTACTACTCACATCATATCTATCATTTGGCATTCTCTCGCCTATGGTTGTCCTAATTGATGAGAGCCTTTCACACATTTTTGTCTTCCTTCCCCATCATTATTATATTTGCCATCCTAAGTGCCAACATATCTTGCTTAAGCTTATCCATTGCATGAGTGCTCAAAATCGAAAGGGGGAGGACCATTTTGACTTGTGCTTGACTGGTGGTCTCGGGATGATTCAAAATAAGATTCCAATGGAGACTAAGTGTGAGGCTTAGTAGATTGAGTTCTCAATTAAAAATATATATTTTATGATCTCAACCCATCTCCCACTTCTTGCACGCAAACACCATTTGGAGACATTGGAGTCACGGACAGCGAGAGCTGTTGCACCTCTATGTTCTTACTTTGCTAAACTCAATACTAGATATAGACTCTTGCTTGTTATTGTCTTGACTTTAATTGCATATGTGTGTTAGCATGTCATCAAATAAATTGTTGTGTTATCATTTATCTACTCGAGGACGAGCAGAAATTAAGCTTGGGGATGTTGATGATGCAACAAAAAACCTTCCAACGGCGCTAGAAACACGTGCTGACGGGAGACTGTTCTTGATACTCCTCAGCAACGGCACCAGGAATCCTTCTGCTACGGCTACGCCTTTAGGGACTTCCTAGGCAAATACGCAAAAGATTTCCCCGTGGCCTTGGAGCCTTGCATTGGTGTTCCCTCGAAGCGGAAAGGGTGATGTAGCGCAGCAGTGGTAAGTATTTCCCTCAGTTTTGAGAACCAAGGTATCGAGCCAGTGAAGGAGTATCACAAGTGCCTCCACAAACACAAAAAAGCTTGCTCCCAACGCTATGAAGGGGTTGTCAATCCCTTATAGATTGTTTGCCAAGTGAGAACTGAAAGCAACAAAGTAACAAAGCAAAGTAAAAGCGGAGGTGTAAACGATAGGTGTGAATAGACCCCGGGGCCGTAGTGTTTACTAGTGGCTTCTCACATGAAAGCAAGTAGACGGTGGGTGAACGACTTACTATCGAGCAATTGATAGAACCGCGCAAAGTCGTGACGTCATCTATGGCAATGATTATATCTATAGGCATCACGTCCAAAACAAGTAGACCGATACTTTCTAGATCTAGTACTATTACTCCACACGTCAACCGCTATCGAGCATGCATCTAGTGTATCAAGTCCAAAAGAACAGAGTAACGCCTTAAGCAAGATGACATGATGTAGTTGGACAATCTCATATCTACGACAAAGACCACCTTGTTACCCATGATGGAAACTACATGATGTGTGCCTTGGTGCCGCTACTGTCAGTGGGAAAGGTCACCACACGGTAAGAACCCAAAACCAAGCACTTCTCCCATTGCAAGAATCATAGATCTAGTTGGCAAACAGAACCCAAGACTCGGAGAGACTTACAAGGATATCAAATCATGCATATTAGAAATCAGCAAAGACTCAAATATATATCATAGATAATCTGATCACAAATCCACAATTCATCGGATCTTGAGAAACACACCGCCAAAGAGGATTACATCGGATAGATCTCCATGAAGATCACGGAAGCTTGCGGCGGCGGAAAAGTGTTTTCGTGGACGCCCTGATTTTTTATGGATTTTTAGGGAATATATAGGCCACAGACGTAGGGCAGGGGAGCGCCAGGGAGGCCACAAGCTTGGTTGACGCGGCCTCCCCCCTAGCCGCGGCAACATGGCTTGTGGGCTCCATGTGGGCCCACTTGCTTGGCCCTCAAGCCTCTTGATCTTCTTCCGTTCTAGAAAAAATCTTTTTGGGGATTTTATTTCGTTTGGACTCGGTTCCAAAATCAGATCTGAAAAGAGTCAAAAACACAGAAAAAACAGGAACTGGCGCTTGGCACTGAGTTAATAAGTTAGTCCCAAAAAAGATATAAAAGGTAAACAAAACATCCAAAGTTTTCAAGATAACAACGTGAAACCATAAAAAATTATAGATACGTTTGAGACGTATCAAGCATCCCCAAGCTTAACTCCTACTCGTCCTCGAGTAGGGAAGTGATAAAGAATGAATTTTTGATGCTTTCATGCTACCTAGCATAGATGTCCTTTGTAACTCCTCTTATGTGACGTGAATGTTCATATCCATTAGATTCAAAACAATAGTTTTCTATTGACGTGGAAACAATAAGACTTCAAGCAAACTAGCAAAGTAATCATGAACTTTCAAAATAACAAGGCCAAAAGAAAGTTATCCCTACAAAATCATATAGTCTGGCTATGCTCTATCATCATTGCACAACTAATTTAAATCATGCACACCGTCGGTATTGGCCAAGTAATTGTTTTCACACCTTTACTTTCCCAAACCTTTTCAACTCTCACGCAATACATGAGCGTGAGCCATGGTTTTAGCACTATAAGTGATGTGGAGTGGGCTGGAGGTTGCAAGAAAAACAAGGAGAAGATGGTCACATTAACTAGGCATATCAATGAGCTGTAGAGATGCTCATCAATAGATATCAATGTGAATGAGTAGGGATTGCCAAACAAATGATGCACTAGAGCTATGAGTATGTGAAAGCTCTTAAAGAAAACTAGTGGGTGTGCATCCAACTTGCTTGCTCACGAAGACCTAAGGAAATTTTGAGGAAGCCTATCATTGGAATATACAACCCAAGTTATATAATGAAAATTTCCCACTAGCTATATGGTGGTCACAAAACGAGTGACTCTCAATCATGAAGATCATGGTGCTTAATATGCACAAGTGTGGAAAGGTGGTAGCATTGTCCCTTCTGTCTTTTTCTCTCATTTTTTTGGATGGGCTCTTTGGCCTCTTATTATTATTATTTTGGTGGGTATCTTTGGCCTCTTTTATTTCCTCACTTGGGACAATGCTCCATCAATGATGATCATCACAATTACAACTCAAAACTTAGAGGAACGATGACTCTATATGAAATGCCTTCGGTCGTGTACCGTGACAATGATCTAGCATGGCATGGACATTAATGGAAACATCATGCTAGCTATCTTACGATCATGCAATGGCAATGTAGATGTGGTGGCACATGTCATGGTGGTAGTTTGCATGCAAATATATCTCAGAATGACTTTGAAAAAGCCATAGTAGGGAGGCTAATGGTGGGTTTTGTGCACCAGCGAAAGTTGCATGCCACTAAAGAAGATAGTGATGGTGGAAGGTGAAAGTGCATCTAAACCATGGACTCAACATTAGTCATGAAGAACTCATATACTTGTTGCAAAAGTTTTATTAGTAATCGAAAAAAAGCATTCAACGCATACTCCTAGGGGAAGGGTTGGTAGGTATAAACCATCGCGCGATCCCGATCACCACACAAAGGATGACAATCAATAGACTAATCATGCTCAGACTTCATCACATAGCGGTTCACCATACGTGCATGCTACGGGAATCACTAACTTCAACACAAGTATTTCTAGATCCACAACACCCTACTAATATAACTTCAATATTACCATAACCACAACTCAAAACTAGTTGAGATGAATCAAACTTCTCTAACTATTCAATTCACATGAAGGTGGAAGTTTTCATACCCTTTGGATAACTACCCCTTTGAGACTACTTTCATAGCATAGATCAACTACCAAGCCACGCACCGCCGTTCTCTAACAGATATAAATGAAGCACATAGAGCAAAATCAACTAGCTCAAAAGATATAAGTGAAGCACATGTGAGCTGAATTGTCTACCGAAGGATATAAGTGAAGCTCGAAAAAATCACGGTGAGTGCATGTCTCTCTCTCTCTAGGTGTGCAGCAAGGATGATTGTGACACAAAAATAAATAAAAGACTCCTGTGATACAAGACGCTCCAAGCAAAACACATAACATGTGGTGAATAAAAATATAGCCCCAAGTAGCGTTACCGATGGATTGAAGACGAGAGAGGGGATGCCTTCCCGGGGCATCCCCAAGCTTAGGCTTTTACGACATCCTTGAATCGCTTGGGGTGCCTTGGGCATCCCCAAGCTTGAGCTCTTGCCACTCTTTATATTTTTGTCCATAAGAACTTCACCCAAAACTTGATAACTTCACAACACGAAACTTAAATAGAAACTCGTGATAACATTAGTATAAGAAAGCAGACCACCACTTCCTTAGGTACCGTAGCAAACTTGAATTCTACTTATGCTGATGTTGGGTGACTGTATTTTAAATCTTCCATGGCTAATACCCCCCGATACTATCCATAGTTTCATCAAAATAAGCAACCAACACAATAAAAACATAATCTGTTAACAGCAGACCAGTCTGTAGTAATCTGTATACTTCGTATACTTGTGTACTTCAAAAATTCTGAAAACTTACGACAGTCTGAAGAATTTTCGTAGCAATCAGAAGAAAAAAGAATCAACTCAAAAGCTCTTACAGAAAACAAATGAAAATTCTTTTCGTGAGCAGAAAGTTTCTGTCTTTTCCAGCATGACCAAACGATCATCCCCAAGACTAATCATAACGGTTTTGCTTGGCACAAACGCAAAAAGAAACACAAAAAACACAATCATAACAGAATTATGAAAGTGTGGAAAACAAAAAACAGAAAGAAAAAGGATAGATTCGTTGGGTTGCCTCCCAACAAGCGCTATTGTTTAACGCCCTTAGCTAGACATGATAATTCAATGATGCTCACACAAAAGACAAGAATTGAAGCACAACGAGAGCATCATAAAGCATGTGAAAACCACATCTAAGTATAACATACTTCCTATGCATTGGCATTTTATAAAAAACAGATTGTCAAGACAACCAATAGTTACCAAATGCAAGGAAGAAGAAAGAGACAATAGCAATCTCAACATAACGAGAGGTGATTTAGTGATATGAAAGTTTCTACCACCATATTTTCCTCTCTCATAATAATTACATGTGGGATCATATTTAAATTCAACAATGTAACTATCACATAGGATATTCTTTTCATGATCCACATGCATGCAAAGTTGACACTCTTCAAAAACAGTGGGATTATCATCAACTGAAGTCATGACTTCTCCAAAGCCACTTTCAATAATATTGAAAATATCATATTCATCATGAGGTTTAAACAAATTTTCAAGATCATAAGAAAGATCATCACCCCAATCATGATTATTGCAATAAGTAGTGGTCATAGCAAAACGAGCATCCCCAAGCTTAGGGTTTTGCATATATTTAGCATGATTGTCACTAAGAGAATTTATAGTGAAACCATTGCAATCATGTTTTTAATCCAAGGAGCCCTCGTGAAGCACTTCATAAATTTCTTCCACACAATTTTCAGATTCACGCATCTCAAGAAAAACTCCATAAAGATAGTCAAGTGCGCTCAACTCACTAGCAATTGGATCAACATAATTGGATCTCTTAAAGAGATTAGCAAGTGGATGAGGATCCATATCACTAGATTTTCAGCAAGCGAAGATGCAAGCATATTGAAGGCACATGGCACACAAGCGAACAGAAAGCAAGCGAGAGAAAAGGGCGAACGGAAAAGACAAACGAAAAAAGGCAAAGGAGAAAGGCAAATGAAAACGGCAAATGTGAAGTGGGGGAGAGGAAAACGAGAGGCAACTGGCAAAAAAGTAAATGCAGGAGATGAGTTTGTGAGACCTACTTGGATAGATCTCTCCTTCCCCGGCAACGACGCCAGAAATTCTTCTGCTGATGCAACAAAACACCTTCCAACGGCGCGAGAAACACGTGCTGACGGGAGACTGTTCTTGGTACTCATCAGCAACGGCACCAGGAATCCTTCTGCTGCGGCTACGCCTTTAGGGACTTCCTAGGCAAATATGCAAAGGATTTCCCCCTGGCCTTGAAGCCTTGCGTTGGTGTTCCCTCGAAGCGGAAAGGGTGATGTAGCGCAGCGGTGGTAAGTATTTCCCTCAGTTTTGAGAACCAAGGTATCGATCCAGTGAAGGAGTATCACAAGTGCGAGCACAAACACAAAAAGCTTGCTCCCAACGCTATGAAGGGGTTGTCAATCCCTTATAGATTGTTTGCGAAGTGAGAACTAAAAGCAACAACGTAACAAAGCAAAGTAAAAGCGGAGGTGTAAACGCTAGGTGTGAATTGACCCCGGGGGCGTAGTGTTTACTAGTGGCTTCTCTCATGAAAGCAAGTAGACGGTGGGTGAACGAATTACTGTCGAGCAATTGATAGAACCACGCACAGTCGTGATGTCATCTATGGAAATGATTATATCTATAGGCATCATGTCCAAAACAAGTAGACTGATACTTTCTGCATCTACTACTATTACTACACACGTCGACCGCTATCCAGCATGCATCTAATGTATTAAGTCCAAAAGAACAAAGTAACGCCTTAAGCAAGATGACATGATGTAGATGGACAATCTCATATCTACGAAAAAGCCCACCTTGTTACCCTTGATGGCAACTACACGATGTGTGCCTTGCTGCCCCTACTGTCACTGGGAAAGGTCACCACACGGTAAGAACCCAAAACCAAGCACTTCTCCCATTGCAAGAATCATAGATCTAGTTGGCCAAACAAAACCCAAGATTCGGAGAGACTTACAAGGATATCAAATCATGCATATTAGAAATCAATAAAGACTCAAATATATATCACAGATAATCTGATCACAAATCCACAATTCATCGGATCTTGAGAAACACACCGCCAAAGAGGATTACATCGGATAGATCTCCACGAAGATCATGGAAAACTTTGTATTGAATATCCAAGAGAGAGAAGAAGCCATCTAGCTACTAACAACGGACCCGTAGGTCTGAAGTGAACTACTCACGAGTCATTGGAGGGGCGATGATGTTGATGAAGAAGCCCTCCAACTCCAAAGTCCCCTCCGGCATGGTACCGGGAAGGGTCTCCAGATGAGATCTCGCGGAAACGGAAGTTTGTGGCGGCGTAAAAGTGTTTTCATGGACGCCCTGATTTTTTATGGATTTTTAGGGAATATATAGGCCACAGACCTAGGGCAGGGGAGCGCCAGGGAGGCCACAAGCTTGGTTGTCGCGGCCTCCCCCCTGGCCGCGGAACATGGCTTGTGGGCTCCATGTGGGCCCACTTTCTTGGCCCTCAGGCCTCCTGATCTTCTTCCGTTCTAGAAAAAATCATTTTGGGGATTTTATTCCGTTTGGACTCCGTTCCAAAATCAGATCTGAAAACAGTCAAAAACACAGAAAAAACAGGAACTGGCGCTTGGCACTGAGTTAATAAGTTAGTCCCAAAAAAGATATAAAAGGTAAACAAAACATCCAAAGTTTTCAAGATAACAGCGTGAAACCATAAAAAATTATAGATACGTTTGATACGTATCAAGCATCCCCAAGCTTAACTCCTACTCGTCCTCGAGTAGGGAAGTGATAAACAATGAATTTTTGATGCTTTCATGCTACCTAGCATAGATGTCCTTTGTAACTCCTCTTATGTGACGTGAATGTTCATATCCATTAGATTCAAAACAATAGTTTTCTATTGACGTGGAAACAATAAGACTTCAAGCAAACTAGCAAAGTAATCATGAACTTTCAAAATAACAAGGCCAAAACAAAGCTATCCCTACAAAATCATATAGTCTGGCTATGCTCTATCATCATTGCACAACTAATTTAAATCATGCACAACGTCGGTATTGGCCAAGTAATTGTTTTCACACCTTTACTTTCTCAAACCTTTTCAACTCTCACGCAATACATGAGCGTGAGCCATGGTTTTAGCACTATAAGTGATGTGGAGTGGGCTGGAGGTTGCAAGAAAAACAAGGAGAAGATGGTCACATTAACTAGGCATATCAATGAGCTGTAGAGATGCTCATCAATAGATATCAATGTGAATGAGTAGGGATTGCCAAACAAATGATGCACTAGAGCTATGAGTATGTGAAAGCTCTTAAAGAAAACTAGTGGGTGTGCATCCAACTTGCTTGCTCACGAAGACCTAAGGAAATTTTGAGGAAGCCTATCATTGGAATATACAAGCCAAGTTATATAATGAAAATTTCCCACTAGCTATATGGTGGTGACAAAACGAGTGACTCTCAATCATGAAGATCATGGTGCTTAATATGCACAAGTGTGGAAAGGTGGTAGCATTGTCCCTTCTGTCTTTTTCTCTCATTTTTTGGATGGGCTCTTTGGCCTCTTTTTATTATTATTTTGGTGGGCATCTTTGGCCTCTTTTATTTCCTCACATGGGACAATGCTCTATCAATGATGATCATCACACTTACAACTCAAAACTTAGAGCAACGATGACTCTATATGAAATGCCTTCGGTCGTGTACCGTGACAATGATCTAGCATGGCATGGACATTAATGGAAACATCATGCTAGCTATCTTACGATCATGCAATGGCAATGTAGATGTGGTGGCACATGTCATGGTGGTAGTTTGCATGGAAATATATCTCGGAATGACTTTCAAAAAGCCATAGTAGGTCGGTATGGTGCTGTTTTGAGGGAGGCTAATGGTGGGTTTTGTGCACCAGCGAAAGTTGCACGCCACTAAAGAAGATAGTGATGGTGGAAGGTGAAAGTGCATCTAAACCATGGACTCAACATTACTCATGAACAACTCATATACTTGTTGCAAAAGTTTTATTAGTAATCGAAACAAAGCATTCAACGCATACTCCTAGGGGAAGGGTTGGTAGGTATAAACCATCGCGCGATCCCGATCACCACACAAAGGATGACAATCAATAGACTAATCATGCTCAGACTTCATCACATAGCGGTTCACCATACGTGCATGCTACGGGAATCACTAATTTCAACACAAGTATTTCTAGATCCACAACACCCTACTAATATAACTTCAATATTACCATAACCACAACTCAAAACTAGTTGAGATGAATCAAACTTCTCTAACTATTCAATTCAAATGAAGGTGGAAGTTTTCATACCCTTTGGATAACTACCCCTTTGAGACTACTTTCATAGCATGGATCAACTACCAAGCCACGCACCGCCGTTCTCTAAAAGATATAAATGAAGCACATAGAGCAAAATCAACTAGCTCAAAAGATATAAGTGAAGCACATGTGAGCTGAATTGTCTACCGAAGGATATAAGTGAAGCTCGAAAAAATCACGGTGAGTGCATGTCTCTCTCTCTCTAGGTGTGCAGCAAGGATGATTGTGACACAAAAAAAAGACTCCTGTGATACAAGACGCTCCAAGCAAAACACATAAGATGTGGTGAATAAAAATATAGCCCCAAGTAGCGTTACCGATGGATTGAAGTCGAGAGAGGGGATGCCTTCCCGGGGCATCCCCAAGCTTAGGCTTTTACGACATCCTTGAATCTCTTGGGGTGCCTAGGGCATCCCCAAGCTTGAGCTCTTACCACTCTTTATCTTTTTGTCCATAAGAACTTCACCCAAAACTTGATAACTTCACAACACGAAACTTAAATAGAAACTCATGATAACATTAGTATAAGAAAGCAAACCACCACTTCCTTAGGTACTGTAGCAAACTTGAATTCTACTTATGCTGATGTTGGGTTACTGTATTTTCAATCTTCCATGGCTAATACCCCCCGATACTATCCATAGTTTCATCAAAATAAGCAACCAACACAATAAAAACATAATCTGTTAACAGCAGACCAGTCTGTAGTAATCTGTATACTTCGTATACTTGTGTACTTCAAAAATTCTGAAAACTTACGACAGTCTGAAGAATTTTCGTAGCAATCAGCAGAAAAAACAATCAACTCAAAAGCTCTTACAGAAAACAAATGAAAATTCTTTTCGTGAGCAGAAAGTTTCTGTCTTTTCCAGCATGACCAAACGATCATCCCCAAGACTAATCATAACGGTTTTGCTTGGCACAAACGCAAAAACAAACACAAAAAACACAATCATAACAGAATTATGAAAGTGTGGAAAACACAAAACAGAAAGAAAAAGGATAGATTCGTTGGGTTGCCTCCCTACAAGCGCTATTGTTTAACGCCCTTACCAAGACATTGATAATTCAATGATGCTCACACAAAAGGCAAGAATTGAAGCACAACGAGAGCATCATAAAGCATGTGAAAATCACATCTAAGTCTAACATACTTCCTATGCATTGGCATTTTATAAAAAAACAGATTGTCAAGACAACCAATAGTTACCAAATGCAAGGAAGAAGAAAGAGACAATAGCAATCTCAACATAACGAGACGTGATTTAGTGATATGAAAGTTTCTACCACCATATTTTCCTCTCTCATAATAATTACATGTGGGATCATATTTGAATTCAACAATGTAACTATCACATAGGATATTCTTTTCATGATCCACATGCATGCAAAGTTGACACTCTTCAAAAACAGTGGGATTATCATCAACTGAAGTCATGACTTCTCCAAAGCCACTTTCAATAATATTGAAAATATCATATTCATCATGAGGTTTAAACAAATTTTCAAGATCATAAGAAAGATCATCACCCCAATCATGATTATTGCAATAAGTAGTGGTCATAGCAAAACTAGCATCCCCAAGCTTAGGGTTTTGCATATTTTTAGCATGATTGTTACTAAGAGAATTTATAGTGAAACCATTGCAATCATGTTTCTAATCCAAGGAGCCCTCGTGAAGCACTTCATAAATTTCTTCCACACAATTTTCAGATTCACGCATCTCAAGAAAAACTCCATAAAGATAGTCAAGTGCGCTCAACTCACTAGCAATTGGATCAACATAATTGGATCTCTTAAAGAGATTAGCAAGTGGATGAGGATCCATATCACTAGATTTTCAGCAAGCGAAGATGCAAGCATATTGAAGGCACATGGCACACAAGCGAACAGAACGCAAGCGAGAGAAAAGGGAGAACGGAAAAGACAAACGAAAAAAGGCAAAGGAGAAAGGCAAATGAAAACGGCAAATGTGAAGTGGGGGAGAGGAAAACGAGAGGCAACTGGCAAAAAAGTAAATGCAGGAGATGAGTATGTGAGACCTACTTGGATAGATCTCTCCTTCCCCGGCAACGACGCCAGAAATTCTTCTGCTGATGCAACAAAACACCTTCCAACGGCGCGAGAAACACGTGCTGACGGGAGACTGTTCTTGATACTCCTCAGCAACGGCACCAGGAATCCTTCTGTTGCGGCTACGCCTTTAGGGACTTCCTAGGAAAATATGCAAAGGATTTCCCCCTGGCCTTGGAGCCTTGCGTTTGTGTTCCCTCGAAGCGTAAAGGGTGATGTACCGCAGCGGTGGTAAGTATTTCCCTCAGTTTGGAGAACCAAGGTATCGATCCAGTGAAGGAGTATCACAAGTGCGAGCACAAACACAAAAAGCTTGCTCCCAACGCTATGAAGGGGTGGTCAATCCCTTATAGATTGTTTGCCAAGTGAGAACTAAAAGCAACAAAGTAACAAAGCAAAGTAAAAGCGGAGGTGTAAACGCTAGGTGTGAATAGACCCCGGGGGCGTAGTGTTTACTAGTGGCTTCTCTCATGAAAGCAAGTAGACGGTGGGTGAACGAATTACTGTCGAGCAATTGATAGAACCGCGCACAGTCGTGATGTCATCTATGGCAATGATTATATCTATAGGCATCACGTCCAAAACAAGTAGACTGATACTTTCTGCATCTACTACTATTACTCCACACGTCGACCGCTATCCAGCATGCATCTAATGTATTAAGTCCAAAAGAACAAAGTAACGCCTTAAGCAAGATGACATGATGTAGATGGACAATCTCATATCTACGAAAAAGCCCACCTTGTTACCCTTGATGGCAACTACATGATGTGTGCCTTGCTGCCCCTACTGTCACTGGGAAAGGTCACCACACGGTAAGAACCCAAAACCAAGCACTTCTCCCATTGCAAGAATCATAGATCTAGTTGGCCAAACAAAACCCAAGATTCGGAGAGACTTACAAGGATATCAAATCATGCATATTAGAAATCAATAAAGACTCAAATATATATCACAGATAATCTGATCACAAATCCACAATTCATCGGATCTCGACAAACACACCGCCAAAGAGGATTACATCGGATAGATCTCCATGAAGATCATGGAGAACTTTGTATTGAAGACCCAAGAGACAGAAGAAGCCATCTAGCTACTAACAACGGACCCGTAGGTCTGAAGTGAACTACTCACGAGTCATTGGAGGCGCGATGATGTCGATGAAGAAGCCCTCCAACTCCAAAGTCCCCTCCGGCACGGCACCGGGAAGGGTCTCCAGATGAGATCTCGCGGAAACGGAAGCTTCCGGTGGCGGAAAAGTGTTTTCGTGGACGCCCTGATTTTTTGGGATTTTTAGGGAATATATAGGCCAAAGACCTAGGGCACGTGAGCGCGAGGGAGGCCACAAGCTTGGTTGCTGCGGCCTCCTCCCTGGCCGCGGCAACAGGGCTTGTGGGCTCCGTGTGGGCCCACTTGCTTGGCCCTCAAGCCTCCTGATCTTCTTCCATTCTGGAAAAAATCATTTTGGGGATTTTATTCCGTTTGGACTCCGTTCCAAAATCAGATCTGAAAAGAGTCAAAAACACAGAAAAACAGGAACTGGCGCTTGGCACTGAGTTAATAAGTTAGTCCCAAAAAAGATATAAAAGGTAAACAAAACATCCAAAGTTGTCAAGATAACAGCGTGAAACCATCAAAAATTATAGATACGTTTGAGACGTATCTGATGTTGATACGTTCCAAATATATCCATAACTTCTGCTTGTTCCATGATCTTTTGGGTGACATTGTTATATGTTTTGCCACATTTTTAGATCATTTTCCACATATTTGGACTAACCTACTAACTCATGCACCCAGTGCCAGTTTCTGTGTGCTGTTGTCTATTTTGCAGGGGCTTTTACCCAATTTTCCGAAGCCCTGAAAATTCTAGAAAAATTATACAAAAAATCAGCGAAACGGAAGCTTCGGATAACCGAAGATGGGCCAGGGGCCTCCAGACGGCCTGCTGGCGTGGACAGGCCCTAGGTCACGTCACGAGGTCGTCTCGGTGGGTCCCTGATACGTCTCCAACGTATCTATAATTTTTGATGGTTTCACGCTATTATCTTATCAAACTTTGGATGTTTTGCATGCCTTTTATATATTTTTCGGGACTAACTTATTAACTCAGTGCCAAGTGCCAGTTCCTGTTTTGTCCATGTTTTTGACCCCTTTCAGAGGAGATTTTGAAACGGAGTCCAAACGGAAGGAAATCACCGAAAAGATTTTTTTTGGAACGAAAGAAGATCAGGAAGCTTGGGAGCCAAGGCAGGGGAGCCAGGGGGGAGGCCGCGCCATACAGGCTTGTGGGCCCCCTGGGCGCCCTTTGCCCTAGGTCTTTCGCCTATATGTTCCCATAAATTCCAGAAAAAATCAAGAGATCATCGAAAGTACTTTTCCGCCGCCGCAAGCTTCTGTCTCCGCAAGATCCCATCTGGGGCACGTTCTGGTGCCCTGCCGGAGGGGGATTCGGACACGGAGGGCTTCTCCATCAACACCATGACCTCTCCGATGATGCGTGAGTAGTTCACCATAGACCTACGGGTCCATAGTTAGTAACTAGATGGCTTCTTCTCTCTCTTGGATCTTCAATACGAAGTTCTCCATGATCTTCATGGAGATCTATCCGATGTAATCTTCTTTTGCGGTGTGTTTGTCGATATCCGATGAATTGTGGATTTATGATCAGATTATCTATGAATCTTATTTGAGTTTCTTCTGATCTCTCTTATGCATGATTTCATATCCTTGTAATTCTTTTCGAGTTGAGGGTTTCGTTTGGCCAACTAGATCTATGATTCTTGCAATGGGAGAAGTGCTTGGTTTTGGGTTCATACCGTGCGGTGACCTCACCAAGTGACAGAAGGGGTAGCGAGGCACGCATCATGTTGTTGCCATCAAGGGTAAAAAGATGGGGGTTTCATCACTGGTTTGAGATTATCCCTCTACATCATGTCATCTTGCTTAAAGCGTTACTCTGTTTGTTATGAACTCAATACACTAGATGCATGCTGGATAGCGGTCGATGTGTGGAGTAATAGTAGTAGATGCAGAAAGTATCGATCTACTTGTCTCGGACGTGATGCCTATATGTATGATCATTGCCTTAGATATCGTCATGACTTTGCGCGATTCTATCAATTGCTCGGCAGTAATTTGTTCACCCACTGTAACACTTGCTATTTTGAGAGAAGCCTCTAGTGAACACTATGGCCCCTAGGGTCTACTCCACACCATATTTTCAGCCTTACACTTTTTACTTTGTTGCACTTTCCGCCTTCAGATCTCACTTTGCAGACAATCTTGAATGGATTGACAACCCCTTTGAAGCGTTGGGTGCAAGCTTGTTTGTGTTTGCGTAGTTACTCTGGACTTGACGAGACCCTCCTTCTGGATCGATACCTTGGTTCTCAAACTGAGGGAAATACTTACTGTTCTTGTGCTGCATCACCCTTTCCTCTTCAAGGGAAAAACCAACGCAAGCCCAGCCTCTGTCAACGTGTCAATTTCTGGCGCTGTCGTCTGTGGAATAGCAGTAGAATTTCTAGCGCCGTTGCCGGGGAGGAAGATCAAGTCAAGGAATCATCCAAGTAGGTGTCGCAAACTCATCTCTTGCATTTACTTTGTTTGCCAGTTGCGTCTCGTTTTCCTCTCCCCCACTTCACCAATTTGCCTTTTTCGTTTGCCTTTTTTGTTCGCCTTTTCGTTCGCCCTTTTTCTCGCCTACTCTTTGTTTGCTTGTGTGCTGTCTTGCTTGCTGAAGTTACCATGAATGAAAACATCAAACTTTGTGACTTCTCGAATACTAATAATAATGATTTTATTAGTACTCCGATTGCTCCCGCCACTAGTGCGGTGTCATGAAATCAATGCCGCTTTGCTGAATCTTGTTATGAAAGAGCAATTCTCTGGCCTTCCTAGTGAAGATGCCGCATCCCATCTCAATACCTTCACTGAGCTTAGCGATATGCAAAAGAAAAAAGATGTGTATAATGACGTGATTAAATTGAAGCTTTTTCCTTTCTCGTTGCGAGATCGCGCAAAAACTTGGTTTTCTTCTTTGCCCAAAGATAGTGCAAAGATGCTTATATATGCAAGTATTTTCCGGCGGCTAAGATCATCTCTCTCCGTAATGATATCATGAATTTCAAGCAACTTGATCATGAGCATGTTGCACAAGCTCGGGAGAGAATGAAATTAATGATTAGAAATTGTCCCGCTCATGGCTTGAGTCTTTGGATGATTATTCAAATCTTTTACGCTGGTTTGAATTTCGCTTCTAGAAATATCTTGGACTCCGCCTCAGGTGGAACATTCATGGAAATCACGTTAGGGGAAGCCACAAAGCTCTTAGACAACATCATGACAAACTACTCCCAATGGCACACTGAAAGGTCACCTACTAGTAAGAAGGTACATGCTATAGAAGAAATTAACTCGTTGAGTGCTAAGATGGATGAGTTAATGAATTTGGTTGTTAGTAGATGTGCTACTTTGGATCCTAATGATATGCCTTTGTCTTCTTTGATTGAGAGTAGCAACGCTAGCTTGGACGTTAATTTTGTTGGTAGGAATAACTTTGGCAACAACAATGCCTTTAGAGAAAACTATGTTCCTAGGCCTTTTCCTAGTAACTCCTCTAATAACTTTGGCAACTCCTACCACAATACTCATGGAAATTACAATAGATTACCCTCTGATCTAGAGAGTAATATCAAAGAGTGCATCAAGTCTCAAAAGATTTTCAATGCGTCCATAGAGGAAAAACTACTCAAAATTGACGATTTGGCTAAGAGCTGGATATAATATCTTGTGATGTTGATGCTTTGAAAGTTAGATGTGCTCCTCCCAAAATCAACATGGATGAAACTTTGAAAGCTATGCGTGTTTCCATGATTGAAAGCCAAGAAAGAACCACCCAAATTCGTGCTAGACATGAATGGCTTAAAAAGGCGTGTTCTCGTGATGACAATCACGAAGATCTTAAAGTGCTTGGTGTGACTCCCATTGAATCTTTGTTTTCTTGTGTCAAACCTAATGATTATGGGGCTGGATATGAATCCACTTTGGTTGAAAAGTGCCCCAATGATTCGGAGTCCATCTATCTTGATGCTAAAAGCATTAAAAGTGAAGTAGAAGAGGTTAAAACTTTGAGTAGTAATGAAATTACTACCGTGGATTTTGAGGAATTCAATTATGATAGTTCCTCCTTGATTGAATGCATTTCTTTGATGCAATCCATGTTGAACTCTCGACACGCTTATAGCCAAAACAAAGCCTTTACCAATCATATCGTCGATGCTATGATAAAATCTCTTGAAGAGAAACTTGAATTGGAAGTCTCTATCCCTAGAAAGCTTCATGATGAGTGGGAACCTACCATCAAAATCAAAATCAAAAACTATGAGTGCAATGCTTTGTGTGATTTGGGTGCTAGTGTTTCTGCGATTCCAAAGTCTTTATGTGATGTTCTGTGTTTTAATGAGATTGAAAAGTGTTCTCCTAATTTGCATCTTGTTGATTCTATGGTCAAGAAACCCATGGAAAGGATCAATGATGTTCTTATTATTGCAAATAGGAACTATGTACCCGTGGATTTCATTGTGCTTGACATTGATTGCAATCCTACACGCCCCATTATTCTTGGTAGACCTTTCCTAAGGACTATCGGTGCTATCATCGATATGAAGGAAGGGAATATTAGATTTCAATATCCTTTAAGGAAGGGCATGGAACACTTTCCTAGAAATAAAATAAGATTGCCTTATGAATCCATGATGAGGGCCACTTATGGTTTGAGCACCAAAGACGACGATACGTGATTCTATCGCTTCTATTACTAGCTAAGGGCGTTAAACAAAAGCGCTTGTTGGGCGGCAACCCAATGAATTTATCTTTTTCTTTCTGTTTTGTTGCGTCCACACTTTCATAATTCTGTTGTGATTATGTTTTTTGTGTTTCTTTTTTGTTTGAGCCAAGCAAAGCCTTTATGACTAGTCTTGGTAATGGTTGTTTGATCCTGCTGGAAAAAGATAGAAACTTTTCGCTCATGAGATGATTTTTAATTTTTACTCAGAAAGAGGTTTTGAGTTGATTATTTTTTTCTCCTGATTGATATGCTTTTTTCCCAGGCCTTAGTAATTTTTCAGATTTTTTGAGGTACCATAAGTATACGAAGTATACAGATTGCTACAGAGTGGTCTGTTTTTGACAGATTCTGTTTTTGTTGAGTTGGTTGCTTGTTTTCATGAAACTATGGTTACTATCGGGGGGTACTAGCCATGGAAAAGTGAGAATATAGTAGCCCATCATCAATATAGATGTAATTCAAGTTGCTACAGTACCCAAAGAAGTGGTAGTTTGTTTTCTTGTACTGATGTTATCACAAGTTTCTGTTTAAGTTTTGTCTTGTGAAGTTTTCAAGTTTTGGGTGATGTTCTCATGGACAAAGAGATAAGGAGTGAAAATAGCTCAAGCTTGGGGATGCCCAAGGCATCTCAAGCCAAATTCAAGGACACCAAAAAGCCTAAGCTTGGGGATGCCCCGGGAAGGCATCCCCTCTTTCGTCTGCAATCCATCGGTAACATTACTTGGAGTTATATTTTTATTCACCACATGATATGTGTTTTGCTTGGAGCGTATTGTATCTTAGCGGTCTTTTCTTTTTGTTGTGTCACAATCATCCTTGATGCACACCTTTTTTAGAGAGAGAGACATGCACTCATCATGATTTTGCTAGAATGCTCATAATGCTTCACTTATATCTTTTGAGCTAGATGCTTTTGCTCTTGTGCTTCACTTATATCTTTAGAGCACGGTGGTGCGTGATTTGGTAGTTGGCTTATGCTATGAAAGTAGTCCCAAATTTGCTAGGTACCCAAAGAGGATACAAAAACCTCCATCTTCATGTGCATTGAGTAGAAAGAGAAGTTTCGATTCCTCTCAATTAGTTTTGAGACGTGGATTCGGTAATATTGAGAGTTATGTTTGTAGGGTGTTGTGAATGTAGAGATACTTGTGTTGGAGTTAGTGATTCCCGTAGCATGTATGTATGGTGAACCTCTATGTTAGGAAGTCGGAGCATAATTGATCTATTGATTGTCATCCTTTGTGTTGAGGTCGGGATCGAGCGATGGTTTACACCTACCAACCCTTCCCCTCGGAGTATGTGTTTAGCACTTTGTTTCGATTACAAATAAAAACTTTCGAAATAAGTATGTGAGTTCTTCATGACTAAAGTGAGCCCATGGTATAGATGCACTATCACCTTCCACCATTGCTAGCCTCTCTAGTGCCGCACAATTCTTGCCGGTGCACAAACCCACCAAATTCCTTCCTCAAAACAACCACCATACCTACCTACTATGGAATTTTCATAGCCATTCCGATATATATTGCCATGCAACTCCCACCGTTCGGTCTCATGACTTGTTCCATCACTCTCATATTGCCATTGCATGATCGTAAGATAGCTAGCGATATGTTTCAACGTCATACGCCATGCTAGATCGTTGCACATCCCGGTACACTGCCGGAGGCATTTCCTATGGAGTCATCATCTTTGTAATCTTTGAGCTGTGAGTAAATAAAAGTGTGATGATCATCATTATTAGAGCATTGTCCCATGTGAGGAAAAAAATAAAATAAAAAAGAGAGGCCAAAGAGCCCAAAGACAAAAAAAAGAGAGAATTTTTTTTAAAATAGGCCTAAGAGCCCAAATAAAAAAAAGAAAAGAGAGAAAAAGAGAGAAGGGACAATGCTACTATCTTTTTCCACACTTGTGCTTCATGTTAGCACCATCTTCTTCATGATTGAGAGCTTGTTGCTCTTTCACTACCATATGCTAGTGGGAATCTTCATTTTATAACTTGGCTTGTATATTCCAATGATGGGCTTCCTCAAAATTGCCCTAGGTCTTCATGAGCAAGCAAGTTGGATGCACACCCAATAGTTTTCCTTTTGAGCTTTCACAAACTTATAGCTCTAGTGCATCCTTTGTATGGCAATCCATACTCATTCACATTGATATCTATTAATGGGCATCTTCATAGCCTATTGATACACCAAGTCAGTGTGACCATCTTCTCCTTTTTGTCTCACAACCACCACCACACTCTATTCCAACTATAGTGCTATATCCATGGCTCGTGCTCATGTATTGCGTGATAGTTATAAAAAGTTTGAGAAAGTAAGAGTGTGAAAACAATTACTTGGCTAATTCCGGGGTTGTGCATGATTTACATTAGTTGTGTGAGGATGATGGAGCATAGCCAGACTATATGATTTTGTAGGGATAACTTTCTTTCGCCTTGTTATTTTGAAAGTTCATGATTACTTTGCTAGATTGCTTGAAGTATTATTGTTTTCCTGTCAATAGCAAACTATAGTTTTGAATCTTACGGATCTGAACATTCATGTCACGTGAAATAAGTTGCAAAGGACAACTATGCTAGGTCACATTCCACATCAAAAATTCGTTCTTTATCACTTCCCTACTCGAGGACGAGCAGGAGTTAAGCTTGGGGATGCTTGATACATCTCCAACATATCTATAATTTTTGATGGTTTCATGCTATTATCTTGTCAAACTTTGGATGTTTTGCATGCCTTTTATATATTTTTTGGGACTACCTTATTAACTCAGTGCCATGTGCCAGTTCCTGTTTTTCCATGTTTTTGACCCCTTTCAGAAGAGATTTTGAAACAGAGTCCAAACGGAACAAAACCCCTGAAAAGATTTTTCTGGAACGGAAGAAGATCGGGAAGCTTGGGAGCCAAGGCAGGGGAGCCTCAAGGGCCTCACAAGCCCCCACCCCGCGGCCAGGGGGGAGGCCGCACCATCCAGGCTTGTTGGCCCCCTAGACGCCCTTTGCCCTAGGTCTTTAGCCTATATATTCCCATAAATTCCAGGAAAAATCAAGACATCATCGAAAGTACTTTCCCGCCGCCGCAAGCTTCTGTCTCCGCAAGATCCCATCTGGGGCACGTTCTGGTGCCCTGCCGGAGGGGGGATTCGGACACGGAGGGCTTCTCCATCAACACCATGACCTCTCTGATGATGCGTGAGTAGTTCACCATAGACCTACGGGTCCATAGTTAGTAACTAGATGGCTTCTTCTCTCTCTTGGATCTTCGATACAAAGTTTTCCCTGATCTTCATGGAGATATATCCGATGTAATCTTCTTTTGCGGTGTTATTGTCGAGATCCGATGAATTGTGGATTTATGATCAGATTATCTATGAATCTTATTTGAGATTCTTCTGATATCTCTTATGCATGATTTCATAACCTTGTAATTCTCTTTGAGTTGTGGGTTTTGTTTGGCCAACTAGATCAATGATTCTTGCAATGGGAGGAGTGCTTGGTTTTGGGTTCGTACCGTGCGGTGACCTCACCCAGTGACAGAAGGGGTAGCGAGGTACGCATCGTGTTGTTGCCATCAAGGGTAAAAAGATGGGGTTTTCATCATTTGTTTGAGATTATCCCTCTACATCATGTCATCTTGCTTAAAGTGTTACTCTGTTCGTCATGAACTCAATACACTAGATGCATGTTGGATAGCGGTCGATGTGTGGAGTAATAGTAGTAGATGCAGAAAGTATCGGTCTACTTGTCTCGGACGTGATGCCTATATGTATGATCATTGCCTTAGATATCGTCATGACTTTGCGCGGTTCTATCAATTGCTCGGCAGTAATTTGTTCACCCACCGTAACACTTGCTATTTTGAGAGAATCCTCTAGTGAACACTATGGCCCCCAGGGTCTACTCCACACCATATTTTCAGCCTTACGCTTTTTACTTCGTTGCACTTTCCGCCTTCAGATCTCACTTTGCAAACAATCTTGAAGGGATTGACAACCCCTTTGAAGCGTTGGGTGCAAGCTTGTTTGTGTTTGCACAGGTGCTCTAGACTTGACAAGGCCCTCCTCCTGGATCGATACCTTGGTTCTCACACTAAGGGAAATACTTACTGCTCCTGTGCTGCATCACCATTTCCTCTTCAAGGGAAAAACCAACGCAAACCCAGCCTCTGTCAACGTGTCAATTTCTGGTGCTGTAGTCTGTGGGATAGCAGTCCCACCTCCTCCGGTGCCCTTCTTTCTCCTATATTTAGAGTCTTGAGAGGACACCCTTGCAGACTTTCTGGAATCGTGAATTTCTCCATCGTTCCGCCGCTGCAACACTTCCGAGATCTGAGCGTCAGGAGACCTCTTCCCGACACCCTGTAGGAGGGAGGGTTTACCTCCGGGAGCTTGTACACCACCATAGAACCTTCCCGGACGTGACGTGAGTAGTCCTCCTTGGACCATGGATCCGTGACCAGTAGCTATGTGATGTATTCTCTCCAATCTTGTGCTTCAATTGTTACTCCTTGTGAGCTGTCGTACATGATCAAGGCATCTATGTAATTCTCTAGCTATTGCTTTGCTCGGTTTGTTGGGATCCGATGGATTATCAGATTATGTTCAGCTTGTTATGGGTTATATATTTGATTTTCCTTTTATATTATGTTCCTTAGTGATCACGCATGTTTTCCATTGCTATTTATTGCTTTGGGCGAGTAGTAGATTGTAACTCCAAGAGGGAGCGTTATGCATGATTGTGGGTTCCTGCCCCTTGATGTTTAGCTTGAGTGACAGAAACATGAGACTAAGGGATGTGCTTGTTGCCACCAGGGAGAAAACAATGTTGCTTGTGACCACGGTTGCAAGGATTGTTTACCTTATGCTTAGTTCGCTAATGCAGTTGTCCGTTGCTTTGAGTTTACACTTTTGGTGGAGCTTGTAACTTAATACCGGAGAGATGTTCTGGATGGATATCTCAAGGTGGATGATTAGTAAGTAGGTGCTAATGAATAAACAATCTACTTGTCTTGGCGTACTGCCCATTACTATTGAACCTCTAACTATCAAGTAGCATAATTAGCATTGCGGTGCGATCATAATTCTGTCGATTGCCCAACTGTGATTTGTTAACCCAAGCATAGTTGTTTATTGTCTTTTGGGAGAGAGGCATCACTAGTGAACATCATGTGACTCCGATCCATATCACCATCATTGTTTACACCTCCATCATTTACCGCTTTCATTTACTTCTTCGTTGCAATCACTATTACCTTCCCACTTGTGTTTTGATCCTTTGCAAACTACAAGGCCGGAGAGATTGACAACCTCTCTGTACTCGTTGGGAGCAAAGTTATTTGTTGTGTGTGCAGGTCCAGGTCTTCGGCTAGCGCCAAGGTGGAAGACACCTACTTGTTGAGCCTAGGAGTCATCCTGGTTCGATAAACCTTACAGTCTCCATGTAAGGGAAATCTGCTGCTGACTACATCTCCACCTTCCACTTGGGGTAACCAAGGAGGGGCGAGAAATATATCCATCAACTCATCATCAACAGTAAGTTGGCCGTGGCATTATAAGCTAGCATGGATGGCGAGTTGGCCACCATGTTGTAAGTTGGCGTGGACGGCAAGTCAGCCATGTCGATATGATGTAGATTGTACCGTGTGACTACGACAGGTGCAACGAGGCGAGCTGCGACTGTAGAGGGGAAAATGTGAGGTCACAGCGGTAGAGATAGGTGCGGCTGACTGAGGCGGAGCCAGCGCGCAGGGGAACAGACGTAGGTTGGGCGATGGGGAACCGGCGCACAGGTGCGATGAGGCAGAGCCGGCTGGGTCAGATGAGGCCGCGACGACAGAGAAGCGAATCCTTGTCCGCGTCTACCTCCATCTCTTTTTTCTTTTGCCTTGACCTACAACTACTGTCGTGTATGGTATAGTGGGCAATGGGCTCGAGGCTTGGGAGTACTAGGTTATGCAACTTTAGTCGGCTGCTTATTCCGTTTTTCTTCTTTTTCTTAGCCAACCTGCGAAATAGACCATAAGATAATTTGTTGGTCACGGTCTTCATGCGACCTTGATCCTTGTGCTTGTCCGTTAGACCTATGTCGTGCTTTCGCTAATACTGATTGCTGCTTTTAGGTCAACAATGTTTTGCTTGCTATCAATCAGCAGGTTTGTGCGTGAGTCGTCGCTACCGAATCTTGTTTTTACTTTGATAAGATTTAGCCTGCCACCAGACTTCTTAAATCTCAACTGATTTATTCAGAGTCAATGTAGATTCTTATAAATAGCTTGCTCTTCCTCCCAGCCAATCGTGATCTTCTTCATCCCTGTGGAAATCCCATCAAGAACTTAACACCAGCGTGCTTTGCCCCATGGTGGACACCAACTGTCTTGGTTTTGTCGTGGCAGATGTCCTCGTGAAAGGACTTAAGTGTGAGGCCATTGCATCTATGTGGCGGCTTGAGAGGGGTTGGTCAGAATCGAGAGACGCGAGTTTACCCAGGTTCAGCCCCTCCAATGAAGGTAAAAGCCTACATCCTGCTTGTGTTTCATTGATGAAGATCTCGATTACAAGTGTGTGAAGTCACCACCTCTAATCTCGAGAGTGTCTAATCTATCTATCTCTAATAACTTGTCTCGTCTAGGCTTTAACCTAACTTGTCCCTCTTGGTGTTCCCTACTATCGGTGAAAGGATCGACACCTATGGGGGCCTCAGCGGTCCCCGTTTTGCTGGTTTGGCGGGGAGATGGATCGCGGCAATAGCAGAACCGACAGTCAGGGCCCGTCAAGATCTTTTTACCCATGTTTGAGCCGCGTGGTGCGTAAAACCCTACTCCCGCATGCATTTAGTTATTCGTTTTGGGTTACTGTAGATCAGTCCCTCTTTACAGCCTTTTGATTGGTCAAAAAGCTAAAAATTCCTTACTACTGAGCATTAGGCCTCCTTTTATAGGCGAAGGGGTCACCAAAGTGGCTTAGTGGGTGAACGGTGGGTTCACTAGTGAAACAGTGCCGACCGATAGTTACAGTATTACTGCGGTGCATTAAATGCTTCGACAAACTTCCCTGACCTCGTCAGGGGGGGGGGGGGGTGGACACGTACCCACACGTGGCAACTTCGAGGTGTTGTGCTGGCGCGCGGGCAGACGCGTGGTTCATGCATCGTCGGTGGCGTGTTCGCCGGTGGAGGCGTTCACAGGTCGCGAGGGCGCCCTCGGCCTAGGCCTCTCCTCATGCCGTATCTTCCTTCCCGGCAGGGTTACCTTGCCGTGGCTCTTCTTGTTCCTCTCGGCAGGGAGGCGATGGCCTGCCGAGGCCTTTTCAATCTTCCTGGCAAGGGTGGTTTGCCGGGGCTTAATCCTTCTCTCTCGGCGGGAGGGTCTCGCCATGGTATTGTCTATCTCCTCGACAGGGAGCACCTGCCGGGGTCTCTTCCTATTTCCCAGCAAGCGAGTGCTTGCCGAGGCTTGCAATTAGCACTTGGTGGCTTCTGAGTCTTGCTTTCGCCCTAAGATCCAGCGACGCGCCTTGCCGCGGCAGAGCGGTTGCCGGTGTCCGCGCACTAGTCCGGGGCACTAGAGACCCCGGTCTTTAGTGCACCGACAGGAGCCCCCGGGCCTGGGCCACACACACATGCGAGGCGTTGTTGGGCCAGGCCCAAAGCGGTGCGTGGACTCCTGGGCGCTGGGCTTATTGGAATCGAGCCGTTACAGGCTTTCTTTCCCCACGTCGCGCATTCAACGCGCGAAGTGGGAGGGTGTGCGGCGTGCGCGTGATGGCCTCTTTTTTCCATGAAAACGGCTCTGCCACGCGTAGGACATGCGCAGCAACCGTCGGGCAAGTGGCGATCGTAGCCTCAAAAGCCGTGGGCGTGGATGGGCCCGCCCTCCATGCATTGGTGCATCAGGGCGGTTCCATGTTACGCCCGTGACCTGAGGGTGATTGGGTGAGAGGGGCGGTGGATTTTGGAACGAGGAGGGTGGCCTCCAAGCTTTGCCCTATAAATTAGGGTGTTTGCGCGGAGGTTTTGCCCATCCATCTCAACCTCGAAGCCTTCCGCGCCTATCTCCTTGTATTCTCTTTTTTCTTTCAGCTTTGCCGGTGGCACCCGCCCCTAACCAGAATTTGGGGACAGGGCCGGCCTCCGTCGTCCGCCAGGGCGGCAAGGGGATATCGCTCAGATCATGCCACAGCTTCAGGAGCAGCAGCCAGCGGCAGCCCCATTGATCCTGGCGGGAGAGGCTCGAGGGGCCAAGGACGCCGGGGTCGTGGCCGAGGGAGGCGGAGTGCTACTCCAGCGTCTCCGCCTTCTCCTGGGCTTGGCGGGCACTCGGACGGGACGACGCTGGAGTTCGTCGTGGAGCTTCACGGCGTCCCGTGGGGCCATTTCATCTCCATCGCCCTTTCGCTAGGGCGATCGAGGCTGCACGACTGCTCCCACGGCGCTATGCAGGCGCACTTGGAGTACCTGAAGCGTCACTCCATGTTGCTCGGGCAGGGTTGGAAAGCCCTCGCCCATGCCCACAACCTCGAGGATGGGCATATCCTCCGCTTTAAGCTAGCGGAGGAAAATATGCTATGTGTCAAGTTTCACGGGTGCACACGTGTGCATCTCGGATGCTGCGAAGAGGGCTCGAGCTGCGCTGAGTGTCCCTCCTTGAGCGATAGCAACGAGGGGGACTGCGGCGACACTTTCACTCTTGGCAGGTTAGGATCCCGGGGGGTCAAGTTGTAGTACGACTCCCCGAGCTCTGACTGACTGTTGGCCGTGCCGCCGAGGCCCGCTCGCGCCCTTTCCCCGCCTAGCGAGGGTATCTTGCCGGAGCCCGCATAGACGCCTCGTCTTTGAGGAGGCGCAAATATTGGCTCCGGCCCCTTCATCTCATCTGGTCGCCCTGTCCACTATCGCTGCTCTCCACTGCGCAATGCTGGTCCAGGAGGGACTAGCCTGGGTTGTGTCGGGGGGCTGACACACTTTTTGTATTTTTGAACTTCACTCCCTTCGCGTAGGTCGTTCCTCGTCAAAAGACAGAGTCTTTAGGTTAGGACAAAAATGCTTTGTAATTGGTATCAAACGTATCAAGACAAATGAATGAATATGTGCATCCTTTATTCGACTCTCGTTTTGTATGATTATTCCTTTGTACTTTCCGGATGCTTGCCGACTTGACTTATCCTGCCGCGAGTACTTAGAGGAGTGGATCCTGAGAAAACTCAACAGAGGAGGTCGTCACCGGCAAGACTCCTTGCCGCACTCAGTGCAACCATGTAAATCTTCGAGCACGGCTCGAGGCGAAATTAGGTGCTACGTAGCCGTCTGAAACGTTGAACGTGTTCAAAACGAGATGAGGGCGCTCTGTGGCCGCTCAAGTCGTTGAACAGGCTTGAAACGAAATCGGAGTGCACTGATCCTATCAAGGTCCATCTGCGCGCATGATTCTCATACAGAAGTCGATGCTTCGAAAGGATACAACTAATCTACCAAGAGTCTGGCAAGAGGTTTGCCTATGTACTTATCCCGCATGTCGCGGCAGTCCTAGCCGCAACATCTGTAGGTGTTGTCGGGGAGGAACATCTGTACCCCCGGCAAGCTGATGTTGCCTCCAGCAGCCTTCTTGCCGACGAGGTTTTTGCTGGTGGCCTTTGGCCACTCTGAAGGAAAGAGGCACGCTGGGTCATATAACTTTCTCATCTCGTTTGCAAGAGATTTGCTGGCGGAGCCCCCGAGCGCATCTTTCGGGCGTCACAGTGCTACAAGGAGAAATGCGAGCCGGAGGGCGCGTGAAGGGGCGGTTCGGGGCCTCGGACACGTCCTCGACGACCATGCAGCACTCCAGAGATATGCGTCGGTCGGAGGCTTGGCCGATGCCCCCTGTCACGCCCTCGACAGCAGCGCGGCGTTCCAAGGAGGTGTGTCGGCCGGGCGATGCGGAGCTCGGGGCTTCCGCTCCTTCCACCCGCGCTCGCATAACACCTATGGAGGCGCTATGAGATCTTGCGCGGGCAGTGGAGCCACTGCCTCCTCCCTCTTAGGGAAGATGCAGCGGCGAACTGGGATCCGTGGAGCCGACGAGCGGCTCGTCGGATCGGGGCGGCGCTGACGCAGGCCTACTTCCGGCGACCCCCCTACATGGCGCGCCAAAGATGTCGGTGAAAGGATCGACACCTATGGGGGCCTCAACGGTCCCTTTTTTGCTTGTTTGGCAGGGAGAGGGGTCGCCGCAAGAGCAGAACCAAGAGTTAGGGCCTGACAAGATCTTTTTACCAAGGTTCGGGCCACGTGGTGCATAAAACCCTACTCCTGCATGCGTTTAGTTAATCGTTTTGGGTTACTCTAGATCTGTCCCTCTTTACAACCTTTCGATTGGTCAAAAGCCAAAAAGTCCTTACTACTAAGCCTCGGGCCTCCTTTTACAGGCGAAGGGGTCACCATAGTGGCTCAGTGGGTGAACGGTGGGTTCACGAGTGAAATAGCGCCGACCGACGGTTACAGTGTTACTGTGGTGCATTAAATGCTTCGATAGACTTCCCTGACCTCATGAGGGGGGGGGGTGGACACGTACCCACACGTGGCAACTTCGGGGGTTTGTGCTGGCGTGCGGGCGGATGCGTGGTCCATGCATCGTTGGTGGAGGCTTTCATAGGTCGCGAGGGCGCCCTGGGCCCGTGCCTCTCCTTGGTCCTTCTCTTCCTTCCCAGCAGGGTTGCCATGCCGGGGCTCTTCTTGTTCCTCTCGAGAGGGAGGCGATGGCCTGCCGAGGCCTTGTCAATATTCCTAGCAAGGGTGGCTTGTCGGGGCTCTATCCTTCTCCCTCGGCGGGAGGGTCTCGCCGTGGCATTGTCTATCTCCCTGATAGGGAGCTGCTGTCGGGGTCTCTTCTTCTTTCCTAGCAAGCGAGTGCTTGTCGTGGGCTTGCAATCAACACTTGGTGACTTCTGAGTCTTGCTTTCGCCCTAAGCTCCAGCAACATGCCTTGCCGCTGCGGAGGGGCTGCCAGTGTCCGCGCACTAGTCCGGGGCACTAGAGACCCCAGTCTTTAGTGCACCGACACGTGCCCCTCCTTATATTTGTTGAAGGGCTAGGCTTACATAGAGCCCTACTAGAACTAGGACTAGTTTCTCTTCAATCATAATCCAACTCTTGTTTCTCATCGAAGGGAATTCCTCCTCTTCTTGGGCCTTCTCTATGAGCCGCCTTCCACGCCTCTCCATGAGCCGCCTTACGCCGGCTTGCACACTGGGCCTTGGGCCTCGTCGTCCACGTCGATCCGGCGAGCAGGGCGATCCACAAGGCGCCAGCTGATTGGCCGAGTCATACCTCCTAGCCAGGTAAAACCTCCTGGCCAGGTCATACGTCCTCGCTAGGACAAACCGTGGGGTATATCCCCGACATGTCCTCAACACACCCAATACAAAGTAAAGTTGTATAGGTGCACTAGTTCGGCGAAGAGATGGTTATATAAGTGTAGTATGGATAGTATATATAGGTTTTTGTAATCTGAAAAATTAAAAATAGCAAGGTAGTAAGTGCAAAACAACAAGCAAAATGTTGTATAAATGATTGGTAGTTAGGCCAAGGGTTCATACTTTCACTAGTGCAATCTCTCAACAATGGTAACATAATAGAATCATATGATCATCCCTCAAAGTGCAACAAAGAATCACTCCAAAGTTCCTATGTAACGGAAAACAATAATATGAAATTGGTGTAGGTAGTAGAACCACCTCAAAGTTATTGTTTCTCATCAATCTTTTGAGCTATTCCTATAAGTGTCAAAAACATTCATAGAGTTTGTACTAGAACAACACCCATGATACATATCAATCAACCCTAATGTCACCTAGATACTCCAATGTCAACTTAAGTATCCATGGGCTAATTACATGACATGCATCAAACAATTTTAGACTCTTCATATTCAATCCAACAAAAAGAACTTCAAGGAGCACCCCAAGATTTCTATCTGAGAACATAGTATGAAAAAATGCAATCACCTCCTATGCATAGATCCCCAAGGTCACTGGAATCTGCAAGTTAATACTATAACATATATCAAGTGAATCACTTGAATACCCTAATGTCACTACGTGTATCCGCATGCAAGACATACATCAAGTGTTCTCAAACTTGAATATACAATCCAATATAACTAGATCTTAAAGTGAAAGATTCAATTCATCGAAACAATAGCAAGGGACAAACACCATATGATCCAACTATATTAACAAAGACCATGATACATCAAGATCGTCACATCTTAAGAACATGAGAGAGAGAGAGATTAAACACATAGCTAGTGGTACAAAACCTCAGCCCCGAGGGTGAAATACTCCCTCCTCGTCATGGCCTCCACCGAGATGATGAAGATGGCTACCAAAGATGATTTCCCCTCTCCGACAGGGTACTGTAATGTCTCCATATTATGTTTTCATTGATACAGAGAGTTGCGGTGGTGGAGCCGAAGTTATCCTCTTTATTTCTGGAGTTTCTGGTATATATACGATTTTTTAGCGTTGGAACCACGACAAACGGAGCCACATGGGCTCCAAAAGCCATCACGGCATGGCCTAGGGGGGCATGCCCTGTTGGCTTGTGGCCCACATGTGGCTCTCCTCCAGTGGTTCTTTGCTCCAATATTGCTTATTTCCTCTAGAAAAAATTCTAAAAAAATTTCTAGTGATTCCGAGAACTTTAATTTTCTACACAAAACACAACACCACGGTAATTCCTGGTTAGTTGTAAATAAATCAAAAAAGTGCATCAAAGCCATATAGAAATATTGTAAACGTAGGTGAATATGGCGTGCATACTTCATAACTTATCGATACGTTGGAGATGTATCAACATCCTCAGGCTTACCTACTTGTCCTCGAGTAGGTAAATGATAAAAATAATAATTTATTAATTGCGAATGATAGCATTGTGTAAATGTTTGATCAGTGATAATTCCAATCTGTTTTTATAGCATCATTACCAGCAACTTTTTCATGAAAATCATCCAGGTTGAGTAGCAGTCGATTCATATGTGATGGTTCAAACAATGCAGTCTCTTGAAACGCAACATCATATGTTCTTGGACATCAAAAAATTTCAATGCATCATCAAGTCTAAGTGAGAGCTCCACATACTCATTTATAATATAGTCTTCTATGATTGCTAATACTCAAAGCACATTTTTAGAACAAATAACATCATTGAAAACAGAGAAATATATGGGCCTAATGTTTTTCCTCCCAACATATTTATCATAAAGATAATTGACAACAATAATCAATCACGATCAAATATATTTGAGTGGGTATATATGTTTGGATATTTCCCCACCACATGGTGCTTGGCAGCTAATAGATTGAGGTTGGAATAGCAAGTTGACTCAACATGAAAAGTAAATAACATGAAATTAAATAGATTGTCCCTTCGTAAAGGGAAGCAGGGATTTGCATAGGTGCGGGAGCTCATTGTTTAAAATAGAGATGAATATATATTTTAGTGGTGTGCCTTTCCTGGCAACACCACATGAGAGTTTTTAGTATATGATGACGAGACGATGTATATACTTCTCGCACCTTGTTGGTTACCCCAACTGGAAGGTTGAGATGTAGTCAGCAGCAAGTTTTCCCTCACACAGAGACTGTAAGGTTTATCGAACTAGGAGGACTCCTAGGACCAACAAGTAGGTGTCTTCCACCCTGGCGCTAGCAGAAGACGTGGACCTGCACACGCAACAAATAGCTTTGCTCACAACTAGTACAGAGAGGTTGTCAGTCCCTCCGGCCTTGTAGTTTGCAAAGGATCAAAACACAAGCGGGAAAGTAATAGTGATTGCAACGGTAAAGTAAATGAAAACGGTAAATGGTGGAGGTGTAAACAATGATGGTGATATGGACCGGAGTCACATGCTTTTCACTAGTGATGTCTCTCTCCCAAAAGACGCTAAACAACTATGCTTGGGTAAACAAATCACAGTTGGGCAATTGACAGAATTATGAATGCACCGCAATGCTAATTATGCTACTTGGTAGTTAGAGGTTCAATAGTAATGGGCAATACGCCAAGACAAGTAGACTGTTTATTCATCAGCATCTACTTACTAATAATTCACTCTGAGATATTTGTCCAAAACATCTCGCCGGTATTAAGTTGCGAGCCCCACGCAAAGTTTAAACTCAAAGCAACAGACAACTGCACTAATGAACTATGTGTAAGGTAAACAATCTTTGCCACCGTGGTCACAAGCACCGTTCTTTTCTCCCTGGTGGAAACAACACATCCACTAGTACCATGTTTCTTTCACTCAAGCTAGACATCGAGGGGCATGAACCTACAATCATGCATAACGCTCCCTCTTGAAGTTGCAATCTACTACTCTGCCAAAGCAATAAATAACAATGGAGAACATGCATGAATCACTAAGGAACATAATATAAAATGATAATCAAATATATAACTCATAACAATTTGAACATAATCTCATAATCCATCGGATCCCAACAAACCGAGCATAGCAGTAGCAAGAGAATTACATAGATGCCTTGATCATGTAGGGCAGCTCAGAAGGACTAACCATTGAAGCACAAGATTGGAGAGAAGACATCACATGGTCCAAGGAGGACTACTCATGGTCCAACGAGGACTACTCATGGCATGTCTGGAAAGCATCCATGGCGGTGGAGAAGCTCCCGGAGGTCAATCCTCCCTCCGACAGGGTGCCGAGAAGAGGTCTCCTAATGGTCCCGATCTCGGAAGCGCTGCGGCGGCGGAACGATGGAGAAATTCACGATTCTGGATATGATTGAAGGGTTTTCTCGTAGAGGAGTAAATATAGGCCAAAGGAGGGCACCGAAGGAGGTGGTACACACCCAAGTGGCCTCTTGGCATGGCCAGGGGTTAGGCCACGCCCACAGGTTTCCTGGGAGGCCCCTGACCCCCTCTCGCCCATCTTTGGTGATATGGAAGCTTTTGGTACGCTAATATGTATATATTTTTCTCGGGATTGTTCGAGCTTCGGAAAATTGGTTAAAAGCCCCTCCAAAAAAGACATCAGCAGACAGGAACTGGCACTTGGTGCACTGAGTTAGTAGGTTAGTCCAAATATGTGTAAAAAGATATAAAAGTGTAGCAAAACATATAACAATGTCACACAAAAGATCATGGAACAAGCAGAAATTGTAGATACGTTTGGGATGTATCAACATCCCCAAGCTTAATTTCTACTCGTCCTCAAGTAGATAAATGATAACACAATAATTTATGTGGTGACATGCTAACACACATATAAGAACTTCAAAGTAAAGCAAGTAAGATATGCAATTCAAGTCAAGATAATAACAAGCAAGATTATATATCTAGTATTGAGTTTAGCAAAGTAAGAACATAAAGGTGCAAGAGCTTTCGTTGTCCGTGAATCAAATGTCTCCAAACGGTGTTTGCGTGCAAGAAGTGGGAGATGGGTTGATATCATAAAATATATTTTTTAATTGGGAACTCAATCTACTAAAATTTCAAACTTGGTCTCCTTTAGAATCTTATTTTGACTCATCCCCAAACCACTAGTCACGCACAAGTCAAAATGATCCTCTCCCTTCCGATGTTGAGCACTCATGCAATGGATGAGTGTAAGCAAGATATGTCGGCACTTAGGATGGAAAATAGAATAATGATTGGGAAGGAAGACAAAAATGTGTGAAAGCCTCACATCAATGAGGACAACGATAGGCCAGAGAAAGCCAAATGATAGATATGATGTGAGGAGTAGGGATTTCCATGTAACGGATGCACATATGAGCTAAGGTAAGCTCTCCAATGGAACTAGTGGGGGTGCATCCAACTTGTTTGCTCATGAAGGCCTAGAGCTCATTTGAGGTGGCTCATCATTGGAATATGCAAACCAAGTTCTATAGTGTAAGGGTCCGTACATAGTTATGAATGAATGATAATCTCTATGTAGTACAAATATATTAATGGCGTACGAGTGTGGATATTTGAAAGTAATAGTAGTGTTGCCCCCTTCTCTATTATTTTATTATTTTTTCCCTTTTTACTCTCTTTTTATTTTATTTTTTGCGTGGCCTCTTTAGCTCTTTCTATTTATCTCTCATTTGTCCTCTTTGGGGTCTTTTGTTTTGTCCTCTTTGGGATATTTTCCTCACTTAAGGGCAACACTCTATGTTTTACACGAATAAAAATAAGATCATCACACTTTATAAGAAGTACTCAACATAAAGACAAGTGAAAACTATCATGATGTACGCAAATGTATGCATGTGCAAGTGTAGCAGGATATGCAAGCATACTAGCGCGTCATGTGGCAATAATTGGGGCAAGGCCTTACTATCATGCGGCTCTACAATCAAGCAAAAGAATGTATGACATGAAGATCAAGTCATGAGATGGTGGATGTTGCATGGCAATGTATCTCGGAAAGGCTATGGAAATGCCATAATATGTAGGTATGGTGGCTGTTTTGAGGAAAGATATAATGAGGTTTATGTATGAGAGAGCGTATCATGTCATGTGTTTGGATGCACCGGTGGAGTTTGCACCAACTCTCAATGTGAGAAAGGGCAATGCACGGTACCGAAGAGGCTAGCAACATATGGATGGTTGAAGTGGCAACAATCGAATACTCACATTTGTTCGAAGAACTCATACACTTATTATCGGTAACTCTCTATCTAGTTAGGAGGTTCACAAAGAGACAAGTACCCCGAGGAGGAGTGTTTGGGGGTTTGGTTATCCTTGCGCATCCTCGACTCATGGTAACATGAGGGTACTCTATATATTACAACCCCTCCAGAGGTTAGCGATCAATTTAGTAGCTAGAATTCTCAACTAATTTTTAGTTTTTAAAAAACAGACGAATTTCCCAAAATACGACACCTATCACTAATAGGCTTAAGATCTTGGCACCAATAGTCCAAACATTACTCAAATCAATACCTCAAAACTATTACAAGTTATTACTATACTTAAATTGCAACCTTAATTACCTACTCATTTAAGACACACAACTCAGTGCAACAAGCTAAATCTATAAACAAGATAAGCATGATAACTCAAGAGAGTTCCAAAAGCAACCTAAATAAAATCTCTTAAAAAGGATAAGCATTAAAACTAAGAGCTAAGCATGACAGTAGCTATGGAAAGATAAAGAACACATAAAAAAGATAAGCATGAAACCCTATGTTGTGTTCTAGAGTGGAATGGATTGTGTTTCTCTCCCAAACAAGGTAGGCTAGATTCCGACTTGTTATGACCAGCAAGCAAAACTAAAGCAAACTAAAAAGTAAATAGAGGGACGCTCCAAGCATAGCACATAACATATGAAGTGATTAAAATATAGCATGTAGATGGACGAACTGATGATTGGTGATAGAGACGGGGATGCACGGGGGCATACCCAAGCTTAGATGCTTGAGTCTCCTTGAATATTTCTTGGAGTGTATGGGGGTATCCCCAAGCTTGAGTGCTTGACACTCTTGTATCTTCTTTCATCATCTCCCATCGCATACTTGAAAACTCCCTTCATACGGAACTCATCATATGCTGATTAGAGTGGTTAGTACCCTTAATAAAGTAATTTATTACCTTCTTGAAATAAAGATTTTCATGAATAAGTACTGTTTCTCATGATTGCAAAATGGTTTTTGCAAATAAAAATTACGCTTAGGATTTGCAAAATGATGAAAACGCAAAACATGGCAGAATCTGTGAAAAACATAACAAGAGGTAGTAAATAATTTATTCGGGGCACTTCTGCAACTCAAATCAAAAAACCCAAAACAAATGCCAGAAAGGCAATTATATAGAGCATGTTTTCAAAATAATTCAGATTAAGAAGATGATTTGGTGATTTTTGGTGAATTGTTCCGTGAAGCAGACATAATCTGTTTCTGGACAACATGTTACAATTTTTGAACTTTATTGCAATCGGAGGCTATAACTTGGCACAAAGCTTAAAATAAATAGACAATGATGTTGCTACAGTAGTAACACACATCAATACCACTAAAAATGAAAGTAAAAACTCAAAGTAAAGATAACAAGGGTTGTCTCCCTAGAGCTCTTTGTTTATAGCCATAAAGATAGGCCTAAGATTTTAATGATGCTCTCGTAGGAATAAGAGTTGTAGAACAAAAGAGAGCACCAATAAGTCTAACATGATTCCTATGCATAGGAATATTGCAATAGAATAATTCATTGAAACACAAAGCAATAAGCATAGGAAGGCAAAACAAGTATAGCTTCAAAACCCTCAACATAAAGAGAGGGAACTTGATATTATTGAAATATACTCATAAAGCATAAATAAACTCAACAATATAAGTATCACATAAAGCATTTTTACCATGATCCACATGGACTTCATGAAGAGGATAAAACTTGGAGTAAAAGAGATACTGAATCACTTCCCAATCCCATAGGTGAGAATCATCTAACAACCTATACCATTCCAATGCTTTTCCTTTTAGTGACAAGGCAAATTATTTCCTCATGACTCCATCTCTTGTCAAACCTGAAATCTTAAACAACTCACAATGTTCTGTAAGTTTCAACAAACGAATACTAGGATTGACTGTTTGTCACATCCCTAGCTACCCTTTGAAGTCTAGCAAGATTGTGCTCATATTTGTTATTGCATTATAAGTGAAAATAGAAATCCAAGAGAAAAACCCTAGCAACTTCATATTCAATCCAATTCAAAACTTGGGACAAATCAACGAACCCAAAATGGTCTTCATAAAAGTCCATCATTTTTTATAAATATTGGAAATAACAATTTAGGGTCAAACTTATTTTTACAAAATATTGGGCTTTTGATTTAAATATTAAAAACTACTAAAATGACCCAAATATATGATATCAAATATTTCAGAGTTTCATAAAATGTTGAATCTTTTATATGGGGTTGGAAATATTCCAAATAATAACCCAGAGTTTATTCACTATTTTAGAAATAGTTTGGAGCCAAAAATAAAATCAAACATGTGTCAGAAATGTTTAACAAAAAGAGAAAAGAAAGAAGAATGGAAAAATGCTATCCAAATAACACCCCAGAGTTTATCCCTCGCTCTCGTCTTCCTCGCGCCACTAGGCAGCAGGAGGTGGCCGCCGCTCTCTCCGGCGCGGCCACGCACCTGAGTGCCTGCCTGGCCTCCCCGTCGCGCTGGCCGCAGAGGGATAAGCATCCCGCACCCATTCCAGCTCTCTCCCTCTCCTCATTCGCTCCCCTGTATCCCTCCTCTCGGCCGCCATTGGAGCCGAGATCGAGCTCGAGCTCGTCGTCATCTCCGGCCACTCCAAACTCCGCCGAGCATGCCATTCGCTCTGCCTCGTCCAGCACATCGTCCCCGCCAAACAAAAAGAGCCCCCGAGCACTGCATCGCCTCCATCACCGTCGTCTTCCACCTTCGGCCGCCGGCAAGTCGTCGTTGATCCTCCGGATCCAGCGCCTCCCCGAGCAGCCTGAGCCTTCCATCGACACCGTAGTGAGCTCGTGAGAGTTTCCCCCCAATTTCCCCTCTCTTTCCTGCATCCTAGCACCAAAGTCATCGGGCCCGAGCTCCGACAGCCACCACAGCTCGTTGATGGTGCCCTCCGGCCACCCTCAGCCCCTCTCGATGCTTCTGTTAGATGGGGTTGAGCCTGGGCTTCATCCCAATGCTCTCAGATCCCGAATCCGAGGCCCGTAAAGCGATCCAGAGCATCTCTGGCGAGCCCTCCACCACGGCTAAGGTCACCGGCGACCACCCTTCGGTGGGGGTCGACGTGGATAGCTCATTAGAGCTTAATCCACCCCCTAGGGCCACTAACCAGTGGGCCCCAGAATGGGCCAAACCCCACTTAGCCTCTGGTGAGCGCGGGATTAGTCCCTAAGCCACTGACCAGTGGGCCCCATTGGTCGGGTTTGACCTGACCAGCCCCTGTTGACCCTAATGACGTGAGCATGGCGCAATAAATCAATTCTGTGATTAAACTAATTCCATAAGATGCTGAAACTTTGGAATTCATAGAAAATTAAATATAACTCCAAATTTGACAAATAATATATGCAAATTGATCAGAACAATTCAATGAACACAATGGTGCTATTTTCATGCATGACAAACAAAGTTATAAAACAACATCAGGTCAAATCAATTAAATGAATTTGATAAATATATTACTTTAATTAATATTTGAATTTTGAATTCAAATCAGATTCATACAAAGATTTGATAAGCCACACTAGCTCATGCTACATTTCATTTCATGCCATCATCATGCATCATATTGTTGCATATGATTGTTATTGATTGTCATTATTGATTCGATAGGCTCTGCCCTTCCGGATACGTCCGAATATCCGACTGATGGATTTAATCCCTCTGTTGAGCAAAAAGGCAAGCACCCTTTTGATCATCCCGATATAATCCCATGTTCTTGCTCCTGCTCCCACTTATTGCATTAGGACAAAATATTTCAAATGCTTTACTTCGATAGCTGAACCTATTCCTTTGCATGACCTATCATTGTCACAGTAAATATCCAAACCTTGCAACCTAGCATACCCGGTAGTTTCTTGAGCTATGATGTATTTTATCCTTCTATGCTTGCTATGCCTAGAGTTTTGTCAGGTTTGTTTTATTTGGGTGATGAACCGGAATAGCTGAATGTGTTCTAGTGACAAAGAATAAGTGTGGAACCCGATTTTGTAAAGGTACCGATGAAAGGCTTTGTAGGAGTACATGGTGGGTTGTTTCATTGGAACCGTCCTTAGGAACTGAGTTCCGTGTATGTAATCCAAGAATAGATACTACCACATGTTGGGCCCTGAAATATGACCCTACTCGACTTATTAATCGCCTAGTACTCGGTCCAGGAGTTGCAAGTAGTTTCTGATGTTTACAGTCATGCTGGAGGCCATGCATAGTGCTGACCTTAGAGGTGGGCTATGATGCGGTAGGCAGTGGCACGGTGTACCAAGTGGCACCCGGATGGTGGGCTTGGGAACCCTGCGCACATCGTTTGGGGCCGTGGCGGAAACCTTGGCCGGAATTCCGTGCGGGTTCACTCTCAAATAGGCGGTAAACCTGGAGTAGGTATTAGCATGGTTAACGATTGTGGCATACTCCCTTGCTGGGCTTCCTCTTGAAGGTTGTCGAGGTGCATGCCATGCACATGGCGATAAGTGGCGAGAGCGTGTGTGAAGAAGTACACCCCTGTAGGGTTATGATCTATTCGAATAGCCGCGTTCGCGGATATGGACTACTTGGAGACATATGTTGTTCATAGATAACTTTAATGGCTACTCATAAAAGTATCAAGATTAGTGTGAGTATCATGTATGGCATTTCCGTAGGGAGACAAAAAGGAATCCATGATAGTGTATTGTTGTGGTGGTGGTGGACTCGTGTATGACTTATCAAAGTTGTTAAAACTATTTAAAATTGTAGGTTAGTCTAGCCAAGAGTCAAAGCTGGCTTGCTGCATGAAACACACAAACCCCTTTGTTGATACCTGTGCATGAGTAGATAGAGCTGTTCTAAAGTCTTTCTGAGTACTTTTGTACACATGTTTTCTTAATAAATGTTGCAGAGGATACCCACGAGCTGACACGTGGGTTCTATCTAGTCCTCGATGATGACGAGTAGCTGGTGTCCCAGCTAGACCTGGCCCCTTTCAGAAGGGATCTGTAGATAGTCAGTCCTTGTAGCTTGCTATGACTCGTCTACACTCGCTGATGACCGACACCTGCTTTGCTGGGTTATGTATGTCTGTCTCTGTACATTTGAGCCACTTGAGTGTATGACTAGTTATGTCGACCCGGGTTCTTTGACATTGGAATGCTAGCGACACAAATGCATACGTGAGTCAAAAGGCACAAACGGTCCCGGCTAAGGTAAGGTGACAGCCGTGGGGTTAACCGTGCGTGATCCCGCAAAGGGATGCGTTGGGTTACAGGATGGATTCCTATGGCTTAGGATCGGGGTCCCGACAGTATTCCATCTCCTGCATAAAAATCATTCCTAATTATTTCAATTATCCCAAGTGGTATTTTGAATGGGACACATTCAGTATGTGGAGGAGACTTCTCTACCACGGGTGTGTTAAAGCGGCCTTCCCCAAGCAGCGAACTAAGAGTGCAGTTTTCCATAAGCCTAACTAGTGAAGTCACACAACTTAGTGTTCTCAGTGGAACCCATAGCAACAAGGAAGAACAAAGCAACTATTTTTTTGTGGTTTTTGGTATAAGACTCTAAAGAAAAAAACTAAAAAGCAAACTAACAAGACTAAAAATCAAAGGTAAAGGATAGCGTGCAAGTCCCCTATCTTGAAGACTGGAATCCCCGACAACGGTGCCAGAAAACTTTGCTTGATGACGAGATGATGTATATACTTGTCGCACCTAGTTGGTTACCCCAAGTGGAAGGTTGAGATGTAGTCAACAACAAGTTTTCCCTCACACAGAGACTGTAAGGTTTATCGAACCAGGAGGACTCCTAGGACCAACAAGTAGGTGTCTTCCACCGTGGCGCTAGCAGAAGACGTGGACCTGCATACACAACAAATAACTTTGCTCCCAGCGAGTACAGAGAGGTTTTCAATCTCTTCGGCCTCGTAGTTTGCAAAGGATCAAAACACAAGCAAGAAAGTAATATTGATTGCAACGGAAAAGTAAATGAAAACGGTAAATGGTGGAGGTGTAAACAATGATGGAGATATGGACCGGAGTCACATGATATTCATTAGTGATGTCTCTCTCCCAAAAGACGATAAACAACTATGCTTGGGTAAACAAATCACAGTTGGCCAATTGACAGAATTATGATCACACCACAATGCTAATTATGCTACTTGATAGTTAGAGGTTCAATAGTTATGGGTAGTATGCCAAGACAAGTAAACCTTTTATTCATCAGCATATACTTACCAATCATCCACCTTGAGATATCTATCCAGAACATCTCTCTGGTATTAAGTTGCGAGCCCCGCCCAAAGTGTAAACTCAAAGCAACTCACAACTGCATTAACGAACTATGCATAAGGTAAACAATCCTTGGAGTCGTGGTCACAACCACCGTTGTTTTCTCCCTGGTGGCAACAACACATCCCCTACTCTCATGTTTCTTTCACTCAAGCTAGACATCGAGGGGCATGAACCCACAATCATGTGTAACGCTCCCTCTTGGAGTTGCAATCTACTACTCGGCCAAAGCAATAAATAGCAACGGAGAACATGCATGAGTCACTAAGGAACATAATATAAAATGATAATCAAATATATAACTCATAACAATCTGAACATAATCTCATAATCCATCGGATCCCAACAAACCGAGCATAGCAATAGAAAGAGAATTACATAGATGCCTTGATCATGTAGGGCAGCTCACAAGGACTAACCATTGAAGCACAAGATTGGAGAGAAGACATCACATAGCTACTGGTCAGGGACTCATGGTCCAAGGAGGACTACTCACGACACGTCCGAGAAGCGTCCATGGTGGTGGAGAAGCTCCCGAAGGTCAATCCTCCTTCCGGCAGGGTGCCGGGAAGAGGTCTCCTGACGCTCCTGATCTCGGAAGCGTTGCGGCGGCGGGACGATGGACAAATTCACGTATCTGGATCTGATTGAAGAATTTTCTCATGGAGGAGTAAATGTACGCCAAAGGAGGGCACCGGAGGAGGTGGGACCCACCTAGGCGGTCTCTTGGTGTGGCCAGGAGGTAGGCCGCGCCCACAGGTCGCCTGGGCGGCCCCTCGCCTCCCTGTGGCCCATCTTTGGTGATATGGAAGCTTCCGGTACGCTGATTTTTATATATTTTTCTCGGGATTTTTCGGGCTTCGGAAAATTGGGTAACAGCCACTGCAAATAAGACATCCGCAAACAGGAACTGGCACTGGGTGCACTGAGATAGTAGGATAGTGCAAATATGTGTAAAAATATATAAAAGTGTAGCCAAACATATACCAATGTCACCCAAAAGATCATGGAACAAGGAGAAATTACAGATATGTTTGGGACGTATTAGTATCTTGTGTGCTAATCACATTATTGGTGGTTCCCAAAGAGAATTGAAATTTTACTCCCCCTCAACCATTCAATCACATTCCATGGCTAGCCGTATCCACGGGTGCCCTCCAAACAATCAACTTTCTAGAGGGAGTTCTTGTATATTTATTTTTGTATTATGTAGGACTGGGAATCCTTTTTACTGGACTCTCTCGTGCAATGACAAGTGAATAAACACTCATCTTGAAAATAACTTGCTTAGCATGGAAGATAATGATTGCCCCGTCCATCCATGAACGGTACAAGCACACAAAATGGATTCTCATGGAAGTGAAATACCATATATAGGTAGGTATAGTGGACTCTCATGGAAGAAACTTGGCTTAAGGATTTGTATGCACAAGTAGTATCTCTACTTAGTAGAATGTTTTTGCTAGCAAAAGGTTCTAAACAAGCACCACACATTGGAGGATCCATGAAAATATAACTTCTATGCAAATATATCCAAACATAACCATTCCGTTGTCTTCCTTGTCCAACTTCAACTATTTGATCAAGTTTGGAAATAATTAATGGGTGTTCACAATCGTAAAAGGTGTCCAAAATAATATATTTGTATGTGAAAGTTCTCTTTCTTATACTAATCACTCATGAGTTGCTTGTATGGCCAATTTGATGATTGTCAAATTCAATAGATTTTGCTTTATAAAAAAAGTAAACTACTACTAAGCATAAAGCACATGGATAATTTCAGATTTTTTATATTTCATTCAATCACAATTTACTCTTAGGATATAAGTGAAGCACAAGAGCAAATAATCAAACTACTCTCAAAAGATATAAGTGAAGATCAATGAGTAGTCAAACAATTAAGTAGCTATGTGAGGATGCTCTCTCAATAAAGATTTCAAATCTGATATTTTATTTCAAAAAGTAAAGAAAAAATGCACTCCAATAATATCATATATCATGTGGAGAAATAAAAGTTTAGGCTCAACATAGGCTAACCGATATTTGTTGACGAAGAGAAGTGGGATGCGTAGCATCCCCAAGCTTGAGACTTCTTGAAATATTTATTTGGGATGCCTTGGGCATCCCAAATCTTGAGATTTTGTATCTTCTTCAATCCTCTCATATCCCAGTATCACCTAAGTCTCAAAAACTTCATCCACACAAAACTAGAAAAGAACTCATGAGATAGGTTAGTGCGCATAAGAAAAAATCAATACATCATGTACTGCCAAGACAAGTTACATAATAATTATCAAACATTATGTCGTGGTTTTGTCACGACAGATGTCCTCGTGAAAGGACTTAGTGATGAGGCCAACGCAACTCTGTGGCGACAAAAAGGGGTTAATCGGGAATGGGAGGCGAGTTTACCCAGTTTTGGCCCCTCCGATGGAGGTAAAAGCGTACGTCCTGCTTTGTGTGTATTGATGATGAAATCGATTAGAAGGGTGCGGATTCGCCTGACCTAGCTCACGATCGATTGTTACTTGACCCTATTGGCCCTAGAGACTCGCCTTTATATACAAGTCAGGACCCTAGGTTTAAAAGAATTCGGGTCACCTTATGATTTGTGACCCGGTATGTCTCTAACTCGCCTTATCTTTCAAGAAGGTCATCTCGTGCCTATCTTCTACCTCATGGGCCTGGACATGCCACCTTCATAGTACAGAGCCGCCAGGCGACTTGCTGGAACATGCCGCTTTGCACCTTTCCTATTGTTCATCTAGGCCCATCCCAAGTACATTCTTAAGCCACCATAATCACGACCCGTTCCCAATCCCCATAGGAGCGTTATACGGTGGAATAATATCCCCAACATTAGGCCTTAGATTGACATGAATTTATTCATGTCAATATTCTTTACTTTAATCTTGGCGGATTGTGTGTAATTTATGTCTTGTCTCCTGAGGTAGAAATGTCATCTTCAAACATATTTATGAGCTCTTGCCCTGTTCACGAGTGACATCACCCGCCCTAGGATTTTAGGGACTTAATGATGTCAATGTAACGGCTCTTTGTGTTGGGTAACGTAGTAATTTCAAAAAAAATCCCATGTCATGCAAGGATCTATCTATGGAGAAACCAGCAACGAGCGAATGCGTAGAACATCTTCATACCTTTGAAGATCGCTAAGTGCAAGCGTTGCTAGAATACGGTTGATGGAGTCGTACTCGCAGTGATTCAGATTGCGGTGGATTCCGATCTATGCACCGAACAATGGTGCCTCCGTGTTCAACACACGTGTAGCCCGGTGACGTCTCCAACGCCTTAATCCGGCAAGGAGGGAGAAGAGGTTGAGGGATAGCTCCGGAAGCATGACAGTGTGGTGATAGTGGAGCTATGTGGCACTCCGACATGGCTTCACCAAGCACTACGGAGGACGAGGAGGAGGAGGAGTAGGGCTGCGCCGAGAGTGAGAGAAAAGTTGTCTCCAATCAGCCCCAAAACCCTCACTATATATAGGAGGAGAGGGAGGAGGGTTCCCACCATTAGGGTTTCCCACCCTAAGGGTGCGACATCCCTACATGGCCCTTGGGGCGACGGCCACGGTGGAGGCGCCCTAGGGTGGGCCTTGGGGCCCAAGGTGGCCTCCCGACGCCTAGGGTTTTGCCTCCTCCACCCCTTGTTGCGCCTTGGTCTGATTGTGGAGGCCCACCAGCCCATTTAGGGGCTGGTTCGCACCCACTTTTGTCCCATGTAGCAGCTTGGGGGTTGTGGCCCTTGCCGTTGGACCCCCCGGAACCCTTCCGGTGGTCCCGATACATTACCGGTGTCGCCCGAAACACTTCCGATGACCAAATCCTCATTTCGTATATATGAATCTTTACCTCCGAACCATTCCGGAGCTCCTCGTGATGTCCGGGATCTCATCCGGGACTCCGAACAACCTTCGGTAACCACGTACACTATTTCCCTATAAACCTTGCGTCATCGAACCTTAAGTGTGTAGACCCTACCGGTTCGGGAAGCATGTAGACATGACCGAGACACCTCTCCGGTCAATAACCAACATCGGGGGTCTGGATATCCATATTGGTTCCCGCATGTTCCTCGATGATCTCATCGAATGAACCATGATGTCGGGGATTCAATCAATCCCATATGAAAATCCCTTTGTCTACTGGTATGATACTTGCCCGAGATTCGATCGTTGGTATCCCTATACCTTGTTCAATCTCGTTACCGGCAAGTCTCTTTACTAGTTCCGGAACACATCATCCCATGGCTAACTCCTTAGTCACACCGAGCTCAATATGATGATGGATTACCGAGTGGGCCCAGATATACCTCTCCATCAGACAGAGTGACAAATCCCAGTCTCGATTTGTACAACCCAACAGATACTTTTGGAGATACCTGAAGTGCACCTTTATAATCACCCATTTACGTTGTGACGTTTGATACACCGAAAGCACTCCTACGATATCTAGGAGTTGCACAATCTCATGGTCTAATGAAATGATACTTGACATTAGAAAAGCTTAATTAGACGAACTACACGATCTAGTGCTACGCTTAGTATTGGGTCTTGTCCATCATATCATTCCCCAATGATGTGATCCCTTTATCAATGACCTCCAATGTCCATGATCAGAAAACCATGATCATCTATTGATCAAGGAGCTAGCCAACTAGACGCTCACTAGGGACACATTGTGATCTATATATTCACACATGTATTACGGTTTCTGGTTAATACAATTATAGCATGAATAATAGACAATTCTCATGAACTAGGAAATATAATAATAACCACTTTATTATTGCCTCTAGGGCATATTTCCAACACTTCGTACTTATCCGTTTAGCCCGAAAATCAAGGCGCCCCTAGCTCCGACGCTTGGTGGACCTCCTTGATTCTCGCGCGTGTTTTTACGCTTCGGATCCCGGACATTAAATACCATCGATGGCCCTTTTTATTTTTACCTTGATTGCCTACTTCTTCTTCTTGCTCCAGCTCGTACTTTTTCTGCTCCGCCACTGTCGCCCTTTCATCGTTGGCCCACCACATCTAGGACCGCCGCATCCCACGACTTCACTTAATCACCGTGGATCTTCTCCGCCACTGTTAGCATCATTAGGTAAGTTACTTTGTTCTCCTTAGATTTGTCCGTTAATCCATCACAACTAATGGAGTTCATCAGAGTTTTTCCTGTGTTCATCACCATTGGCAATCTGCCTTATCCTCCACCAAACCTTTTCCAGCGACAGATAGCCGTAGATGTCGTGATCCGGTTTGATGCATAATACCCCCTAGATGCCTTTTGAGATATGCAAGTAGAAATTATTGCTGCTTCCATACCTTGCGTCTTCTAGGGTTAATACTTCTATACCTTGTTGTCTTCTAGGGTTTCCTTTTATAAATCCTTTGTAGATCCTTATTTTTAAATACTTAGGTAGAAACATGTTTGTCCCACACTTAGTAGAAAATTTGGAATCATTATCCATTCATAAGCCTCCTTTTACTATATGCCCGCTTCTTCGATAGGGTTGTAACCTGTCCGCTCTTATGGGTCACCTCTCTTTTAAGTGGCGACTCACATTAAGGCGGTTTGAATTTTGCAAATTGCTCTGTCACAGTAAACTAGAATCGCCCAAACCAGTTCCTTCTTGAATCCCTTGCTCATCAAATAATATGTTTATCGTTTGAATAACTGCCAAGTACACTTTTGCAACACCTTTCCTCCTGAATCCATGACCATGTCAAAACATGTCTCATGCAAATGGCAACCTTCCGAAATTTCTGATGCCGCTCTCTAGCAGTACGTGACTTTAGGGGCCTTGTCATCAAAAGAGGAGATTGGTTGGCAAGCCGCCTTTGGGGAGGAACGTCCACAACCATGCGAAGGAGAAGTAGTAGTCTTCATAGATCAACTAGAGCGAGGTTTTACACTTCTACAATCTCCACCAGCAAGATCTGGGACTTAACTCCGTCAGTAACTTATGCCAATTCCAAGTCTCCTGTGAGGTATACTTGGGAATATAACCCACCATTCTTTTATATAGGGAATTCTTCTACCTCAACCGCCAAACAGAATTTGCTGATGGACCCAGTTTGGAACTTGATGGAGTGACAATCCAGAGGCAAAGAGATACCCCCTGCCGGGTTTTAGAGCGGAGCGCCTTCTAATCGATTTTGAACTTCCTGACTCACTAACTCAAGAAGAGCGTACTACCATTGCTTCTATATGTCCCGTGCTCAAAGCCTTGAAAGCCAATGGTTTAACCGGGATTGATCTGACCTGGTGTTGGGTATATTGGCAAATCATGCCCCTGAGTCATCGTGGCGCCTTGATGTGTGAGTACAACGGTGACTTGAACAATGCGCAACGCTTCAACAACATCATGGTTGATTCGGATGAAGTCAAAAAAATTGTAAAGAAGCTATCTGGTGAACCCAAAGAAGTTTGCAATAAAATTGGACTGAAACCGTTCTATACTCAGAACCCAGCTCCCGAGGTAAATAACTTTTAACATCTCATGCTTTGCTTATGGACTCCTTTAGTGCTTTAAAGCTCGCATTTCCTTGTCAATACTGTTGCATAAGAAATCGCTCTTCTGGAAACAGAGGTCACAAAAGGTGACTACCAAGAAAACCAAAGCCACCCCGAAAAAGAAAAGAACAAGGCGACTGTTGAAGATTCATCGGTCATGGGGGAGTCATGAACCATTGATGACTAATGTGAGGTAAACCTTTATCTTCACCTTGTCTTTAACTTATACTTACTAAACACTTCTTTAGTCTGTAGATGATGATGCTGATAGCCAGGATGAAGATGTCGAGGTAATTTCAATCTCTTCCGACTCAGATCTCTTATTTCTAAGGCCACCAATGCGGGTTCTTAGGAAAATTACTTTGTCTCACCCAGAAGTGTATTTGGCTCCCGATTTTCTTTTAAAGAAGACTTTATTTTCCCCAAAGTGCCAGATCCGAAGCTCTTCAGGTGATCTTGCGACGGGTTTACCAAAGAAATCCTCCACTCGTAAATGACAAAAAGCGGTACTAGATAACCCATTCCTTTCTCTTAAAGCTAGCCTCGTTTAATAAGCCTCTTGAATCTTTTGTCTCGAATTATCAGGAATCGCCACCTTCATCGGGCGGCTTAACCGTGTCAAAACTGCCACCTCTTGTTTTCCTTCCAGGGTAACTTTTGCTTTTGTATCTAACACTTGCCTTAGTACTTTTTAATCCGTTGTATATGTCTTAAATTCTACTCTCGAGGGACAAGGCTAAAGGCAAGAAGAGGAAAACTAGTGTGCCATCAAATAACCCTGAAGCACCTAAACAGGAAGAATTGGACTTTACTATTTCTGAGACTCTTGTTGACCGGTTGACACACATGTTGAACTTCCTGAAACTCATTAAGGCGCTGTTGATGATCTTGCTGATGTTCATGCTGAGCCGGCGGGTGCTGATGACACACCCAAGGAGACAAGTCCGAAGGCCAATCCTAACCTGCCTTGTCCTGTGAAAACAACCAAAGACGCTAGGTCTAACGAGGAAAGGGTTGTTATTACTAGGATGGGTTACACAACACATGTCTCCACTTTGTTGGCCAAGCATACTCCTAATGGTGCAGTGCCTAAACTAGAGAAAGGGAAAGCTAAGCTTGAGCTTCCCAATATTGAAAAACTTAGCTTCAAAGAACCGCACTCTCGATATCTAAGTCGCCTCACCACCAGCCGGGATATGGAGGCTAGCCTGGTTGGTATGATGAAGAAAAGATATGAGGTATGTTGAACTCAATTGTGTACTCCATATATCCTTACGTAGCCCCCATGGGTCGGGCCATCTTCTTGAAGATGAGTCAGGTGTTGATGAATTTGTAAAAAAGCAACATGTAGCACCCAAGGGCTGAGTCATCTTCTTGAATATGAGTCGGGTCTTTGATGAATTTGTAAAGAAGCAACCTGTAGCCCCCAAGGGTTGAGTCAACTTCTTCAAGATGAGTCGAATCTTTGATGAATTTGTAAAGAAGCAACATGTAGCCGCCAAGGGCCGAGTCATCTTTTTGAAGATGAGTCGGGTCTTGATAATATTATGAATGACCAACCTGTAACCCCCAAGGGCCGAGTCATCTTCTTGAAGATGAGTCGGGTCTTGATAAAATTGTGCAGAAGCAACCTATAGCCCCCAAGGGCTGAGTCATCTTATTGAAGATGTGTCGGGTCTTCATCATTCTTATTTGTGAAATTTCGACCTATAGATCCCAAGGTCCGAGTCATCTTCTTGAAGATTAATCGGGCCTTCATGTATTTTATATGGTTTTAAAAAATTTATATGCATTAGCCCTCGAGTGTCAAGTATATTAATTGCAATATGCTTGAGACTTGAGAACAATCTTCTTGGCAGTCTTAGAAAATCATGTATAGACCATGTTGGCGGCTCGGAGTTTGACTAATATCCACCTGGTTGTTTTATTGTATAAGAAACTTTGAACTAGGCCGATGCAGATTTAAGGGAAATGAGGACAAGTCTGTCATAGCAACAAGACGCCAGAGCTTAATCTCAGGAGAAACTTCGAATCTCCTTTGAAGAAAATGAGAAAATCAAAGCTGAGTTCACAACATATAAAGAAGCTGCCGAAACTGACAAGGCCACCTTGGTTAAACATGGTGAAGACACCGAGGGTCAGTTGAAGCTGGTTACTGAAGAGCTAACTGGTCTCAAATGACATATCTCCAAGATGACCATGGATGTTTTTTGTAAGAATTTGTTTTCATGACATTCATCCTCAATCTTTGTAGAAAACATGACCCATCCGGCGACTTATATTCTTGAATTCTTTGCAGGCCCTCGATCATTCAACCTTCAAGACAAATGTGTACTGAAGATGAAAGCCTTGTATACTTTAACGGAGCAACTATATGCTGGCGGTTTGTTCACCATCAAGGCTGTGATGGGAGACAAATATCCGGTGAAGTTCATCAGTGATATGTTGGCGCCTCTCGACCATGCCCAAACAAATTGAAGAATTGAAGAGAACAACTGCACGTAGAGGGGCAATCACTACTCATAGCCCGGCTCTATCTTACACACCAGAACTTAACCCGGAGGAGATCGCTAGCGGGTTTCCTGAATGTAAAGTTGAGGATCAGCGTTCAACCAGGAAGATTATGCTCGTTGCATGAAGGCGGCTCGCCTACTAGCTAGTCAACTGGCTAAAGGTGCTGATCTAAAGACATATCATGCGGCTTATAATGAAAACAACAGACATGTGCATCCACCCACATTTGAACTAGTGGATCTAACTCCTCAGTGCCGTAAGCATCTTTTTGCCACTAATGTTGACTCGTCGCCCATCTTGAATGAAGAAACTGAATTCCACGCTTTAATCCATTGCAACTGGGATATGGGCGACCTCCATATCGAGGACCTAGAAGGCTCGATGCAGGATAACCCGGAGGAGATTCGAACAAGAAGTCTGCCCAAGACTAACGCGGAAGCGTCTAACCTGGATGAACTATCAACCGGGCTAGTGTATTAATTATTGAAATACTTGGGCTCCATGTAGCCGCCTTGTAATACCTTTAGATGTAAAGATTTCTATTTTGCATCATGCCTTCGTGCTTGCTAGCCTTTGCATCCCCTCATTACAAGCCTCCTTTCTGAAATTTTTCGACTTGCAATTTATTATTCCTTCATAAGGTAATGGCTTCATAACCCAAATACTCTGCATGAGCCGATATAAATATTGAATCGTTCCCTAAAAAAGGTAACACCATAGTATGACATCAAATTATTTGAAATAAGTGGACATAGTAAGCCAAACAGGGAGACGAGCTTGCAAGGCTCTTGTCATACCCTAAGATAGGTTTTTGCAATAACCCTTTATAATTTAGACTCGCTGATCAGGCCCAAGTCTAGCTTAAGTGAAGCGGGTTTCATGAACCCATGGTTTTTCTATTTTCCATATGTCGGCTCTCACACGACACCTCAATGTTTTAACCTTGACAAGTTCAGGGTCCACAATGGATTGATTTGCCAAGAGTATATGTGGCCAATAAGGGGAGTCACACAAATATACATTCCGGTATAACCATTGTAATGCGGTAATTTTTCGCACACCAAGAGGGTGAGAAAGCTAAACTCAGTGAGTTGGAAGCCCCAAGTGACCTATGATCAGGAAAAGCCAAGCGTATGATTGTAGAAGATAATGCTATTACCGGCAAACAATCGGGGGACTAATAGCCCCTAGATAAGCCGACTTGATACTCCTGACCAAAATTGGCGCTTATGTTTGAACCATGCATCATGGCAACTAGTCCTCTTTGGCTTATTAGAATCCATGTTTGAACGACCTCAACATGGCATCTCATCCTCTTTGAAACTAGTAGCGTCCATGGTTGAATGACCTCCTCACGAGGGTTCATCCTCTTGGGTGGCATATGAAAAAAATAAAGGCTCGTGCTCATTATATAGGCTGAAATGACAGAAACCCGGAATTTCGTGGGTGTCGACTTTATTGTCTTGATAAAATAGTGCACAAATTTGAACTACGTACATGAATAAGGAGACCATGTATCCAAGTATAGTAAGGTCGAAGGTGAGCAATGTTCCATGGTCGGGTTGTCTCCTCCTCTGAAGTTGGCTTATCTGGACAAAGGTCTACTAGATCGTATAATCCATTATGAAGACTTTTGCCGACGACGAACGGACCTTCCCATGGTGGTGATAGCTTGTGCATGCTTGTATGATCATGAATCAGTCGAAGCACTAAGTCGATGATGTCTACGCACGCTTCTATTCTTGTAGACTATGTTGGGCCTCCAAGCGCCGAGGTTTGAAGGAGAACATCAATTTCCCTCAAGTGGATGACCTAAGGTTTATCGAACTCAGGGAAGTAGAGGTTGAAGATGGTCTCTCTCAAGCAACCCTACAATTAAGAAACGAGAAGTCTCTTGTGTCCTCAACACACCTAATACAATGGTAAATTGTATAGGCGCACTAGTTCGGCGAAGAGAAGGTAAAATATGGGTGATAGGTGTGGCAAAGGAAGGTAATATAAATATAAAATAAAAATGGCAGCAAGGTAGCAAGTGACAAAAGTGAGCATAAACGGTGTAACAATGGTGAAAAATAGGGCCTAGGCTTCGTACTTTCACTAGTGGCAACTCCCAATAACATTAACATAATCTAATCACATGATATTTCCACTAAAACATGAAATGGAGACGTACTTGGAGGTCATTCCTTTGTGATCAAGAGAGGACGAGAATTATGTAGGCCTACAAAAGCACACCTTAGAGTTCATAGTTCTCATCTATGGATTTCCCAATGTCGCCGCGGCCATCCTGAGCGAGTACCACAATCACCACAATATATCTCAAGGATAGTCAAAGACAAGCATGAAGATACTCTCAATCTTCGATCAATTCACAAAAGAGGAAATCACTCATGAAAATATTCTTCCAATCCATGTCCAATAGACTGCTGTCACCATGGTCTCAGGGATTATACTAGATAAGATCAAATAAGTACATCTATCCAATACATAGAAGAAGGGGAAACATCATGGGATCACCCTATATTAACATAGCCTATGATCACAATCAAGATCACATCATTGGAGAGAGAGATGACCACATAGCTGCATGTACAAGACCTCAGCCCGAGAGAGACTACTCACACATGGCCATGGTGACAAAGAGGTTGATGGAGAGGTGCAGCCCGGAGAGGAGACCGCAGCCGACGGCCGCAACGGCCCTTGGGGCGGCGGCCCTTGGCCCCCCTTCTTCCTTGGAGAAGGTGTTGGTATGGAGGTGGTTCTCCACCCCAAGGCAGCTGCCTCGGAGGAGGAAATCTCGTAGCTCTTGGTGGCTCTCCAGAAATCAGGTTTTTTCCTCTCCTTATATGAGTCAGGACGATCATCCTTGGCCCTCCGATGGATGCCCCTTTGATCCAAGGGCTCTTGAGCACCTATAGAACCTTCCTAGGAACCCCTCCTAGCCTAATGAGGTTCCCAAGTCATGGCTTGACCAAATCCTTCTAATATGGTAATGGTTGGACTCAACCACGTCACCGATTCCCATAATCCTGTAATCAGATATTTGTCTTCGAGTAAAACAGGATTTCCTAGAGCGTCCTAACTCGAAATGGACCAAATGTTATATGTAGAATTATCAGCATAAAATTCCCATAACTTTCGAATCTATTAGTTTTCCATCTGACGTCATCTTCGAGGCGGAAACAGACAATCTCTAAAATATGTAGGGGGACAGATTTAAGAAAAGTCAGAGTCGCACTCCAACAAGGTTTCCTCTTCTATTTTTGATAGTTCCTACACATCAAAGTGTAAAACAAGAACATGGTGCACTTTTGCAACTATTAGTAGGTTAGTACAAATAAATCATAAACTTAATATAAATTTTTTATCAAAAGCATAAAAGTAGCATGAAACCATAAAAAATTATAGATATGTTTTGGACGTATCAGTCTCCCGCCTGAAAGATCCAACTTTTAACCCTACGGCTGTGATGGCGATGTCGGTCTTGCTGATATATGGTTGATCATGCTGCTGCCAAATCACGCTCTTCCTGTAAGGCGTCCAAGGAATCCTGACGTGCCTTCTCATTGTCTGCTTCAACATAAGCGGCAACCCAAGGAGAATCATGTCGTATATCACTTGGTAAAACTGCCTCGGCTCCATAAACAAGGAAAAAGGGCGTGTAACCAGTGGATCTGTTTGGCGTTGTTATGATGCTCAAAAGCACTCCAGGGAGCTCCTCAACCCAGCAACCCGGAGTACACTGCAAGGGAACCATGAGTCGGGGCTTGATACCACACAAAATTTAATGATTAGCTCGCTCAGCCTGTCCATTGGACTATGGATGTGCTATAGCGGACACATCAAGCCGTATATGCTCCTGCTGGCAAAACTGCTTCATGGCGCCTTTGATAAATTGGCACCATTATCAGTGATAATACTATGAGGATAGCCAAATCAAAAAAATAGCTTCCTTAGAAACTTGATTGCTATCTCTGCTTCACAATTGCTGACAGGTTGCGACTCAACCCACTTGGTAAACTTGTCAACCACCACCAGCAGATGAGTCTTTTTGTCGGAAGACATCTTGAAAGGGACAACCATATCAAGCCCCCAAACCACAAAAGGCCACGTGATTGAGATCGAACGTAATTTTTGAGCTGGCACATGAACCTGACGGCCAAACTTTTACACCCATCACACTTGCGGACTATATCCTCTGTGTCTCCATGAGTCGTCAACCAATAAACATCATGTCGAAAAGCCTTGGGGACCAAAGATCGTGAGCCGACATGATGTCCATAGTCGCCAGTATGAATCTCGTTATGGATCTCTCGACCTTCCTATGGGGAACACAACGTTGAAAAACACCGCTAACACTTCTCTTGTACAACTCGCCCTGATGAATAACTATGGATTTGCATCGTCGAATTATCTGGCGAGCGACAAGTTCTTCAGCCGGGAGCTCCCATAGAGTGAGATAAGCAAAGTATGGTGTCGTCCAATCAGGGATCTCCCGGAGAGCGCCACCAACTGCAATTCCGGGTCAGGGATGGCTATATCCTCCTCAGTTGGTAACTTGATCGAGGGGTTGTGGAGGACATCTAGGAACACGTTAGATAGAACCGTCTTGCATTGAGATCCAAGTCGTGACAATGCATCAGCTGCCTCATTGTGTCATCGATCGATCTGATCAACCTGATAGCCATGAAAATGACCTGCCACATCAGAGACTGCCCTTCTATAAGTCGCCATCAAGGGGGCCTTTGAATCCTAGGTTCCGGACACCTATTGACACACCAAGTCTGAGTCGCCCAACCACCTGACCTGGCTAAGGTTCATCTCCTTCGCTATCCTAAGCCCATGCAAGAGAGCCTCATACTCAACCGCATTGTTGGTACAAGGGAACATGAGTCATAGAACATAACAGAACTTGTCACCCCTTGGATAAGATAATACTACACCAGCCCCCGAGCCTTCCAATTGCGTGGATCCAACAAAGTTTATAGTCCAGTATGTGTTGTCTGGCCTATCCTCTGGGATATGAAGCTCAGTACAATCATTGATGAAATCCACTAGCGCTTGGGACATGATGGTTGTACGAGGCATGTACTTCACGTGATGAGGACCAAGTTCAATTTCCTACTTAGCAATACGACCCGTGGCCTCTCAGTTCTGTATGATGTCCCCAGTCGGGGCTGAACTAACCACAATGGTTGGATGCTCTTGGAAGTAGTGCTTCAGCTTCCGGCTTGCCAAAAAAAATCCCAAAGACTAGCTTTTGCCAATGTGGGTACAGCTGCTTGGACAAGGTTAACACTTCACTAACAAAATATACTGGCCACTAAACCAGATATTCCTTACCCTCTTCCTTGCGCTTAATGACAACTGCAACACTTACCGCCTTAGAATTAGCAGCGACGTGGAGGAGCATGGGCTCTTTGTCAGTTGGGGCACCTTCATCGGCTGCATCCTTCCAGACGAAATCATCCGTCTTCTTGAGCAATTGATAAAGAGGGATTGCCTTCTCACCAAGGCGGCTTATGAACCGGCTCAACACCGCGATACGACCTGCCATGCGCTGGACCTTATTGACATTGGACGGCTTACCAGGTGAAGTGATTGCCTTGATCTTATCCGGGTTAGCCTCAATGCCCCGCTCGGACACCAGAAAACCTAGTAGCTTGCCTACAGGAACACCAAAAACACACTTGGTTGGGTTAAGCTTCATCTGGTACATTCAAAGATTATCGAATGTCTCCTTCAGTTTCTCCAAGAGCGCTTCTCTCTTCTGAGACTTCACCACGATGTCATCAATATATGCGTGAACATTGCGCCCGATCTTATTATGCAAATAGTTATGGATGCAACGTTGATAAGTCGCCCCCGCAATCTTAAGCCCAAAGGGCATAGATACATTGAAGAAAGCGCCGAGAGGGGTTATGAACGCCGTATTTTCCTAATCCTCCTTGGCCATCTTGATCTGGTGGTAACTCGAGTATGCATCCAGAAAACATAAGCGCTCACAACCCACCGTAGAGTCAATAATTTGATTGATACGGGGGAGATCAAAAGGATCCTTGGGACAAGCTTTGTTGAGATCGGTGTAATCGATACACATGCATAAGGTGTCGTTCTTATTTAGAACTAAGACCAGGTTAGCCAATCATTGCGATGGAAAACATTGATGATGAACCTGGAAGCTAGGAGCCGGGCAACTTCTTCCCCAATAGCCTTGCATCTCTCCTCGTTAAAATGACGGAGGTGTTGTTGAACTGGTTTCATCTTTGGATCCACATTAAGGTGGTGCTCCACGAATTCTATCGGCACTCTAGGAATGTCAGAAGGTTTCCATGCGAAGATGTCCTGATTCTCAAGGATGAATTCGACGAGCGCGGTTTCCTATTGGGATCCAATACGGTCCCAATAGTGAATTTCTTAGAAGAGTCGCCCAGGGTGAAGTCGACTTGCTTGGTATCCTCCATTGGCTGGAACTTGAGAGGCGGCTCAACATCGACATTAGGTTTCTTGAGACGACTCATGTCGGCCGGGTCAACATTGGCCCTGTGAAATTTTGACTCTTCGGCCGTGCACGCCGATTTAGCATATGTAGCATCTCCTTCCTCGCACTCCTGAGCTATTTTTGTTTCCCGTCGACTGTGATGATACCCTTGAGACCCGACATTTTGAGATTGAGATATAGATAGGAAGGTCGGGTCATGAAGCCATCATAAGCCGGTCGTCCAAACAAGGCATGGTAGGGACTCTTAATTTTGACCTCCTCAAACATCAGAGCCTCACTCCTATAATTGGAATCATCACCAAAAGCAACATTTAATTTGATCCACCCGACTGGGTATGCTGACTTTCCTACGAATATGCCGTTAATGACCGTCGTTGAAGGCATCAGGTCATCCTTAGAAAAATTCATTAGCATGAAGGTGTCATAGTATAGGATATTAATGTTGCTCCCTCGATCCAGGAGAACCTTCGAGAGGGTGTATCCCCCAACCTGAGGTGCCACCACTAGTGCTAAGTCGCTTGGGTTTTCAACCCGAGGTGGGTGATCGTCCGTACTCCAAGTAATGGGATGCTCTGACATATTGAGATATGTGGGAACTCTCGGCTCAGCCATACTGATCGCCCTCTGCTCGACTTTCTTTGTCCCGCTTGCATGTGTTAGTGGTGAAAATCGTACTGACCACTGCTCAATTGCTTAGGGTTGCTCTAGAATCCGCCTTGATTATTATGATGCTCGTTATTTTGGCCAGAGAGTTCTCCATTGAAATTGTTCATGCCGCCTTGCCCATGAGAGCCGAATCCAGGGAACTCGCCAGGACAAAACTGACCCATGTGTCCACCCCCGTCACCCCCTTGGTGATCCCGAGAAGCTTGTAGACGAAACTCCTGCATCACATAATAATTTTCCCAAGAATGAGTAGAGGGAACATCTAGGGTGCTATGTTTGGAGAAAGGTCCCTTGAGCATCTCTTCGTAATTACGCGGTTTCTTCCCAGTGAAGCCTTGAGACGGACCGGTATTCTGACGCTAATTTCTGAACCCAGTATTCGTGTTAGCAAAAAAATCTGACCCACCATCTTGCTGCCTTCTCTTTCCTTGACCTCCATAGTTACCATTGCGTCCACGGTTTTGACAATGGCCCTTGTTGCATCTCCCTTTTTACTCTCACTATCTTTGCCCTCATCTGAGCAGGCATCCTTCGTGCCATCTCACTCAACAAATCTGGTGAAGGTGTCCATCAACTCGCCCATATCTTGCACCTTTCGTTTCAAACGGCCATGCTTCATGTCTTGAGGTTGGAAATGGCAATTCTTCTCCAAGATTAGCACGACTTGAACCGCCGTGATACCATCTGACGAATGGATGATTTGCTCAACCCGGCGGGCCCAGTGGTGAGCCGACTCGTCGCTGCGTTGAATGCAATGCTGCAGATCCACAATCGTCATTGGGTGTTTGCAGGTGCCTCGGAATTTTTTTATAAACAACTCCTTCAACTCCACCCAAGTGTTGACAGAATTGGGAAGTAGGTTTTCCAACCATGTTCGTAGTGGCCCTTCCAACATCATCTTGATATAATTGGCACATACTGCATCACTTGGATCAAGCATGTCCATAGCAAGCTCATAACTCTTAATCCACACGGCTGGCTCAAGATCTGTTGTATAGTTGGGCACCTTGCGAGGACCTTTGAAATATTTATGCATGCGCTCGTTGCGAACAGCGAAAGACAAGCAGGGGAGCCCTACGGTCCTACCACCCAATTCTCTATATGCAGGCGCTGGCTGGGAGTAAGTCGGAACCACCTGAGCCGCCAGTGCCGCCGCCACCTCTGCTTCGCCCTAATGAGCGGCACACGCTGCGTTGACAAGCACGTGGGTGTTCGACATCGGGGGTACGGGAGGGTTGTCTTGAGGTTGTTGACGGCGACCGTTGCTGGAAACTGTCGGAGACTCCTCATGGCGACTCTTCGTGCGGCTGGCATGCGGCATGGAATGCAACCGATCACGACTGTAGGAGAATTGCGTCTGTTGAACAACAGCAGTCTTCAACATCTCGATGGCATTCCTAGCTTCCACCTCGATCGGGGTGTTTCCGTGGATGGCGAGACACTCCGGGTTACGTGTGGAGAAGTGGCGTTGCGGCATCCGTAACCACTGAGTCGGCGGCTGGGCAGGTGGAGGCTGAGCTGGCTCAACCTGTACGTTTGTCTCTCAGGGGGGTGGGGCTCCACACCCGGCGTGCGAGGGCTATCAAACAATCTAGTCGGGTCAAGATTGGCCAGAAGGCGACTCTGATGTCTCCTATGGTGCACCACATCGGAGGCGTTTCAAGGACGCTTCAGCTGTTCCTCTCCCTCATCATTGATTCCAGCCTGCAGTTCTGCCATCCGGGCATTTTCGACATAAATCTCCCGTTGTACTATGGCCATCTCCTCACAAAGCTTTGTTAGCTCTACATTGATCTCGTCCTGATTATCGGCAGTAACTCGGGTCGTTACTAGTTTCGACATCTCCCCCATCAAATCCATCATGGCTTGAGCCGGCGTCTTACTAGACCTACTGGCTCCATTGGTGGCTGCTGCTCCTGGCGGACCCTGGGCCAGTGCGGCCCCTACCATGTAGATAGTGACCTATCGAGGCGGCTCTTGCGGTCCTTCAGAGATTGCCGCCTCAGGGAAGCCCCCAAGCCTTCCATCATATAGAGGGTAGATCCACTCCGTGTCTCCCATTGTTGACTCGCCGTCAGAGTTAACATAGGTATCTTCATCAGCCGCTGGCAAAGTTGTCAGAATCGCGATTTTGAATCAGGTCGGAGCTCCATTGCTAGGATCGTGAATCATAGAATCTTAACTATAAGGATCATAGAAACTTAGATCCTATGAGAAAAATCGTAGAATCAGAGGGGCTAGTTTGGATCGTAAGATCGTAAGATTCGAAGACTTGAGTCACGATTCTAACAACTTTGGCCGCCGGCTCATTCGGGAGGCTGACCCCTTGCGTGAAGTAGACGAAGACGTGACGCCGCCCGATTTGACGTTGGGCGGGTTGAGTGAGCCGAGCCGGCTCGATGATGTCGGTGCATATGTGTGGCTTGGGGATGGACGTGCCGATCTTGCCGATGAAGACGTGAATCTTGCCAAAGGGGACCCGGTAACCAGATCCGATCGAATCGGCCTCGGGACCCTAGCTCGAATTGTCGATGCAGCGCTTTCCGCGGCAGCTCTTGGTCATGAAACCAACCGCCTAGCTCACAAACCCTAGAAGGGCTCCTTTTGAGAACTCCCCACGAAGCGCGCCAACAGTCCTGGTTTTGTCACGGGAGATGTCCTCGTGAAAGGACTTAGTGATGATGCCATCTCAACTCTGTGATGACTTAAAGGGTTTAATCTAGAACGGGATGCGAGTTTACCCAAGTTCGGCTCCTCCAATGGAGGTAAAAGCCTATGTCCTTCTTTGTGTGTATTGATGATGAAACTGATTACAAGGGTGCGGGTTTGCCTGACCTAGCTCTCAATCGATTGTTACTTGACCCTATTGTCCCTAGAGACTCGCCTTTATATACAAGTCGAGACCCTAGGTTTACAAGAATCCTGGTCACGTTATGATTCGTGACCCAGTATGTCTCAAACTAACCTTGTCTTTCAAGCAAGGTCATATCCTGTCTATCTTCTACCTAATGGGCCTTGACCTTCCACCTTCATAGTAGAGAGCCACCAGGCGACTTGTTGGAACACGCCGCTTTGCACCTTTGGTCTTGTTCGTCCAGGCCCATCTTGAGTACCGTCTTAAGCCACCATAACATCACCCGACCCCATAGGGCGGGTTATACGGCGGGGTAATATTGGCAATACATTAGGAATTGTATATACTACCATTTCCAAAATTCATATCTACAAATATAAACCATGATCATGATGGCTCTATCATCTCTGATCATGATCAAATTGCTGCATGTTTTTGGGCATCTTTCAAGGATAGAATGGGAACTTCTCTTGGAATTAACATGGCATTTGACTTACAATCCCTGCTGAATGAGGTGGAGGGCCTAGACATTCTCACAGAACCTTTTTCCAAGTCTGAAGTGGACAAGACTGTGCAGGATATGCCCATTGATAAAGCTCCAGGGCCTGATGGTTTCAATGGGCTTTTTTTCAAGAAATGCTGGCACATTATCTCCCCTGAGTTTTACCAACTTGCTGCGGAATTCCATGCTGGACAGGCCCAGCTGGTAAACATGAACTCTTCCTATATTACACTCATTCCAAAGAAGAGATCACCTAAACATGTGGGAGATTACAGACCAATATCCCTTACTGGAATGGGTCTCAAATTTCTGTCAAAAATGCTTGCTAATAGGCTACAGTTGCAGATTGTGAAGTGGCTTCACAAGAATCAGTATGGTTTTATCAAATCTAGGACCATTCAAGATTGTGTGGGATGGACTCTTGAGTACCTGCACCAATGTCATCAATCTAAGAAGCCTATAGTTATTCTTAAGCTTGACTTTGAAAAGGCATTTGATTCTGTGGAGCATGAGATCATCTTCTAGATTCTTAAGCACAAGGGCTTCAATGATAGATGGATCCTTTGGGTTAGGCAGCTACTAACCTCTGGATCTTCTTCACTGCTGATCAATGGTGTGCCTGGAAAGAAGTTCATGTGTAGGAAAGGTGTCAGGCAGGGAGATCATATGTCCCCACTGCTTTTTGCTATTGCTACTGATTTTCTGCAAACTCTGGTTAATCAACTGCTGGTGGAGGGGCTGATACAGCTGCCTATACCTTGTCATGATAAGGATTATCCTATAGTGCAATATGCTGATGATACTCTTATCATCCTACCAGCTGATAAATCACAATTGTTGCAGTTTAAGAAAATGCTCTTGCTTTTCTCCCAGTCCAGTGGATTACAGGTGAATTACCACAAATCTGCACTCCTACCTGTCAACACTTCTCCTCAGCAACTGCAGGATCTGGCAGACTCCATTGGTTGCAAAGTGGGTTCTCTACCCTTCACATATCTGGGACTGCCAGTTGGGACAACTAAACCTAGAATCATTGATCTCATGCCTCTATTGGATAACATGGAAAGAAGACTCAGTGCTAGTTCCTCCTTTCTTGCTCAGGGGGGAAGGTTGCAATATGTAAACTCAGCACTGTTTGTTGTACCCATTTTCTTTCTATGCAGTCTGGATATCCCACCAGATATACTGAAGCAATTGGAGAGGATTCAAAGGCAATGTCTATGGAGAAGAAATGGGAATGATCATGCACCCTCTCTTGCTGCTTGGCCTCTGGTGTGCAGGCCTAAAAATAGAGGGGGCTAGGGATTATGAACTTAGCAGTTCAGAATGAAGCACTCCTGCTCAAACATGCTGATAAATTCCTCAATCCTGCTGATATCCCTTGGGTTCATCTGATTTGGAACACTTACTATCATAACACTGTACCTCAGGGCACTGCACTTTGTGGTTCCTTTTGATGGAAGGACATCTGTAAACGTCTTGACAAATTCAGATCAGTTACTTATGTTCTGCCAAACAAGGGTGATTCCTTCCTGTTTTGGTCTGACTACTGGTTGATTGGCAACTCCATTATGCCATTGGCTGCCAGATTCCAAAGACTGTTCTCCTTTGTGGCTGACCCTTTTTGCAGAGCTCAAGAGGTCTTTACTGCTTTTTCTGATGACAGCATGCTCTCCATGTTTCACCTCCCACTGTCTGCTCAAGCTTATCAGGAACTGATTTCGGTCCAATCTTTGCTTCTGGACCTGGACCTTGATCATCAGGCCTCTGACAGATGGGTATGGGGCAAGGATGCTAAGGTCTACACAGCCAAGGCATACTATGCTCATGTTCATAGCAGTATTGTACCTAATCCTTTACTCAACTGGATCTGGAGAAGCTGCTGTATTATGAAGATTAAGATGTTTGCCTGGATGCTTATCATGGACAGGCTGAACACTCAGGACATGCTGGAAAGGCGTCACTGGAAGGTCTTTGATTCTAACCTTTGTGTTTTATGCCACGCTCGAGTCAAGGAAGACAGAGATCATTTATTCTTCAACTGCCTATTCAGCACCAGGGTCTGGAATTACCTGCAGATCACTTGACAGGGGTCATCTATGTTGGCGTGCTACTGTTGCGGCTAGAAAGGACTTCCATAACCCTTTCTTTGCTGAGGTAGTTTTCACTACCTGTTGGAATATCTGGACTACCAGAAATGCAAAGGTCTTCAACCAGGAGCAGCCAAAGTTCAGGAAATGGAGATCTGGATTTATTCATGATATTTCTCTGTTAGCTCATAGAATTAAGGCTAGTTTCAGTGATGATCTCCTTAAATGGATTTCCTTTTTGCCTCCTTGAGGTTTGTATTCCTTTGCTCCTCCCCCCCTTGTACATTCTACATCTCCTCTTGTACGTACAGCTTTCATAGTTGAGAATACAGAAAAATGGCTGTGGGGGGTTTTCCCTAAAGTAGCCGGTCAAAAAAAATATATAAGCGATGAAAACTCTAGGGTAAGTAGATAACAAAACTATAACATCAATCTGTCCAAACAGAACATTCTATAGCAATCTATTTAAAATGTGTACTTATATAACTCAAACAATTATGAGAATTTAGGACATGATAAATAATTTGTGTGAGAGCATTTTGTAAAATATTTATAAACTTTCGAGGTTCCACTAAAATCGGATAATTCAAATACTACAACAACAATTTCCATTTTTGTACAATACACATCAGACGTGCAATTCAAGCATTCTAAAGGCAATTCTTGGAACTTTTTATTGAAAAACAATATTATAACTAACATCTAACATATAAAAACAAAATGATTCTCCAAGCAAACATATTATGAATAAAAATATAGCATCAAGTAAGATATACCGATAATGTTGGAGACGAAAGAGGGGATGCCTTCTGATGACCCACAAGTGTAGGGGATCTATGTAGCGTTTTTGATAAGTAAGAGTGTCGAAACCAACGAGGAGCAGAAGATTCTGACAAGCGATCTTGAGCAAGGAATAACTACAAGTACTGAAAGGTAACTTTTTATGGGTTTTCTAGTACAAGCAACAAGGAAATAAATGCAGGGAAAGTAAATGGTGCTGAGGTGCAGGAAATGGCCCAATCCTTTTGAAGACAAAGAATAAGCCAAGGGACTAAACTTATAAAGACTAAGGCATTCCTAAGGACATGTGGGAGAGATAGTCAAGTGATTTCGCCATATTTCGGCTGCTACTTTGTTTTGTATTGATAAGTGTTATGTGGGTGGATCTTAACTAGTGCACTGTCTAGGGTAATACAAGTACACTCTTATGATTAAACTCGTTGCACACATCCACAAATACAAGAGAGAAATTAAGGCAAAGCCTAACCATAGCAATAAGCTTTAGGATCCAACACTCCCTCGTGCAAAAGCATGCGAACCGGGGTTCTTGTTTTTGTCACTCCGGCAATCCACCATAAGCATTCTTTATACACGATGTATTCTCCTAGGCCCTTGAAAAGGTGAAGTGCTATGTAGTCGATGTTCACATAACACCACTAGAAGAATAACACCGTAACTTAAATATCAATCAACACATATTACTTCAACATCATATGACTATTATCAACTAGACTTCTCCCATGCCCTCAAGAACTAAAGTAACTACTCACAAGACATAAAAGAGATCATGATCAGAGGTGATGAAAATATGATGAACGATATGGTCATAATAATAATTCTTCAACAATACTTTATAGAATTCACCACAAAAGAGTAATCAACACCGGTAGAGTAAAGAGGATGAATAGTGCAAGGTTCAACTCTGATTGCAATGGTAAAGTGAGATCGGGTGAAGATGGGGATGGTGCTGGTGTTGATGGTGATGGTGATGATGATCTCGATGAGGCCCGTGATGATGCTCATGATGATGAGGACGATCTCCCCTACCGAGAGGAGTTCTCCCCGGCGGAATCTGCCCGCCGGAAAGGTCTTTTCTTCTCTGTATTTTTCCTCCTCGGAGCAGCGACGGAACTCTGGAAAAACTTCTGTCCCCATAACTTTTAGGTCATGAGGGTCATATAGGCCAAAGCAGAGCACCGGAGGCGGGACCCAACACCCAGGCGGCCTCTGGGCGCGGCCTAGGGGTGACCCGCGCCAGGAGGTCACCTGGGTGCCTGGTGGCCCCCCTCCGGCCCTTCTTCGACCTGTCTTTGTGATCTGTTCGGAAACTCCTTCCCATTAAATTTCAGCTCAATTGGAGATGTGTAACACCCCAAGTTTTTGCTAATATTTCTATTTAATAAATTCGGCCTGAATATTGTTAATTTTTTCTTTCTGGGTTTTCTATCGACTTCAAAACCTCTCTTATTCTTGATTTTGTGAATAACTCCTCTATGAGCTAAAGATTTTTGAGAACTTTTATGTGACTTGAGTGTTAACTCAAATATTTCCTCTCTATTGATTATTTCAGAAAAAAGACTTTTTCATTAAATATTATCTCCGAACTCAATTATTAAAAACTGGTTTTTATTTTCTTAAGGGTCCACTTTTAAACTACAGCTACCTATTAATCAATTCTAAAAATTCCACCATAAGCTTGACAATTACCTACTATGTTTCTGAATCAACTTTACATAATAATATAGCCAAGTGTTTTGAGAGGATTAAGCAAATTAATTAACCTTGCTTCCTGGTCTAATTGTAGATTTGCACTACAACCTCTTCATTAAAGTCTCTAATAATTCCGTAAAAAATTGTGGAGGTCAAGAGGTTTATAGGAATTAGTTTTCTGCAAAAATATATGTGGGTCTTTTGAAATATTTGAGCACCACTTCTAGTTTTATGTTCTGGACCAGATTGACCTTTTGAACTACAACCCCACTTTTTCCTTCCCCAATGCTCTTGAAATTTTTTGTGCTTGTAGTCGATCCAATAAAACCCTTAAGTATCAATTTTCAGCCCCATTGGAATTGTTTTGACCCCTCTTGCATCATCTTCTTATTTCTGTCCAGGAATGAATTTTTGCTATAACTGCATTAGTGAGTTGTTGAGTTGCTGGAACAAATCTTGCCATCCTTGTGCCCATCCAATGAGGCTTTTGTCTAGTAATTTCCATGGCTAGCAAGTGCTTCTAGATGCCCTTGGCATTCTGTCAAACATCTGGTGCCCATGACCAGTTTTGACATGCTCTTTTGTTTGTATTCAAGACTTGCTCCGTAGACCAAACCAGCATGTCTAGCAGACCCATAGAAATGCCATTAGTTGATATGGAGCATTTCACCACCAGCCCAAGCCCCTAGCTAGCCGTAGCATTTCGTCGAGCACCTGGCATGTGTGCCTAAGCCTGTTCTAGAGCGCGCCGTTTGTAGCATGTGCACTGAGCCGCCGCGTCGCCCGAAGCAACCTCGGCACGTGGGCACACACGCACGAGCTCCTTGTGCGCCCTGCCACCCAGCTGACTACTCCTGCTTCTATGCCTCGCCATAGCCGCGCCGTCCGTCGATAGCCACAACGTCTGCGCAGCACCGCAGCATCGCCCAAACGCCCCGAGCGTGCCACCTGCACCTTGGACAACTCCTGCGACAAGCCAGAGCCTTCCCTTGACCCGTCGCTGCATCAGATTCGTTCTTGTGCCCTCGCCAGAGGCTGTTCCCGGTGACCTTATCCTCTCCACCGCAGGAACCGACAGCCCCGGCTATAAATAGGAGCCCCGAGGTCATATGTCGACTCAAGCCACTCACCTGAAGCCACAGCCAGTGTCCCAAGCCCCAATTTGAGCCGAGACGCCTTTCGTACCCAACTCTGGTGAACTCCACCACTGCAGCCACGCAACACGATTTGGTCGGTTCAAAGCCTCTTCGCCCACCTGAGCTCCCCATTACCCTCCCCTCGACCTCCTGAAGCTTTCCCCTAGCTTAGCCCCGCACTAGAGCCCTCCTAGCCACCCCCTCGTCGGAGCCGAAGCTCCCTCCACCGTGGAGGACGAGCCGCTCGCTCTCGACCACCCCCGCAGTTCCAAAGCACCAGAATGGACGCGTCGTGCTCCCCTGACCACGCCGATGCCCTCAGCTTCGCGAATGGAGGTACCTAGCGCCGGTGAGACGCCCCGGAGTCCCCTTATCCCTTCGGCTAGAGGAAGGAGACAACAGGTCAAACCTGCAAGCGGGTCCCACTCATCAGCGTCCCTCCCCTCAGCCTGAGCCCGCGCAAGTGGAGGCACATTTCGCCAAGTACGTTTTCCCACCTGCGCTAGAGTCTTTTTGCCCGAAGCGTTTTCTTTCTTTTTTGTTAAAAAACAGATTCAATATGGAAATGGTTTTGGCCACAACTTTTTATAGAAAACTCCAAATGAGTTGATTATTTTTCTCATCTCTTTCAAATTATGCCTAGTTTTTTTAGTATTTATTTGAAAATTTTCTAAGACAATTTTTTTCTATTGGCTTTAATTTATGTGTTAATTAGCATATATTTTTAAATAGGCTTTGAAGAGAGGAGTTGAAACTTGCAAAAGTTTTGTGGTGAACCCCACCTCTCTACACTTGGAAGGCACGCATCATGAACCTACTTTTAACTTGGTTGTATAAACTTGCTTGGTGAAAGAATTGTAGGGTTATGTTTTATTTGTGGTGATATTTCATGTGGAAAATCATGCATATGGTTTCATGATTTTGAAAGTAAAGGTTTCTATGATTGTGGTGCATGCACAGTGGTCACTCTTTCCTACCCTACGTGCCTACCGGACGGGATTCAGAAGAGTCGATGTCCTATGGACACACGACCGTGGGATTGACACTTCGTGGACGAGAGTGGTCAACAAGGCATGTTAGGTAGGTAGTGACCATGTTTGCACATGGTTTGTGCTGATCATACAAGTAATATTTAAACCTCCTAAGTCGACCACAGATCGAGTCTTGTCAGTATGTCTCCTTATTTGCGTGCTACCATAGTTTCCTCGATAATGGATTCGGTATAGTCAGTTACAAACCTATTATCAGTCACACACCAGTAGAGGGACCGAGATGAAGGTATCCACGGCCGTGGTATAAATCCAGTCATCCGGTCAGGGGGCATGGGTGTTTCCGGTGTGAGGTGACATGGGTCTTTCCAGTATGGGACCGGAAGCGAGGGCACTCCCCGTGAGCGCGCGATATAAGTATTGTTGATCCCATGCTAGTCGAGGTCGGAGCCTCCCTGTCTTATGGTTTTAACTTGGTAGCGTAGTCCGGGTGAATCCAAACTTCACGGAGGTAAAGTGGGTGTGTGCTGATTCTAAGTGTCCACTGCTAAAATGCCGTACGCGGGATTAGTAATGATGGCTATTGAAAACCGTGAACTATGGGTAAAGAGTACACCCTCTGCTGAGTCAAAACTATTCAAGTAGCCCTGTCCACGGTCAAGGACGTTGGTTGACTAGTCAAGTGTCGGTATTCGGAGGTAGTTAACGGAGTATGAGACTGATCGGGAAATATGGTGGATGATTTTAAACATTATTTTTTGTGAACAACCCTTATGATTTTTACTATGAATATCCCTGGGACGGTTCTACCTCCTGGATATTCTCTATTATTTCATATAAGACCTTTATGTGGTGTCGCTGAGACGCCCGATTGTGGCATGTTTGTTATTATTTCATATAATCCCTTTATGTGGTGTTGCTGAGAAGCCCGAATGTGGCATGTTTGTTATTATTTCATATAAGCCCTTTATGTGGTGTTGCTGAGACGCCCGACTGTGGCATGTTTGTTATTATTTCATATAAGCCCTTTATGTGGTGTCGCTGAGACGCCCGACTGTGGCATGTTTGTTATTATTTCATATAATCCCTTTATGTGGTGTCGCTGAGAAGCCCGACTGCGGCATGCTTTATTTTTCATCCCATGCTAATATTCTTATTGATTGCTTAATAACTTTCAGTATGATTATTACTCCTACAAATGCATGAGTGGTATTTTGAGTTGAGGCAGTATTACGATATCATTATGTGTGCATGGATAACACTGCAAGTTATATGTTTGCTTCATGATGTTGCGAGTACATTCAAAGTACTCACTGGCTTGTCCCTGGCTATTGTCTTGGCCAGATTGCAAGCTTGGAGAGGAGAGGCTTGACCACGATCTTGGAGTGTAGGCTTCAAGGACAGCAGTTGTGCGAGATAGGAGTTAACCCGGTCAGCTGTTCCTGTCGGAAATGGAGTCCCACAGAAGTTGGAGATCCTAGTAATGCTTCCGCCATCAACCACTAGAAACCCTTTTTGATGTACTTATTAGACCACATTGGTTATGTCCCTCAATGTGTATTTTCCTTGGACATTTGTATCAAGGAAGGGTGTGCCAGCTAGCAGTATTCCTGGGGCTGGTATACTTAAGGGCCATTTGAAGGGAAATTAAAATCCCCGAAAATCTGGTCCCCACAAGATGTTATGATTTGGCAACTCTTCGTGTTATTTTCTCCGTTGAATCCTGCGCCTGCTGTTTCGGCACCGGAAAGTTGTAAACTGTGTAAAATAAGCCAAAACACTATAAGAACAACATCATAATGTGAAATATATCAAAGAATAGAGACAAATTGTGATACAAAATAGTGATGCATTTTTGACGTATCAACTCCCCCAAGCTTAGACCTCGCTTATCCCCAAGCGAATACTGAGCTCGGTTAACCTGTCCACAACTTTAGAGAGTGAAGTGTCGATAAATAAGAATACAGACAAGAAGCATCGTAATTTCTCTACTAAACTCAACCATCTTCAACAGCAATCTCAACTGATAAGGCCCATATGAAAGAGTAATATCAGTTACAATCAAAAGTAGGGCTAAGGAAACTCATCCAACCATGGCAAACATGTCCTTGGTCAAAGAACAACTAATAACTTTTAACTTTTGCTCTTTCTCTTATATTTTGATGAGATCAATTCAAGCTTTTTCAAAGAACATGTTATTAGTCAAGAAGTGAAAATGCTGACACAAAGGAAGATGCTTGCTTTATCTAGGCTTAACAAAAAAGTTACTCATCTTAATGATAATGTCAACAAAGTTGTGATATGGCAATCCTCAATGAAACAATATAAATGCATGCATCTTTGTCAACATAAGGTGTCTTCTCTTTTATAGGATAGAAAGAAGTAGGTTTACTGACTCAACATAAAAAAAGGATTAGTCCTTCGCAGAGGGAAGTAGGGAAAACTCATGTGCTAGAGCTTTTAGAGATTTTCAAATCAACATATAAAAATAATTTGTCAACGAATGCTAGCAGATAGCCAAATACTTATCTTACTGGACAAGTTTTGAGGAACGACTCCCAAAGTGGGGACGATCACATCCCCTTAGTCTCCTTTGTTTATCACTACCCAACTTTTCTGATTTGTCATAGACAAAGCGTGAAGGAGGTTTTGTTTGTTGTTATTATCTTTTACGAGCTAGGTGCACTCATGCCAGTTCCTCCTTGTATTAGGGGTTCGCAGATTAGACATGCAAACCCAGGATAAAGCTTGTCCAGTATGAGAAGATCATGAATTATCCACTACTTCATCATGAGGTAAAGCAGAGGCACAAAACAGGGAGTAATATTGGAAGGTTTAAATATAGCAAATGAGTAATATACTTTAGGAGTGGCGGTGAAATACCACATATAGGGAAGGTATGGTGGACTCTTGGGAAGGTTGAGGTTTCAAGGTATGGATGCACAAGCAGTATTCCCGCTTAGTACAGGGTTGGATAGCAAAGACTTTTGAGATCTGACAAATGATGTTGACTTGGATGCAAAATAATATAAAGTTTAACATAAAGAATTGGCACGAAACATCAAGTTGTCTTCCTTCTGAGCATAACACTTCAAGCATAAGAACATAAAGGTTTTGGCAATGTTGCTACTAGAAAAACTCATGCTTGTTGTTATGACCAATGCTATGTTTGCCAAGATTAAATAAAGTTTTCGAAGCAATACCTGATATATAAGATCAATACTCCCATAGGAATCAACATATAAGGTTGATTGCATGAAGAGAATACCAGGTGTAGCAAAGAAACCAATAGACTTCTCATTAATATTCCATCATAGACCATTGCACACTCACAGATACTAGACTCCCCACAAAGGAGTGATAGACCTCAATGCAAACACCTATTTCATAAGATAACTTCCCTAGACATAATACTACACTAAACTTGAACATAAAAGATAAAAGATAAGGATAAAGATACCGGGCACTCCCCCAAGCTTGGAACAAGCTAAGGGAATGCCATTACCCAAGAATATTTCACTCTTCATCCTTGTTCTTGTTCCTTATGTAATCCTTAGCGAAAAGCTTCCATGGCAAAGGTCCTCCCTCCACACAGGATTGTTCAGTCTCCAGGATCCTGCTTTCGGCAGATAAGCTCATGCGCAAAAACTTTATTTCATACTCACAGTTCTAGTTTTGAAGGTCATAGATGTGCCCTTGAAGCTCGAACACTTTGGTTTGTAGTGCATATATGGTTGATCGCACTTCCTTCGTATCCTTCTCATGCTGCTTGTTCAGCTTGGCGATGATATCGAAGTTGGCCTCGACACCACGCTCGATCATCAACTTGTACTTCAAGATTTCTTGCTCCACTTCTTCCATCCTGGCCTTGGTTCTCCCCTCCTTGACAGGTCCCTTCAGATCTTCTTTGTGGAGGACACCATCCTCCACCCGGAGTGTTTGAGGGTGTCTCTTTACCTCTGCGAGGTAAGGGTTGATGACGTTGACGAAGAACTTGTCCTTGGGGGAGTTTGGTTAAGCCATGGCACCTAGGTTTGCTGAAAGTTCTCCTGGCACAAAGAAAACAAAAAGAAAACGCACGGAATTGCAAGATACAATACTGGGACGATCCAGGAAAATATATAGCAAAAAATTCTGAATCAAAAGGAAGGTAACAAGACAAAGTGGGTCAGAGACGGACTTCGGGTGGTCGAGGCGGCTTCCTGGCATGGTCTGGAGGTAGCCCGCGCCACCAGGTCGCCTGGAGCCCCTGGAGCTCCTCTCTGTCTCCACTTCGGCTCGGAATTTTCCTAATTTTGCAAAAACACATAATACAGAACTTTTATTGATGTTCGCGCAGTTTCCTTACCGTATTTTGTACCTTTCTTATTCTGCTTCTGCTGCTGCCTCACACGGTATTGCAATATGTTTTTCATGAGTAGCTACCTGTATCACATCCACCTCTACATTGATGGCGTCTCCTGCCATGTAATGCTTTAGTCTTTGCCTATTCACAACATGTAGTTTGGTGCCTTCAAAATTATTAATATTTATTGCACTGGAGCGGTAGACTTCTTCGATATGGTACGGTCCTTCCCACGTGGAAAGTAATTTACCTGGAGAAAACCTGAAACGAGATCTATACAACAAAATTGTATCACCAACATTAAATTCACGTTTCAAAATTCTCTTGTCCTGCCACTTCTTTACCTTTTCTTTGAACATTTTTGCACTCTCGTAAGCTTCACTTCTCCACTCATCTAGAGAAGTCAAGTTCATGAGGCGCTTATCACCAACAAGCTTTGGGTCAGCATTAAGCTCTCTAAAAGCCCAGAAAGCTTTGTGCTCTAACTCTAAAGGTAGATGGCATGCCTTTCCATAGACCATCTTATACGGAGACATTCCCATGGGATTTTTGTAAGCAGTTCTATACGCTCACAAGGCATCTCCTAACTTTTTGGACAAGTGCTTTCTAGAACTGTTCACTGTCTTTTGCAAGATCAACTTGATTTCTCTATTTGTGAGCTCAACTTGCCCACTTGTATGAGGGTGGTAAGGTGAAGAAATTCTATGATTAACATCATATTTGGATAGAGCTTTTCTAAAAGCACCATGTGTAAAATGTGATCCTCCGTCGGTCATGAGGTACCTAGGTACACCAAACCTAGGGAAGATTACGTCTTTGAGAATTTTCAAACATGTCTTGTGATCAGTACTTTCAATGGGGATTGCTTCAGCCCACTTGGTCACATAATCAACAACCACTAAGATGTGAGTGTACTTGTGTGAAGGAGAAAAAGGACCCATAAAATCAAAACTCCAGCAATCAAAAGGCTCAATGACTAGAGAATAATTCATCGGCATCTCATTTCTCCTACTAATATTACCAACTCTTTGACACTTATCACAAGATAAAACATAATTTCTGGCGTCTTTAAAGAGAGTAGGCCAATAAAAACCAGACTGGAGAACCTTGTGTGCGGTCCTCTCACCGGCAAGATGTCCTCCATCAGGACTGTTATGGCATTGTCTCAAGATATCCTTCTGCTCATGCTCCAGAATTCATGTCCTCACGATCCCATCTGCTTTTGCTCCGGTATGCAAAAGTAATACCTGAAGTCGTGGAAGAATTTATTCCTTTGCTGGAATGTTAAACCTGGAGGCCAAAACTTTGCAACAATAAATATAGCATAATCTTCATACCATGGATCAAAATTCGATTGTACCTTCAAAACAGCTGACCGTTCAACAGGAAAATTGTCGTTGACCGGAATAGGATCATGCGGTATGTCCTCCATCGTGGAAAGGTTGTCTGCTACAGGGTTGTCTGCTCCCTTCCTATCAACAATCTGCAAATCAAATTCTTGAAGAAGAAGGACCCATCTGATAAGCCTTAGTTTGGCATCCTTCTTTTCCGTAAGATACTTAATAGCAGCATGATCAGTATGAATGATAACTTTAGAATCAACAATGTAAGGCCTAAACTTATCACAAGAAAACACTACCGCTAAAAACCCTTTGTCAGTAGTAGCATAATTCTTTTGAGCACTATCAAGGGTTTTGCTAGAATAATGTATAACATTCAATTTCCTATCAACCCTTTGTCCTAAAATAGCTCTAACAACAAAGTCACTACCATCACACACGATTTCAAAAGGCAAATTCCAATCAGATGGTTGGACTATAGGAGTGGTTATCAAAGCTTTCTTAAGAACTTCGAAGGATTCCTTACAATCTTCATCAAACACAAAAGGAATATCCTTCTGGAGTAGATTAGTGAGGGGTTTCAAAGTCTTAGAAAAGTCTTTAATAAATCTTCTATAGAAACCAGCATGACCGAGGAAACTACGAATACCTCTAACGTCCTTTGGACAACGCATCCTCTCGATCGCTTCGACCTTTGCCCTGTCAAGCTCGATTCCCTTTTCAGAAATCTTGTGTCCAAGAACAATTCCCTCATTGACCATGAAGTGGCACTTCTCCCAGTTGAGTACCAAGTTCGTCTCCTCACATCTGTGCAAGACTTTATTAAGGTTGTGGAGACGGTGGTCAAAAGAGGTTCCATAGACGGAGAAATCGCCCATGAAGACCTCCACAATTTCCTCACAAAAACCATGGAAGATAGCAGACATACACCTTTGAAAAGTAGCAGCAGCATTGCATAAACATAAGTACCGAAGGAACAAGAAAAAGTGGTATTCTCTTGATCGACAATGTTAACATGAATTTGAGAGAAGCCAGAATACCCATCAAGATAGAAAAAGTGAGTGTTTTTGGATAACCTTTCAAGCATTTGGTCGATGAACGGCAGCGGGTAGTGGCCATTCCTGATTGCTTTGTTCAGCTTCCTGTAATTAATACACATTCTATATGCAATAATAATTTTTTGAGGTCTTAGTTCATTCTTATCCTTAGGAACCACAGCCGTACCTCCTTTCTTGGGAACACAATGTACTGGACTTACCCACTTCCTATTAGCTATAGGGTAGATAATACCTACGGCTAGAAGCTTGAGGATTTTGGTCCTCACAACATCCTTCATCTTCGGGTTCAACCTTCGTTGATGATCAACAACCGGTTTAGCATCAGGCTCAGGATTGATAGTAAGCTGAAAAATAGATGGACGAATCGGTCGGTGAAAGGATCGACACCTATGGGGGCCTCAACGGTCCCCTTTTGCTGGTTCGGCGGGGAGAGAGGTCGCGACAAGAGCAGAACCAACAGTCAGGGCCTGACAAGATAGTTTTCACACAGGTTCTGGCCGCGTTGTGCATAAAACCCTACTCCTGCATGTGTTTAGTTATTTGTTTTAGTTTACCATAGATCTGTCCTTCTTATGGCCTTCCGAATTGTCAAAAAGCCAAAAGTCCTTTCTACTGAGCCTCGGGCCTCCTTTTATAGGCGAAGGGGTCACCATAGTGGCTTAGAGGGTGAACGGTGGGTACACGAGTGGAAGAGCGGCGACCTCCTGCCACAGTGTTACTGTGGCGCATTAAATGCTTTGACAGGCTGCCTGTCCTTCTCACGGGGAGTTGGACACGTACCCACACGTGGAACCATTGGGGTGTTGCGCTGGCATGTGGGAGGACGCGTGGTACATGCATCGGCGGTGGCATGTTCGCCAGTGAAGGCGTCTACAGGGCGCGAAGGAGCCCTTGGCCCGCGCCTCTCTTCGGGCCTTTTTTCCTCCTTGGCAGGGTTACCTTGCCGGGGGCTCTTCTTGTACCTCTCGGGAGGGAAGTGATGGCCTGCCGAGGCCTTACCAATCTTCCCGGCAAGCATGGCTTGCCAGGGCTCAGTCCTTCTTCCTTGGCGGGAGGGTCTTGCCTTGGTAGTGTCTTCCTTCCCGACAGGGAGCTCCCTGCTGGGGCATCTTCTTCAATCCCAGCAAGCTGGCGCTAGCCGGGGGCTTGTAGTCTGCACTTGGTGGGCTTCCAAGCCTTGCTTCCGCTCTATGCTCCAGTGATGCTCCTTGGCGCTGTGGAGGGGGCTGCTGGTGTCCGCTCAATAGTTCGGGGTACTTGAGACCCTAGTATTTAGTGCATCAACAGGAGCCCCCGGTCCTGGGCGACATACACATGCGAGGCGTTGTTGGGCCAGGCCCAAAGCGGTGTGCGGACTCGCACACGCCGGGCTTATCTGAATCGAGCCATTGCAGGCTTTCTTTCCCCACGTCGTGCATTGAACACGCAAAGTGGGAGGGTGAATGGCGTGCACACGATGACTCGTTTATTCCCTAGAAACGCCTCTGCCACACGTAGAGCATGACCAGCTGCGGTCGATCAAGTGGCAATCGTGGCCTCAAAAGCCGCGGGCGAGGATGGACCCGCCTCTACATGCATTGGCGCATCAGGGCGGTTCCATATTTTGCTCGTGACTTGAGGGTGATTTGGTGAGATAGGCGGAAACTCCTGGAGCAAGGAGGGTGGCCTCCGAGCTTTGTCCTATAAATTAGGGTGTTTCTGCGGAGGTTTTTCCCATCCATCTCACTCTCGAAGCCTTCAGCGTGTGACGCCTTGTCTCTCTTGCTTCTTTTCATCTTTGCCGGTGGCACCCGTCCCTAACCATGGTTAGGGGATGGGGCCGGCCTCCTTTGGCCGCCAGGGCGGCAAGGGGATCCCGCTCGGATCATGCCACAGCTTCTGGGGCCACAGCTAGTGGCAGCCCCATTGACCCTGGCGGGGGACGCTCGAGGGGCCGAGGATGCTGAGGACGTGGTCAAGGGAGGCGGAGTTCTACTCCAGCGTCTCCGCCATCCCCTGGGCTTGTCGGGCACTCAGACAGAACGACGCTGGAGTTTGTCGTGGAGCTGCACGACGCTTCGCGGGGTCATCTGCACCTCCTTCGCCCTTTGGCTAGGGCGATGGAGACCGCCAAGCCCCCGGTCTTGTAGTTGCGGGCGTGCGGCTGCTCCCATGGCTCCATGCAAGCATTCGTAGAGTATCAGAAGCGCCACTCCATGCTGCTTGGGCGCGGCTGGAAAACCTTTGCCGATGCCCATAGCCTCGAGGATGGGCATATCCTCCGCTTTAAGCTAGCGGAGGTTAATATGCTATCCATCAAGTTTTACGGGCGCACAGGTGTGCGTCTCGGCTGCTTTGAAGAGGGCTCGAGCGATGCAGAGTGTCCCTCCTCGAGCGATAGAAACGAGGGGGACAATGGCGGCAGTGGCGGCCTTGGCAGGTCGGGATCCCGGGGGGTCAATTCGGAGTACGATTCCCCGGGATCCGTCCAAGCCGTGGAGGCCCTCTCACGCTTCTCCCCCGCCCGATGGTGGTATCTTGCCGGAGTTGGCGCCGGTGCCTCATGTTCGAGGAGGAGCCACCTCCGCAAGCTCTGACTTCTCCATGCCCTCTGCTTGGGCCACCTCATCGGGGCGGGTGTTGACCTCCCGGTTCCAGGAGGAGGCGCGCTCGCGGCCTCCGGATCCTTCACCCCTTCCTGTACCCTGCCCTCTTCTTGGGCCAGAGGGGAGCCAGTGGGCGCTTGCCAGGGACGATCTCGTTCTCGTTGGCACAGTACTGATCTTGGGAATCCAGCACTGGTCGCGCCGCAGACTTCACCTTTTTGTCTTCTTGAACTTCACTCCCTCGCGTACGTCGTCCCTCGTCAAAAGACAGAGTCATTAGCTTAGGACAACAACGCATTGTAAGTGGAATCAAATGTATCCAGACGAATGAATGAATAGAGGCATCCTTTATTCAACTCTTATTTTGTACGATTATTCTCTTGTACTTTCAGGATGCTTGCCGGCTAGACTTATTCTCCCGCGAGTACTTATAGGAGCGGTTCCTCACAAAACTCAATAGAGGAGATCGTCCCCCGCAAGACTCCTTCCCGCACTCAGTGCAATCATGTAAATCGTCGAGCGCGGTTGAGGCGAAGTACGATGCTACGTAGCCGTCCAAAACATTGAACGAGTTCTAAACAAGATGAGGGCTCTCTATGGCTGCTCAAGTCGCTGAACAGCCTCGAAACGAAGTCAAACTGCACTGATCCTAGCAAGGTCGGTCTGCATGCGAGATCTTCATACAAAAGTCGAAACTTCAAAAGGATACAACTAGTCTTCCCAGAGTCTCGCAACAGGTTTGCCTTTGTCCTTATCTTGTAAGTCGCGGCATTCTTAGCCGCAACGTCTGAAGGTGCTGCCGGGGAGGAATATCTTGCACCCTGGCAAGCTGATGTTGCCCCTAGTGGCCTTCTTGCCGACGAAGTTTTCGCTGGTGACTCTTGGCCACACTGAAGGAAAGAGGCGCACCGGGCCGCAACACTTTCTCTCCTCTTTTGCAAGAGGTTTGCTGGCGGAGCCCCTGAGCGCATCTTCCCGGCGTCACAATGCTCCAAGGAGAAATGCGAGCCAGAGGGCGTGTAAAGGGGCGGGTGGGGGCCTCGGATGCATCCTTGACGGCCATGCAGCACTCTGGAGACGTGTGATGGCCGAAGTAAGCATCGGAGGCCTGGCCGAAGCCCCTGTCACGCCCTCGACAGCAGCACGGGTGTTCCAAGGAGGTGTGTCGGCCAGGCGATGCAGAGCTTGGGGCTTCCGCTCCTTCCACCTGCGCTCGCATAGCACCCGTCGAGGTGCTATGTGCTCTCGTGGGCGAGCAGAGCAGCCACTGCCTCCTCTCGCTCTCGGAGGATGCTGCGGCGAACTGAGATCCATGGAGCCATCGAACGGCTCATCGGATCGGGATGGCGCTGACGCCGGCCTGCTTCCGGCGATCCCCCCTACCTGGCGCGCCAAAGATGTCGGTGAAAGGATCGGCACCTATGGGGGCCTCAACGGCCCCCTTTTGCTGGTTTGGCGGGGAGAGGGGTCACAGGAAGAGCAGAACCAACAGTCAGGGCTCGGCAAGTTCGTTTTTACCCAGGTTTGGACCGCATTGTGCGTAAAACCCTACTCTTCCATGTGTTCAGTTATTTGTTTTAGTTTACTGTAGATCCATCCTTCTTATGGCCTTTCGATTGGCCAAAAAGCCAAAAGTCCTTTCTACTGAGCCTCGGGCCTCCTTTTATAGGCAAAGGGGTCACCAAAGTGGTTCAGAGGGTGAACGGTGGATTCACGAGTGGAACAGCGGCGACCGCCTACCACAGTGTTACTGTGGCGCATTAAATGCTTTGACAGGCTCCCTGTCCTTGTTAGGGGGAGTTGGACACGTACCCAGACGTGGCAACGTTGGGGTGTTGCGCTGGCATGTGGGCGGACGCGTGGTCCATGCATCGGCGATTGTGTGTTCGTCGGTGGAGGCGTCTACAGGACGCAAAGGCGCCCTAGGCCCACACCACTCTTCGGGCCTTCTTTTCCTCCCCGGGAGGGTTACCTTGCCCGGGGCTCTTCTTGTACCTCTCGGCAGGGAAGTGATGGCCTACTGAGGCCTTGCCAATCTTCCCGGCAAGCATGGCTTGCCGGGGCTCAGTCCATCTTCCTTGGCGGGAGGGTCTCGCCTTGGTAGTTTCTTCCTTCCCGGCGGGGAGCTCCCTGTCGGGGCCTCTTCTTCAATTCCAGCAAGCGGGCGCTTGCCGGGGGCTTGTAGTTTGCACTTGGTGGGCTTCCGAGCCTTGTCGTTGTGGAGGGGGCTGCCGATGTCCGCGCACTAGTCTAGGGTACTGGAGACCCCAGTATTTAGTGCACCGACATAATCCCCTTAAGATCATCAAGGGTGTGGCCAATAGCGCCTTGGTGTTTACGAAGGACTTCCAATAATGGCTCTTCTTCATATCCTGAAAGGTTAGCATTGATAATAACAGGATATACTTTCTTTTCATCTAAATAAGCATACTTGAGCGTATTGGATAGAGGTTTAAGATCAAACACCGGGTCTTGTTTTGGTTTCGATAAAATTCCCAAAGGCTCAACCGGAAGGTTGTGCTTCAGGATAGAGGGTTGTCTCAAGAATATGTCGTCTAGCTCATTCCTTTCCTACATATGCATTGTTGGAAATACGCCCTAGAGGCTATAATAAATTAGTTGTTATTATATTTCTTAGTTCATGATAATCGTTTATTATCCATGCTATAATTGTATTGATTGGAAACACAATACTTGTGTGGATACATAGACAAAACATTGTCCCTAATAAGCCTCTAGTTGACTAGCTCGTTGATCAAAGATGGTCAAGGTTTCCTGGCCATAGGCAAGTGTTGTCACTTGATAACAGGATCACATCATTAGGAGAATCATGTGATGGACTAGACCCAAACTAATAGACGTAGCATGTTGATCGTGTCATTTTGTTGCTACTGTTTTCTGCGTGTCAAGTATTTGTTCCTATGACCATGAGATCATATAACTCATGGACACCGGAGGAATGCTTTGTGTGTATCAAACGTCGCAACGTAACTGGGTGACTATAAAGATGCTCTATAGGTATATCCGAAGGTGTTCGTTGAGTTAGTATGGATCGAGACTGGGATTTGTCACTCCGTGTGACGGAGAGGTATCTCGGGGCCCACTCGGTAATACAACATCACACACAACCCTTGCAAGCAATGTGACTTAGTGTAAGTTGCGGGATCTTGTATTACGGAACGAGTAAAGAGACTTGCCGGTAAACGAGATTGAAATAGGTATACGGATACTGACGATCAAATCTCGGGCAAGTAACATACCGAAGGACAAAGGGAATGACATACGGGATTATATGAATCCTTGGCACTGAGGTTCAAACGATAAAGATCTTCGTGGAATATGTAGGATCCAATATGGGCATTTAGGTCCCGCTATTGGATATTGACCGAGGAGTCTCTCGGGTCATGTCTACATAGTTCTCGAACCCGCAGGGTCTGCACACTTAAGGTTCGACGTTGTTTTATGCGTATTTGAGTTATATGGTTGGTTACCGATTGTTGTTCAGAGTCCCGGATGGGATCACGGATGTCACGAGGGTTTCCGGAATGGTCCGGAGACGAAGATTGATATATAGGATGACCTCATTTGGTTACCGGAAGGTTTTCGTGCATTACCGGAAAAGTTTCGGGCTCATGGGTAGTTTACTGGGAGTGCCGGGAGGGGTGCCGGGGACCATCAGGAGGGGTGTCACGCCCCAAGGGGTCTCATGGGCTATGGGAAAAGATAAACCAGCCCCTAGTGGGTTGGAATAAGTTCCCACTAAGGCCCATAAGGTTTGAGAAGGAAAAAACACAAGGTGGAAAGAGTTTCCAAGTGGGAAGGTGGAATCCTACTCCAAGTAGGATTGGAGTAGGACTCCTCCACCTCCAATTTCGGCCAAACCTTTAGGTTTTGAGGCTGCCTCCTCCCCTCCCTCCCTCCTATATATAGTGTGGTTTTAGGGCTGATTTGAGACAACTTTGCCACGGCAGCCCGACCACATATCTCCACGGTTTTACCTCTAGATCGCGTTTCTGCGGAGCTCGGGCGGAGCCCTGCTGAGATTAGATCATCACCAACCTCCGGAGCGCCGTCACACTGCCGGAGAACTCATCTACCTCTCCGCCTCTCTTGCTGGATCAAGAAGACCGAGATCATCGTCGAGCTATACGTGTGCTGAACGCGGAGGTGCCGTCCGTTCGGCACTAGATCAGAGCGGATCGTGGGACGGATCGCGGGACGGTTCGTGGGACGGATCACGGGACGGTTCATGGGACGGTTCGCGGGGCGGATCGAGGGACGTGAGGACGTTCCACTACATCAACCGCGTTTCTTAACGCTTCTGTTGTGCGATCTACAAGGGTACGTAGATCAAATATCCCCTCTCGTAGATGGACATCACCATGATAGGTCTTCGTGCGCGTAGGAAAATTTTTGTTTCCCGTGCGACGTTCCCAAACATGCATATCATTCTTGTGGTCCTCCATAAACTGCTGCAAAGGATCGTTAGGAGGAATAGCAATAGAAGCAATCTCTTCAATAATTTTATCATTACTAGGAAAATCAGTACCACGAGTTTGCTTTGAAATTTTAGAAAAGTTAAATTCATATGGCTCACCATTAAATTCAACAGATACTTTTCCTTTCCTGCAATCTATAATAGCTCCACAAGTTTTGACAAAAGCCTACCAAAGATAATAGGGAAAAAGTTATCTTGCACTGAACCAAGTACTAGAAAGTCGGTAGGATATTTTACCTTTCCACATAGGACTTCAACATCTCGCACAATTCCAATAGGAGAGATAGTTTCTTTGTTTGCAAGATGAATAGTAACATCAACGTCTTCAATTTCACATGGTAGAATCTCATTCATGATCTCTTGATAAAGTGAAAAAGGAATAGCACTAGCACTGGATCCCAAATCACATACCCCGTAATAATTATGATCTCCTATTTTAACAGATACAACTGGAGTACCTGAAATTGGGCCTTTATTCTTGGCTGTAACAAGGTTAGTAGAACAACACAAAACAAATTATTATAATCCTCAATATTACTAGTAAAAAGATCCTTGACTAATGCACCTTGAGGATTGACCTTAATCCGGTCCTCATGCTCATCAGTCGTTCTTTCACTTTTATTCAGTATGCCTATGACAAAAGAATGCTCCCTCATCCTTGTGGGAAAAGGGGGCTTTTCATATAGAACTGCACACAAGATAGGGTCAACAACATTGATATCAATAGGTAATTCCTTAAAAGGTTTATGGTGTTGATCCTCCCTCTTCTTAGAAGAATCAATATGAGAGGCAATGTCTTTGCAAAAATCAATTGGAAGCTGGTCTACACCATATGAACCCAAAGTTTTCCCTCTTACTATTGTTTTTTCATGCAAATGTGTACCAGAGAGAGGGTCTAAAAATATAGATAGCTCACAGGAAAGAAAGGGCACGGAGGGGAAGGGGATTACCTATGAGTGTAGGTGAGGATGGAGTCGCAGGGTTCTTCCGCTATCGGCTGGACTACTCGAAGACCTCGCGGTGCACGTGGCCCCTGCCGTACTTTGAGGCATATTTCCTATGTACCGGGTGTGTGAGTTATGAGTCGCCGGGAACGCCATCATCAAACGCATGTGGGGAGGTGTTAAACTCTGGATGTTTGGGCTGAAATGCACAACCCTGTGGGGCTTGCTATACATGTATTCATATGACAGTAACATAGAGATTACATGGTATATACAAGACGGGAACTACTACAACTCTAACACCCTCCCTAACTGTCAATCGTATTCTGCATGTTTATATTGTTCCAACAATTTTTAAAAAGGTAACACCAATAGCTTCGTGAACATGTTTGGAAGTTGATCTTTAGACGAGATGAACTTGATCTTTAGAGTAGGGGGTCCAAATTGTGGATCTTTGATCAATGAGTAACAAGAGATGAAGAAGACGATATTTTACCAAGGTTTGGGCCCTCTTGATGGAGGTAAAACTCAACGTCCTGCTCTTGTTGATATTGATGATGAAGTATCACGTATAGAGTTGATCTACCTCGATATCTTGTGTTGTGGTCTAACCCTAATAGTGTAGACGTTGTTTCTAATGAATATCTATAAACTAGGCTAGCCTCAGCTCATATAACACATCGGAGGCATAGGAGAACAAGAGTCCTAGTCGGCCAGTTGGCGGAGAGGGGCCCTTGTCTTGATCACCAAGTCTTGTGGAATCTTCTCCTATATGTCTTCGGCTGTCCGAACTGGCCCATGACTCTGGACCGTAGAGATAGGACGGCGGCACGAGGACCCCTTAGTCCCGGACTCCCTCAGTACCCCCGAACTGGCCACCAATGTCGTAGTCTTGATCCTCAACATCTTCAATCCTCCAAAGTCTGCGGCTTGCACAACAATTTCTTCTCCCATTTAAGTTGGGACAACACGAGTTCGGAGGATGATGACTTCTCGATTTCCGAGCATAGGTCTTCAAGTTGGGGACGCTCCCCGGTTCTTCCGAACCGTTCTTCATCTTCGGTCTTCCATCTTGAAAACTGGTTCAACGAATCTTTCCTTCACTGATCTTGAGGATCGTCGGGGTGAATCCAAAGAGTTCACATGTCACGCATCTGATGAGCCCTTTAAGTTATTGGCCTTTATTAATGCCTTGTAATTTTTCAAGCCACCTCCCGGATTTGAAATGTTTCTCGTGCGGTGGTATCCTCTTGCGTCCGACCTCCAACGTCGCACTACATCCGAGGTGTCTTTTTGTGCAGCCGAGCTCCGATGATGATCGATTACCGAAGTGTCATAGAGTATATCAGTCTTTTTAAGAGTAGAAGAAATTTATCCGAGCTTAATGTCGAAAATGGTTTCTATGAAACCAGCCACTTGCGCCCGAGCTGTATGCCAGACTGGTTTCGAGGTGGTGCACCACCACAGCCGTGGGCTGATCTTTGCAAAATTTATTTCCAATCGCCATAATTTATTTACTGCCAATATGTATAGCCACTAGCCCTCAATGTGCATGTCGATCCGAAACCCGAGTTGGACCTGAAGGAAAAAAAGACGTCTGATCCGAGTAGCCCCTCAGACCGAGGTAGATTCGCGAAATCGTCCTGGGGATCAATTCCTAGCTCGACAACATACTTAGGAACGGAAACACAGTGTGCATAGTCCTCAAGACACAGGTTGGGTGTGACTGACCAACCCGAGCATCATTATCTCCTCAGAAACTGTTCTGCACTTGTTGTGTATGTTTTGACAACGCCGAAGTAAAGATCGGAGGAAAGATGCAAAATTGCGGGTTGGAAAAGATTTTCCGAGCAGAACTACCATGCCCAACACCTTTTACAATAGGATGTCCTACCTCCTGAATGAAAAAACATAAAATAGGTTAAAGGTGCTATAATCCCAAAAAACCAAAAATCTTTAGGTCCAAAATAAATCATGTTTCTTGGTGCCAATCCAAAAATTGGTCTTAAAATTAATTTGTGCTTCTGTCGTGATTTAACATGACACATCTGATTTCAAGATTTCAAGCGGGTCAGCCTTCGGCTTCAACCTCCATATCCTGAGGGAGAGTGTTTGTCCGAGGCTAGTTCAACGAACTAAACTCGAGCGGCTTTAGAAAGAAACCAGGCAATCTGGCTATTGACCACATACTCGAGTCGAGAAAGGAGTAGTACAAAAAGACTTTGCGACGACCATGAAGAAAACACTTATTATAAAACGGCTCATATAGACTTAAGAGCGTCCAGGTAACATGGGTAATGCAAGTATTTTTAACAAACATCGCTTGGTTGAACCGTCGAGAAATTAAATATTGAAATAAGGTCAAGCAGGAAAGCAACTTAGCTGGTTAATGTGCTTGGTGTGACGTGGTCTGAGCTTTCGGCGGGCTGAGCTCCCAGCCCCCAACCCGGTCCCGAGGTGCCCGAGTGAAGATCTCTGCTTGATGAAGCAGCAATGAAGCACGAAGAATGTGGCGAGGCGAAGCCCCCGATCTAGCTGACATGACAGAGTTGGTCGGCTGGTGATGCCGAAGTTTCCGGAGCTAGTTGATGAAAACATGTTGAAGACCCCGGTCTAGCCAAGATGACATTGCTGATCACTAAGGTGGTGCTATAGCCCCCATGCCAGCCGGTTTGTCGAAGCAGGTTGGCATGGCAGATGTCGGCTTGAAAAAGCGACATTGCAGCGATGCCAACGCGGGTCGGAATTTGTGACACCTCATGAAGCAACAACGCGCCTGACTCATGCAACCCGCGGATGATGAGGTACTTCTTGATAATTATTCATGCACCGCGATGCCAAAATCTTGGTCGGCTTGTCAATGTGATGATGAGAGGTGGTTGTCATTGGCTTGATGGAGCGATGTCGCAGCTCGGAAGCCTCAGAGCAACATTGTCGGGCGAGTTTGACACCAGCGTAACGGTGAAGACTTCCTTGGAAAAGGCTCAAAATATATGTGCATGTGTTTTAGAACAAAATAAAATACCTTAAATTAATTTCCTTCAAAAAGGATATCCGGAACCCCGCTCATGAAGCAAGATGAACTCGGGTCGGATTCGTTTTTGTGAAGAAAACAGATCCAAAAAATTGATGCAATCATCGGACGTTTCCTGGAGTTTGAATGATCCGATCGAGATGAAATTATGAGGGGTTATTGATATAGGAATTCCTCATCCGATGAACGGTGGGATTTTCCAAACAATGTCGGAGCTGGAAGCAGGACCCCTCGCCCTAACTTGTACATATTGCCTTCTAGATTCGACATGCTCCGGTCTATCGGAGATTGCCAAAGATTTCTCCATTGAAACGCGATGAATTTTTTTAGATTTTTTCAAGATAGAATTTCGCACAATTACACTGATGAAATAATCAAATCAACGCTCGAGGAAATAGGATAACAAACACAAATTCACTTGCTAGAAGAATCTGCAATCTGCAAACGAGCCATCAATCCTTCAGCGATCACACCAAACTGAAAGCACCAGTGTTGGTTTGAAGATTGTGGTAATCAACTTCGATGTGTTTTATTCGCGCATATAATACCAGATTGGAAGAAAGGTATATAGCACCAATGTTGTCACACGAAATAACCGGTGGTTGTCACTGAGGTACTCGCAATTCACGAAGCAAAGTCTATAACCAAATAAGTTCTGCAGACGCATTAGCTACATCCTTATACTCGGCCTTTGTACTGCTTCGAGATACCGTTAATTGTTGCGAGCACTCGAGGCGATCAAGTTCAGGCCCAAAAAGAACACATATCCCCCCGTGGATCAACGATCATCATGATTACCTACCAAATCTGCATCCAAAAAAGTAGAAAGAACGCTAGAAGGAGAACGCCGAAGATGTATTCCATAAGAGGTTGTCACGCGAACATAACGAAGGATGCGCTTGACCGCTGAACGATGCAAATCCCGAGGTGCGTGTAGTTACTAACAAACACGATTAACCGCAAAGGCAATATCCGGTTATGTGATAGCGGGGTACTTGTAATAGCTCGGAACGGAAGCTCTAGAAGAATTCATTTTATTTCACTATCGCCGTGTGATTCATTTGGTTCTCGCATTCATCATCGCATCTTGCGCATCATCCGCATTACATCAGCACTCCGTTGCCATCATTTTTCAAAAATTGCATCCGTTATTAGTTGTCGGTTCTCTCTGTTCTCCTCTATGACCGTTTCGAGACCAACCACACAAGCAAGGGCCACCGCAGCCCAAGGCTCTCTTGATCGAGCACCCTCTAGCAACCCCGCACCGAGCAAGGCTCCCAAGCTGCGCCACCACCACCGCATCGTCTACCGCCGACTGCCTCGCGAGGCCAGAGCTCATCGTCTCCCCCTCTCTTTCTTCTCCCTACTTCCTCCTCCCTCTCTCACCCTTATCCTCTCTTCCCGCAGACAACCCCCCCCCCCCGCCGAGTCGTCGCCCCAACTATCGGCTCGCACTTGACTAGAGCTCATCCCTGCCACTCTGCACCGCTGGCGACCAACTCCACCGTGCTCCGGCCAGATACAGTAGCCCCGGGGCTGGATCCCCTCCTCGCACCATGGCCAAGGCCCCTCCTTCGCTCTTCTAGGCTCCATCGTGGTTTCCCTTGCCGGAAACTGTTGCCCGCCAGATCTGGATGGCATAGGCCCGGAACGGCATCGTCTAGAGATAACTACTAAATCAAACGGCCCCAACTCGTGCCTGCATCGTCTTATCCCGCACCACCTTGTCTAGTTTGTCCCCACGGATAATTTTCAAATAAGTCCCTAGTATGTGCACATTTTATACATGTATGCATTTTGTGTTCGCGATATCTCCTAAACCATGCATCGGATGAAAACTATCTTAACATGTAAGATCATCTACATTTTATGCTCTACAACATGGTTGCATTTTCATGCATATTAGGAATCATGTACATGACCATATATCTGTTCCAAAAGTACAGGCCATCATAATCGATGAAACTATTAAAACTTGCAAACTTTGGAGGATGATTGCATCTAATCCGTAGGTCTTTTGCATGTGGTACCTTCTAGAGAATTGTTCTATGTGATGTCTACCTTGATGCCATGCCTTTGGTTGCCATGTAAATCATCACTATCATGTAAATATGTTTCTCTAAATGTGCTATCATGTTAAAAACTGCTAATTTGTTAAAGTTTAATTTCCATTTTCCACAACTCAAATTAAGCAAACCATGCTTCTTTTGAATATGTGCCAATAGAATAATTTGTAGTATGCAATGTCTAGTTGTTGTTAATAGGTTTACCATGCCTTGAATATCATGTTTAGCTGTAGTTTTTAGGATGTGAACATGCCATGAAGTTTTGAGGGTCCAAAATAATTCTATGTTTGGAATCTGTTATATTTTGTTGCTATGTTTTGATGTGAATAGCCATTAGTCTACAACCCCTTCGTGTTTGGAACAATGGAGTGAATTGTAAAGCATGTATCCTCTGTTAGTCTATGCCATTTGTTTTCAAGTATAGGTTTTGCATCCTAGTTAACTTTTCTGTAAAACATGTTAACCTGATGAAAACTGTTGTTCCTTGCACCATGTTAATTTTTGTAAGTGTGTGAATGTGATTATTTCATAATGCCATGTTGTGTTGATGATACCTATGATTGTGTGCATAATTAGACCTTGCTAGTATGGAATGACATGAAGTGCATCATGCCTACTACCATGCTGTAAATTTCTATGCCATTATATGCGTTGTAGCATGTCTTTTTCTTGCTTTCAATATGCCTTCATTATAAAATTACAATGTTTAAATCTGTTATTTTCACTAAGTCTGAAACTATGTTCAAGTGGCCATCTCGTGAGCCCATTTCCTATTGATCCATTATTCTATTCAATTTTCTGTTATGAGATGAATTGTTGTGCATCATGTATACTGCCTTATGTCTTGTTTGTACATTTTACATTCCTCTAGCTTGTTGATTTGATGTTTGCAAAACACCATGTTGTTGTTTTGGGTAGATTATGAATAGAACTTGTGATGGTTGTAATTATTGAACCGTTGCTTCGTATTGAACATGACATATATCGAACTTGCTTAGAATTTCATGTAGTTTCATAATATCTTGTTGCATCCATGATTTAACATGCTTGTCGTTCTCATTTGCATACATTTTGCATTCATTACATATTTATCTTGTGTTGGTCATATATTTTAGACCGTAGTTCCATTTTAGAATATCTATATAACTAAAACTCCTAGAATGACGTGTATAATATCTTGGTGCATTTCGTTTCCATGTTTAATAATTATCAAATATGTTTTAGGAAGATCTGGACCAATTTCTAAATTTAACATATGGGGTCGTTTCAAAAATGATATATGTTGTTCCCGTCCTCATTTAAAATGCCTAGATATATAGTTTATTTATGCTTCACCTCTTCCTATGTTTAACAACATTTAATATTGTCGTGTACCTAAACCGTAGTGAACTAAATAATTCAAATATGGATTTTCGTCAATACACAACTCGATGCATATTGAGCTTCACTTAATGTCTAGGAGTTGATTCTTGTGTTATGCCATGTTATGCATAATTAAATGGACATGGATCATAAGTGTTTGCGCATCCTGTCATGCATATGTTGTGGTGTTACCGCGTGTTTATTGTTTGTTGCCGGATTGTTTCTTGTTGATAGAGTTCTGAAACTGCTTTAAAGTGTGAGGATTCGTTCGACTATGTTGGTTCATCTATTTCACCGATTCGTTCTTCTTCCAAGCGGGATCTCATGCAAGATGACCATTTCCCTGGATGCCACTACTATCATTGCTATTCTAGTTGTGTCTCTTATATCGTTATGTCTCGTTACCTACAACCTCAATGTCAAGCCTCCCAACATTTCCATGAAAAGCCTCTAACCCCTCCACATCCCAGCAAACCATTGTTTGGCTATGTTACCGCTTGCTCAACCCTTCTTATAACATTGCTAGTTGGAGGTGCGAGTTGTTTCCATGTGACAACATGGATTTCTTGAGATATCACAATATTATTGCTATTTAATTTAATGCACATATATACTTGTTAAAATGTGGAAGACTTGGCCTTTTGTCGGTGTTTTGTTCCACGTTTGCCGCCCTAGTTAACTGTGTACCAGTGTTATGTTCCATTTTGAGCGCTCCTAACATCCTTGGGGTTGTTATGGGACCCCCTTGATAATTTGTCTTAGACTAACACTTTTCCGGTAGGGCCCAACTTTGGTACTACATTTGTCTAACAACTAATAAAATTGCATAGGGACTTTTCGGACCCCGTGGATTATTAATCAACCCCCGGGCCAGTGCTCCTCACGCGTGTTGGTACAAAACGGGCATAATGCAGGGCGAGAAACTTAAGGATTGGTTTTATTTTTAGTGTGACCTATCCAGTCGTGTCCTGAGAACGAGATACGCGGATCCTCTCAGGTTCGTCACCACATCGGGCGACCTTGCTGGATTATTTTTACCTTTTAAGAAATAACTTGTGAATCAGGATTCCGAGTATACTTTTGGCTATCTCGAGGTTGATGTTTTCCATCGGGATTCCGAGGAGACTATTAGTTTTCCATAGTTGATGTTTTCCATGCAGCTTGTGGCTAGTTTGTGATGGATGAGTTGGAGCACCCCTGCAAGGTTAAATCTTTCTCAGGGCCGTGCCTATGGTTATGTGGCAACTTGGTAATTTTGTTTAACACTCATTCATAATAAACTTGAAGGAAACTCAAATAAAATACACCAACTGTGTGTAACCTTGATTGTCTCTAATCGTGAGTTCTAAACCAAGAGAGAACATGGCGGGGTAATGTTTGACTCGTAAGTAGGTATTCAGGATCACTTATTGATCATCATTACTTCACATCCGATTATGCGTAGATCACCCCTCTTATTATGATACTCGTACGTTAGCCTCACCACTGAACCATACCTCACCCATTAAGGTTTGCTAGTCTTGATACCTTTGGTAATGAGATTGCTTAGTCCCTATGGTGCACAAATGACGACAACAACAGTTTCAGGTTCCTTTTCCTCTTTTTCATCGATCTAGGATGGATTTCAGGCCGACAGCCTCGGATAGCAACGATGGACACTAATTTATCATTTGATTTCGTCCGTCGTCGGACCCTATTCTTCTGAATGGTGATTCAATGTATGTTTGTATTGTGATGATCATGCTTAGCTTGTGGCGAGTGTAAGCCAATTCCATATACCCATCTCTTCTTTACATGTGCTTGTAATGATATCCATTCTTGCAAAATTACGAGATGCGCTTCTATCCATGTCGAGGTCCCCGAGCAAAAATAAAGATAGGACCGCATCTTGGGCGTTACAAGTTGGTATCAGAGTAGTACTGACCTAGGAGCCCCCTTCTTGGTGTTGCTGATGTGTTGGTTTGTCCCTCCAAGTGTAAAGCGTGATGTAGCACAATGACAACAAGAAATACCTCAGTTTGGAACCAAGACATTAAAGTACTAGGAAGATCCACAAGGCTATGTAAGCACTACTTGCACACAAACAACAAATCCTCGCAACCCAATGCGTGTAGGGCTTCTTAATCCCTCGTGGGTAAGATGAATGGTAAATATATTGACTGATAGATGCAAATAAAGTAACGAAAAATAAAACATACAAATGTATTTTTGGGTTTTTGATAATATAGCTCCGAAAATAAAAAAGAAAATAAATTGGAAAAGCGAATAGCAAAATTGATCTTGCAAATAGATGATCTAAAATAGTCCGGGGGTCGTAGGTTTCACTAGTGCCTTCTCTCGTGAAAATAACGTAGGATGGGTAAACAAATTACTGTTGGGAAATTAATAGAACAATGAATAATTATGACGATATCCAAAACAATGATCATGTATATAGGCATCACTTCCAAGACAAGTAGACCGACTCTTGCGTGCATCTACTAATCTTACTCCACACATCAACCATTATACAACATGCATCTAGTGTATTAAGTTAATGGAGAAACGGAGTAATAACTTAAGAATGGTGACATGATGTCGACAAGATCTATTAATGTAGGAATAGACCCCATCGTTTTATCCTTAATAGAAACGATACATGTGTGTCATGTCTCCATCTGTCACTCAGATTGAGTATCGCAAGATGGAACCCATCCCAAAGCATTTCTTCCCATTGCAAGATAAAAAGATCAAGTTGGTCAACCAAAACCGAAATATAGGAGAAGAAATACAAGCCTATAATAAAAAAGTATGGATATAATTTCATAGATCTTATCATAAACTCAAAGTTCCTTGGATCCCAACGAACACACCGCAAAAGAAAAAGTTACATCATATAGATTTCCAAGAGACCATTGTATTGAGAAGCAAAGCAAGAGACAAAGCCATCTAGCTACTGCCTGCAGACCCGTAGGTGTGATATGAACTACTCACGCATCATCGGAGTAGCACCTGAACCCTCCGTGACCGTGTTCCACTCCAACAAGGTGTCGGAATGGGTTCTAGATTGGATCTCAAGTCTTCTGGAATTTGCGGCGGCTGGAATGATTTTTCATCCACTCCTCTAGGGTTTCTAGAATATCTGGGTATTTGTGGAGTTAAGAGGCGGTGGTAGAGGGGCCCGAGGCCCCCACTACCCAATAGGGAACGTCGGGGCACAAGGCGCACCCTTGTTCCCAGTGGGCCACTTGGGCCTCCCCTGGTGATCTTCCTTGGTTCTAATGTTTCCTTCTGGTCCAAAACAAATTTCCAAAAAGTTTAGTGGCTTTGGACTTCATCTTATATTGATTTTCCACGAATGAAAAACACTAGAAAAACAGTACCTGGCACTGGACACTATGTCAATAGGTTTGTCCAAACAAATGATACAAAGTTTCTATAAAATGATTCTAAAACATCCAAGAATGATAATATAACAACATGTAACGATAAAAAATATAGATACGTTGGAGATGTATCAGCAACCCCAAGCTTAATTCTTGCTCGGCCTCGAGTGGGTAAATGATAAAAAACGGAATTTTTGATGTGGAATGTTGCCTAACATGTTCATCATATTCTTTTCTTCGAAGCATGGACTTATGGACTTGTAGATGATTCAAATCAATAGTCTATAATTTTACATGAAACTTTAATACTCAAGCATATCAACAAGAAACCATGTCTTTCAAAATATCAACACTACAGAACACTATCCCTAGCCCATCATGCTCAATCATTGATCCATTCATGCAACACACCAAAATATTAGCTACATGCAATGCTCAAGTATGATAACATTGTTCTGTAGTTGGTTCTTTATAAGAGAAGATGGAGATTCAAATAAAAATACAAATTTCATAAATGAAATAGATTGGCCCTTCGCAGAAGGAACATGAGATTTGTAGGGGTGCGAGAGCTCAACGCGGAAATATTGAGTGATAAAATATTTTGGGTGGCATGCTCTTCTTGTCAACGAAAACGACTAAGAGCTCCCACTATCTTCCATGCTAAACAAATCGTAGGGAATTCCCAAACTAAAAATAAAGTTTATTCCTCTTTCCATCAATCTTTCGCACTCCACGGCTAGCCGCATCCACGGGTACCGTCCATACCAATGCTTCCCTAGGAATTTATTATTTGATAACATAAAATAATTTTTCTTCGAATTTTGGGACTAGGAATCCCTATTACGTCCATACTCTCGTGCAATGACAAGTATATAAACACTCATCTTGAGAATAACCTATTTAACATGGAAAATACCAGCCACCCTTTGCCGCTTCATGAGCAGTACGGGCACACAAAACAGACGTTTATTTTGAAAATTAGAGTTGGCACATACAAATTTATTTCGAACGACACTGAAATACCACATATAGGTAGGTATGATGGACTCATTTGGCATAACTTTGGGTTTAGGATTTTGATGCACACGGATCATTCCCACTTAGTACAAGTAAAGGCTAGCAAAAAGATTGAGAAGCGCCGAACCAAGGAACGAAAGCCATGATAAGTGAACATAACTAACATCGCATAATGCAACACAAGTACGATGTAATTTCATTGAATAATTATTGACTTCATGTGCATGCATAGGGAATCACAAACCTTAACACCAATATTCTTACTAAAGCATAATTACTCATCAGCACAACTCGCATATCTCTATCTTCATATCACAAAACTATTGCAAAGAATCAAGTTTAACATTGAATGATGTTCATGGAAGTTTTTTGTTATATCTCCCCTGGATATCTATCACTAGGGGGACCAATTTTATTTAAATCGAACTGCCATTGCCAATAACAAGCTCTAAAACAAATATAAGTGAAAAACGAGAGTACAAGTTTCTTTAAAATTTTCATCTCACAAAATAATATAAGTGAAGGAAGAGAGGATTTCATCATAGTTTCTACTAACTCTAGAAATAATCTAAGTGAAGCATGAGAGCATATTTATTCAAAATAACAGCACCACCATGCTCAAAAAGATATAAGTGAAGTACTAAGGTAATTCCATGGTCATTTTTTTAAGTGAAGCTTAGAGAGCGATTCTAACAAATCATAGTATAATTTGGCTCTCTGAAAGAGGTGTGTACAGAAAGGATTATTATGACAAACTAACAATAAAAGCAAGCAAAGACTCATATAATACAAGATGCACCAAGCAAAACTCATCATATCTGTGGGGACCCCGACTTACGAGTCGAGATCGCCGTGCTCAGTGATCCCAGAGCTCAATGCTCACCGAACACAGATACCGAATAAAAGAGTCTTACATCCATACATACCGTTTGATACAATAAATGACCACTTCGGTCGAGTCTTACATATATAGGGCCTTAAAGGCCTACACTTGAAACTGAACCAATAGCGGAATTATTGGTTGGAAGCGTGAACCCATGCCATGAGCCTTAACCTATAGGCATTCTCACTAGGAAACATCCTAACTCGCATGAACGTCACCGAGTTAATCTTCACCATATCCTGTTCTTACATACCTGGTCAATGAAATAACCAGTAGCAAGCCAATGAGTACATTGAATGCACTCGCAAACAGCCCAAGATATGAACAAAGAAAGTGAAGGATAATAATATCATGCATCCTTGGTGTAACTCATCTGGGTGGAATGATCACGAATATGCAGCAAGTTAAAGAATTACTCTTGAAGAACGGGTTACAGATATCAATATATCTGTCGAGGGCTGAACCATCCGGGCTCACCCTATATGCCAAGTCACCGAACTTGGTCATATCATTGCTATCATAGCAACACCTTTCTCATCACTACACACACACACCCACACACACACACTCACACTTGGTTTATGCGGAAATAACTGGACGTAGTTTAAGCAGGATTACCCAACTGTCCTTGACCGTGGACACGGCTATTCGAATAGTTTACACTCTGCAGAGGTAGTACGCTGGACCCACGAGATCCGAGAAACTTCCGTGTCATCCATGACTCGCGGTATATCACATACCCGAGGTAAGTACCCGATAAATGCCTTTCCCCTGACAATACTAGACAAAGAGGTCCACTCGATTGGTACCCAGCCCACATGTCGTACGTCTTACGAGCACCAACTCTGGACAGTACCAACTATGCGGGGACCAACGGTGTGACTGGAACTCATAAAAATGGCATAGTAGTCCTACCCGGCACGACCCCATCACGAGAGTGACCACACATCACTACCACCACTAGTAATGTGGCTCTTTGCTAGCACCGACCAAAGTAATTAACATAACCTCGTCACATAAGGGGTAACGTGGTCGTACTGATAAGGTTGGGACGGTCGACACATCATAAATCTAATCCCATTTCTGAAACCATACTCACACAAATACCGGGTGCATCACTTCACCAAAAGTGACCACCTAACTCATCATCACCCTCGGGCATTAGTGGCACCCGACGGGGTTTTCATAAACTCTTGCTTTATAACAACAACATGCTCATGATAATACTACTTCTATCTTTACTTGTCAACATGGTATTAGCATGACCCTCAAGGGGTAGAGTCAAGCTCAATGCAAATGCTCCGGAGGAGCCTTCGGTAAAATAATATCAAATGATTACTGGCACTTATGATCATATGCAACGAGAATACTTGCTATTTAACATGCAAAGTAATATGTGCTCAGTCATGGTCAAGGGGCTGCTTGCCTTGCTCACGTAAGTCCTCGGGGTCTTCGAGGTCTTCCGCTCCAATGCCGAATACTTTGTCTACTTGTAACTATCGTCGGAAACAACCACAGCAAGCCACACAGCAAGCAGAATAAAATTGTCCTAAAAATAGAAGTTTTATTTTTCTTGGACCTCCCTCGTCATAGGAAAAATACCTGAAGCTTGATATGGGAGATTTGAATCATTAGGGAATTTTGAATGGATGAGAGGAAGAATTGGTGATTATTGAAGAAGCCAACAGAAATCATTCTGTTAAAAATGAGTGGAGGCACCCATTTAACACGGCATGATTTTAGAAATATTTAGGAAGTGGTTTCACTGGATTTGGAGTTGAAATGAATATTCTAGGAATTTTCTACTATGGAGTAAATAGCAATGGGAAGCTATTTATTATAATCAATAGAATGAAGCTTGATAAAATTGTTTACCAAGGCTCCAAAATTAGTACATGATATAAGAAGGTTGTGGAAATTTGAATCACTCCAATTGGAGTTGATTTAAATCTACTAGGAATCTCACAAAGTGGGGTTTCAATCATCCAGAATTGGATTTAAATAAGAACACCACAGAAATATTGCTTGGAAAAATGTGCAGGGCACATATTTGGATAGGCCTATTTTAGGAACCTGTAGAAATTTGAATCATTAGAATCGGAGTAAAAATGAATTTATAATGGATTTTTCATGATAATCCAAAATAGGAAAAAGATAGAAGGGCTTAGCCTCAGCGTTATCTTGCGCCCAGGCGCTAGATAGGCCTTCGGGCCGGCCCACTGGCTCGGCTTTGCCAGCCGCGGCCACGCAGGAGACGTCTTGCATGAAATGCGCTTTCTGCGCGGGGTGACGGCATCCCATCAAGGCGCGGCCCACCTGGCGGCCTTGCTAGCCGGCTGACGTGCGGGCCCGCGGCCTTCTTCAACCTCCTGCCACGAGAGAGAGCAGGGGAGGCCGGTGGTAGCTGCCGGAGCTACAGGGCACGGCTCCCAGCGCTCCAACAACAGGAGAGCTCAGAGAGCCGAGCCGCACCCGTTCCCAAGCCATGCGCGAGCTAGGAAGGGCTGAGGTGGTGGCGCCTCGGACGACCGCAGAGGTGGCCATCGGGAATCGCGGCCTCGAGCTGTTTGCGCCCCCGAGAGGGAATGAAGGTGACCGAGGGTTCCACATGGAGGTGCTATGGCGCCGGAGGGGGTCAGGGGAGAGGGGAAGCTCAGAGGACCTCGAATATGAGAGGAGGCCGAGGCTGCAATGCGAGCGGCAGGAGGAAGAGGATGGGCATGGGGCGAGCCGTGGCTAGCCCAGGAGGCTTCTAAGGACAGAGGGGGCGAGAGAGAGCACAAGGGGGCTTAGGGTTCCTTTAAAAAGAGGGGGGCATGGTAGAGGGAGCTCGAAAGAGCTTCGGATGCTCTCTGCGCATGGGCGCCATGCGCCCCTGGAAGGGCTTGGAATCTAGCTGATGATGGGGATGGCTTGGACCAGTCAAGGGGTGGTCCAATCACATGCTCAGATGGGTTACAACGTCTAGAACCGGCCTGGAAGAAACAAACAAGGTGCAGAGCACCATTAGTGCAGGCTGACAGCGTGGTCACCATGGCCATGCGTGTCCAGGGTGACCGTTTGACCCGACAGAGATATCTCTCGTGCAAGGCATGCTTGACAGAGGTCACTGCTGGAGTTTGGAGCCAAGTGAAGGAGGTTTGAATGGGTTTGGACTACAATTAAGTTTGCATCAACGAACTTAAGGCTAGCAAAACTAGTTTGCACAGATAGTTAATTGAGGTGAAACCTTGTCTAGCAGTGTTTTTAATAGAAGGACTACAAGACTGCAAAGTTTCAGCTCAAGAAGGCACGTGTAGCTAGTACTTGTTGTACAAAGCCACATTTCAGCCAGAAATCAACTTGAGGAGGTGCTGCTCATTTTATCCACATAAGCATGCCATATCTTGGTTATAAATGAAGTTTGGCGTAGAATAGATGCTCAGGAAAGAATTGGGGGCTTTGGGTTAAGCAGAAGCATGGAAAGAGAGGTAAAAATAGTGACTTCAAGGGTAAAATGATAGATAGTTACATAGGGTCTCTCTCCAATAATTGACCAGAGGGGGTGGAAAAGTTACTAGAGGTACAAAGTTACTGGAGGTACAACAAGGCTTAAAGTGCAAGGGGTCAAAGAAGCCAATTTAGTGAATGCACACAAGGTGTTTGATCTGTGGTTAGGCTACCAGATGGATTCCAATGGCTATGAAATTTAACACGATCAAATAATATATAAAAATAAGCTTGCACACCAATTTTGGGATTTGCTGGAGAAGTTTTCCAATGTAGACTTGGAAAACCCATGAAATGGGCAGAAATGGCTTTCTGCATACTATCCTACTCAAATCAATTCCCAGAAATCCAATATCTGGTGTAGGGGCATTATTTGAGCATTAAGGCATGCACAAAAAGTTTGAGGTCAATTGGAGAAACTTCATAATGTAAAGTTTACCAAAGTGAGAAATCAACAAAGAGGGTTTTGAGGGTCTTAGGACAAGTTCTTCTATTCTCCTCGGTTTACCACTTGGTGTGGATGCCTTATTGGACTATTGTAACATGTCCACCAAATTTGAGCACAATTGGAGACACTTCACAATGTAGAGTTGCTCAAATTTGATTCTGGACATATAGGGTTTTAGAGTGATTAGGGGAGCCAAATCAACTTGGATTAAAATGAAACTGGGCAAGATCATCAAGAATATCATAGGTGACATGCTAGAATTTTACTGGAATTTATTGAGAATATTTCTTATAGAAATATTCCAAAAGCTTGAAATAGGCAGGAATGGTCTTGAAGGGTTTTGCCCAATATTTTGATCATGACCATGTGTTGAAACTCATATATATGGAATAAATATATCCATTGAGTTTCCCTAAACTTTCTTAAATTTTTAAAGCAATAAAAATAACTTTCCTTCATAGGAGACCATTTCTAGCCTCACAGAAAGGCATTTAAATAAAATAATAACGTAACCTTTTAAAATAATAATTTTGTGGTTTTTGGAAGACATTTTGATAATAGGTTTTAAATAAAATAATTGGTGCAAAAATAAATTCCCTAATTTGAGGACTTGTAGTACAAGTCTCACCTCACGGGTTTGAAAATTTAATTCAAAGAAATGCTTTTTGCTAAAAATAATATTTGGTAAAAGTAGGTATTTGTCCTAAACACATGGCCTCATCATTAGGCAGGAGAACATGGGATGAGGAGGTGATTAGGAGGATGGCAAGAATTAATGGGGAGCAATCACATGCATTCAAGCAAACAGGCAAACAATAGTCGCTCCAAGCATCACAAGCCTTCATAATTTTTTTAATTGGTCCTAATTTTTGAAATAAGTTAATTAGTCAGGAAAGCCAAAAACTGGGTGTGACAAACCTTACCCCCTTAAGAAAATCTCGTACCCAAGATTTCTAGGCTAGGAGTTGGAGAGATACAAAATCTTGAGTCGGAGGTAGTCTTCATGTCCCCATGTTGCTGTGGTGCTTGCTGATACAATTTCGAATGTTTCGCATGTCCTTACCTGATCGTGGGTGGGGTCTGGTAATAAGTTAGGTTTGACCGAGGTCAAGGGCTTGGTGAAGTAAGTCCGTGCAAGGTCCTCGCTTGCAACTGTATTCCAAGTCAGAATACGAGGCAAGATGGTGTGTCTGGGTTCTGGTCCTGGGGCTTCGCATGCCGGTTAGTGACATCAAGATGTCTCGTGTTAGAATGCACTGCCCAAGTCTTCGTGTAGCTTCCTGCTTACGGGGAAGTCCTTGGCTTCCTTTCGGCAGTCAAGCTATGGTCGCAAATAGTCTTCATCCTTGAGGGCGTTGCAGTGGTCTTCCAAGGCTACTCGTGAAAGGGTCCGGGTTGGGTCTCACCCATGAGTCTAAGCTCGGAAGCTTAGAGTCCATAACAGGTCCTGCCAGCTTGGGGGGTTTGCGAGGGGTTCTGGATGAGCTGGCTACCCAAGAGTATAGACCGGCCATCCATTCCCAAGGTCTGCGGCTCGGCAAGCGGGAATCATGTTTAGCAGGTTTTCTGATCCTCTCGCTTGTCGAAAGGTCTCATCATCTTGAATCGTCGAGCTTTCTTGATGTCGTTGGTGTAGTCGGTGCATGGTCGGTGGTTGACTTCTATTGCTTCATCGTCATTGTCGTGGCTTCCTTGCCACGGCGGTTCTTTGTCTTGACGTGAGTAGGATAGACTTCCGTTGTCTTGGGACTACTTCGAGAAGCCCACCTTCTCGAGATAACACTGTACCCTCAAAAGGCATAACAATCAGCTTTCCTGGGGCTCGTCCAAATAGGACTAAGGTGTGCTTCCTCTTACTGGGTGAGTAAGTATGTCACCGGTGAGGATGACATCATACTTTCCCCGAACATGACATAAGCACAATGCTCATGAGTCCGGTGAGGAGAACAGGGACTTCCTATGGTGGGTTGCTGGCCGAGGCGATTTTTTATGGTCCACATGACCTGGTCCTTCATGCCCATGTTCGACACGGACACGATGGGCGAAGCTTAAGGGTCTCGGGGAACTTAGGATGTGGGCGAACAATTATCATCTTATCTCTAAGCACATTCCTTTGATGCCAATAGTTCGACCTCAAATCTCGGGACGATATCACCTCATCTCATCAAAGATACCATCCCACGTGGGTCAACCCCACACTTCTCATGCTAGTCAACTCCGGATTGAGGGAAGATCTAACCCCAAACACTACAAGTATGGTGTAGCAATGATGTACATTCTTTCTTATGCAAGAACCTCGGGGAGACATACAAGCTTTTCAGCTTGAACTTAAGACACAACGAATCCAAATGTCCATCTAAGTCATCCAATGGACAGGGTACTGAATTACTATATTAAGTAAATGCATAGTATACCAATCCAATATCTTGTTTCATTTCTATGAATCCGATCAAGTGATCCATCAATCCGATCAATCAATACTGGACCCATCACTCCTACAAATCCAATTTTTGATGGGGTTCTACGTAATTGTTTAGGGTCCTCATAATTCACATATTACTGTAAGGATTACGTCATAGTATGTCCACCAACTTCAATACTCATGGCCATCTAATCTCCAAGGTCAGTCCACATAGGTTTGTAAACCAATCTGACAACTCCAAGCGTACGCACGTATTATCCACCGAGAAACATGGTATCACGATTAAGATCATCGGGCTAAATCCAATTTTACTCCGAACCATGTGGTTTCCGTCATCCTTGATACCCTATTAAGATTACCTATTTAAATCCAAGTTTCAAATCCAATAAGGAGTCTACTTGATACTCCAAGTTATTATGGTAAAGGCATCAAATCATGCCAACTACTTGCTAAAGTCATGTATACCACCAATGTTCGTGATCATAATCATCCTACTAAATCCATTCTCACTCCAGATTATGCAGGTTATGCTACTATAACAACTTGTTCCACCAAGTTTACCTACCTTCATATGGGTCTTATGATCCACCAAGATAGCCTAGCTCTATCCTCAAGACACATATCATCATCATCATGATAGTCCTTAGTCTAATACCCTTATATCAGAGAACGATCCTCTTATGGCATCAGGGTTATGGTGCTATCTTAAGATTGAAGGATACTTGTTCACTGCGATCACTCGTTCCATTAAGAACCCGGTGCTAGGTGGGGTTCATTGGGGACCTACACGTGTTCTGGCAAGTCCTTGCACGAGACACGTGACCAGAAAATTTGAGCCGGAAGGGCTTGTGGAGGTTAGTGTGGTCTAGTGTGGTTTTCCAACCTTGAGGAAAAAGCACACTCCTACGGGTTGCGTGTGATTAAGCATAGCACAGTTAGTGTCTTCAGTGTCAGCCATCCTTCGAAGTGGATATTTGGTGCATCTTGCCTTGCCGTTTTCAGTTGTCGAAAGGGGTGAGAGAGAGATAGTACAGATGGGAGTGTCTAAGGGTCTTAGTGCAATCAAACAAGCATTGGAAAGTCAACTCAAACAAATGCTAAAAAATTGTTTTGAGCATCAAAATAAGACGAGTGATATAACTGCATGCTTGTTGCCTAAGAATAAGTGCGGCTTATATCAAAGCACAATCAAAAACAAGCAACACACAACATGGTTCATCCGAACCATCTTACGGACTCGACTTCGCATAGGGAATTCACGACTCATCCTATCCTAGGTTCTGGGACTCGACAGCCGTACTCGCTTCATGCTCCGGAGAGGAGTCCGCTAATTCTTCTGGACCTTCTCATGGTGTTGTCACGCCTCTTGTTGTCGCTTGTCGAAGCAATTTGCTTGAGTTGTAAAGAACTCTTGTTGTCTTCTCGTCTGCGGAGTTGCTGACGAAGGTGGTTCTTCATGGCTGTTATTGATAGGATCTCTTTGTCTTCATGATCTTGTCAGTGTCTTCTTGTCTTCTGGGGCTTCGAGAGTCTCAAGCGGACATCTTCATGCACCGATATTCGCAAGACATGATAGAGTTCAGGTCTGTCAATCATACTAATTGCGGTATCGTCACCTAGAGCGGGGGATGAAGAGAACTGTTTTCCTGCTCACTAAGGTGAGGCGGACCAAATGGCGAGGTTCTCATCCATGGGTGGTGGTCGACACAATTCCTTATAACTGACAGGGTCGCACTATTAGTGATGCAGATCAAGGTTTGCATATATTATGTCCAGATTATCGTAGGCGTAAGTGGCATCAGTCTGGAACAGTGCCCAGGATTTCACCATCTTCTAAGCCTCGATGTCCTTGTTCCTCGTGGAGATACTTCTGTTGGTGTCGTCTGGTCGCAGAGTTGTCTTCTATGTCTTTCAGCACAAGTGTTTGCCTGGAAAGGTTACTTCCTTCCAGGCTTCCCACAAGGATTTCAATTTATCCCGTGGTCAGAGGGCATAAGGTACTAGCGACCATTTGCAAGTTTTGAAACAGTAGACGAGGAGTGTTAAGAAAATAAGAGTGGAAGGCTGGAGCATAACCTTCAATTTCTTTGAAGATTTAGGAGAGTCGAGAAGACATATAGCTTTTGTAAGTATTTTTGAAGGATCTGGAAAGATGTTTTATCCTAATTAATGTCTGTGCTAACTAAGGCTTCCTACAGTCAGGATGGCTCTAATACCACCTCTGTGGGGACCCCGACTTACGAGTCGAGATCGCCGTGCTCAGTGATCCCAGAGATCAATGCTCACCGAACACAGATACCGAATAAAAGAGTCTTACATCTATACATACCGTTTGATACAATAAATGACCACTTCGGTTGAGTCTTACATATATAGGGCCTTAAAGGCCTACACTTGAAACTGAACCAATAGCGGAATTATTGGTTGGAAACGTGAACCCATGCCATCAGCCTTAACCTACAGGCATTCTGACTGGGAAACATCCTAGCTCGCATGAACGTCACCGAGTTAATCTTCACCATATCCTGTTCTTGCATACCTGGTCAATGAAATAACCAGTGGCAAGCCAATGAGTACTTTGAATGCACTCACAAACAGCCCATGATATGAACAAAGAAAGTGAAGGATAACAATATCATGCATCCTTGGTGTAACTCATCTGGGTGGAATGATCATGAATATGAATCAAGTTAAAGAATTACTCTTGAAGAACAGGTTACAGATATCAATATATCTGTTGAGGGCTGAACTATCCGGGTTCACCCTATATGCCAAGTCACCGAACTTGGTCATATCATTGCTATCATAGAAACACCTTTCTCATCACCACACACACACACACTTGGTTTATGCGGAAATAACTGGACGTAGTTTAAGCAGGATTACCCAACTGTCCTTGACCGTGGACACGGCTATTCGAATAGTTTACACTCTGCAGAGGTAGTACGCTGGACCCACGAGATCCGGGAAACTTCTGTGTCATCCACGACTCGCGGTATATCATATACCCGAGGTAAGTACCCGACCAATGCCTTTCCCCTGACGATACTAGACAAAGAGGTCCACTCGATTGGTACCCATCCCACATGTTGTACGTCTTACGAGCACCAATTCTGGACAGTACCAACCATGCCGGGACCAACGGTGTGACTGGAACTCATAAAAATGGCATAGTCATCCTACCCGGCATGACCCTATTACGAGAGTGACCACACATCACTCCCGCCACTAGTAATGTGGCTCTTTCCTAGCACCGACCAGAATAATTAACATAGCCCCGTCCCATAAGGGGTAACGTGGTCGTACTGGTAAGGTTGGGACGAGCGACACATCGTAAATCTAATCCCATTTCCGAAACCATACTCACACAAATACCGGGTGCATCACTTCACCAAAAGTGACCACCTAACTCATCATCACCCTCGGGCATTAGTGGCACCCGACAGGGTTGTCATAAACTCTTGCTTTGTAACAACAACATGCTCATGATAATACTACTTTTATCTTTACTTGTCAACATGGTATTAGCATGACCCTCAAGGGGTAGAGTCAAGCTCAATGCAAATGCTCCGGAGGAGCCTTCGGTAAAATCATATCAAATGATTACCGGCACTTATGATCATATGCAACGGGAATACTTGCTATTTAACATGCAAAGTAACATGTGCTCAGTCATGGTCAAAGGGTTGCTTGCCTTGCTCACGTAAGTCCTCGAGGTCTTCGAGGTCTTCCCCTCCAACTCCAAATACTCCGTCTACTCGTAACCATCGTCGGAAACAACCACAGTAAGCCACATAGCAAGCAGAATAAAAGTGTTCTGAAAATAGAAGTTTTATTTTTCTAGGACCTCTCTGGTCATAGGAAAATACCTGAAGCTTGATATGGGAGATTTGAATCATCAGGGAATTTTGAATGGATGAGAGGAAGAATTGGTGATTATTGAAGAAGCCAACATAAATCATTCTATTAAAAATGAGTGGAGGCACCCATTTAATAGAGCATGATTTTAGAAATATTTAGAAAGTGGTTTCATTGGATTTGGAGTTGAAATGAATATTCTAGGAATTTTCTACTATGGAGTAAATAGCAATAGGAAGCTATTTATTATAATCAACAGAATGAAGCTTGATAAAATTGTTGACCAAGGCTCCAAAATTAGTACATGATATAAGAAGGCTGTGGAAATTTGAATCACTCCAATTGGAGTTGATTTGAATCTGCTAGGAATCTCACAAAGTGGGGTTTCAATCATCCAGAATTGGATTTAAATAAAAACACCACAGAAATATTGCTTGGAAAAATGTGCAGGGCACATATTTGGGTAGGCCTTGATTTTAGGAACCTGTAGAAATTTGAATCATTAGAATCGGAGTAAAAATGAATTTATAATGGATTTTTGAAGATAATCCAGAATAGGAAAAAGAGAGAAGGGCTTAGCCTCAGGGTTATCTTGCGCCCAGACGCTAGATAGGCCTTCGGGCCGGCCCACTGGCTCGGCTTGGCCAGCCGCGGCCACGCAGGAGACGTCTTTCGCGAAATGTGCTTTCTGCGCGGGGTGACGGCATCCCACCGAGGGGCGGCCACTTAAGTGGCGCGGCCTACCTGGCGGCCTTGACAGCCGGTTGACGTGCAGACCCGTGGCCTTCTTCAACCTCCCGCCATAGGAGAGAGCAGGGGAGGCCGGCGGCGGCTGCCGGAGCTACAGGGCATGGCTCCCAGTGCTCCAACCACAGGAGAGCTCAGGGAGGTGAGCCGCACCCGTTCCCAGGCCGTGCGCGAGCTGGGAAGGGCTGAGGTGGTGGCGCCTCGGACGATCGCAGAGGTGGCCATCGGGAATCGCAGCCTCGAGCTCTTGGCACCCCCGGGAGGGAATGAAGGTGACCGAGGGTTCCACATCAAGGTGCTATGGCGCCGGAGGGGGTCAGGGAGAGGGGAAGCTTAGAGGACCTCGAATCTGAGAGGAGGCCGAGGCTACAATGCGAGCGGCATGAGGAGGAGGATGGGCACGGGGCGAGCCGTGGCCAGCCAAGGAGGCTTCTAAGGGCAGAGGGGCGAGAGAGAGCACAAGAGGGCTTAGGGCTTGCTTCAAAAAGAGGGGGGTATGGCAGAGGGAGCTCGAGAGAGCTTCGGATGCTCTCTGCACATGGGCGCCACGCGCCCCTGGAAGGGCTTGGAATCTAGCTGATGATGGGCATGGCTTGGACCAGTCAAGGGGAGGTCCCATGACATGCTCAGATAGGTTACAACGGCTAGAAGCGGCCTGGAAGAAACAAACAAGGTGCAGAGCACCATTAGTGCAGGCTGACAACGTGGTCACCATGGCCACGCGTGTCCAGGGTGACTGTTTGACCCGACAGATATGCCTCTCGTGCAAGGCATGCCTGCTAGAGGTCACTCCTGGAGTTTGGAGCCAAGTGAAGGAGGTTCGAATGGGTTTGGACTACAATTAAGTTTGCAGCAGCGAACTTAAGGCTAGCAAAACTGGTTTGCACAGAGAGTTAATTGAGGAGAAACCTTGTCTAGTAGTGTTTTTAATAGAAGGACTACAAGACTGCAAACTTTCAGCTCAAGAAGGCAAGTGTAGCTAGTACTTGTTGTACAAACCCACATTTCAGCCAGAAATCAACTTGAGGAGGTGTTGCTCAGTTTCTCCACATGAGCATGCCATATCTTGGTTATAAATGAAGCTTTGGCATAGAATAGATGCTCTGGAAAGAATTGGGGGCTTTGGGTTAAGCAGAAGCATGGGAAGAGAGGTAAAAATAGTGATTTCAAGGGTAAAATGAGAGATAGTTACATAGGGTCTCTCTCCAATAATTGACCACAGGGGGTGGCAAAGTTACTGGAGGTACAATGTAACTATATGAGGCTGTGGTAGAAATTTGAGCTCAAGGCTTAAAGTGGAACGGGTCAAAGAAGCCAATTTTGTGAATGCACACAAGGTGTTTGATCTGTGGTTCAGCTACCAGATGGATTCCAATGGCTATGAAATTTAAGAGCATCAAATAATATATAAAAATAAGCTCGCACACCAATTTTGGGATTTGCTGGAGAAGTTTTCCAATGTAGACTTGGAAACTCCATGAAATGGGCAGAAATGGCTTTCTGCTTACAATCCTATTCAAATCAATTCACACAAATCCAATATTTTGTGTAGGGGCATTATTTGAGCATTAAGGCATGACAAAAGGTTTGAGGTCAATTGGAGAAACTTTATAATGTAAAGTTTACCAAAGTCAGAAATCAACAGAGAGGGTTTTCAAGGTCTTAGGAGAAGTTCTTCTATTCTCCTTGGTGTACCACTTGGTGTGGATGCCTTATTGGAGTATTGGAACATGTCCACCAAATTTGAGCACAATTAGAGACACTTCACAATGTAGAGTTGCTCAAATTTGATTCTGGACAGATAGGGTTTTAGAGTGATTAGGGGAGCCAAATCAACTTGGATTAAAATGAAACTTGGCAAGATCATCCAGAATATCATAGATGACATGCTAAAATTTTACTGGATATTATTGAGAATATTTCTTATAGAAATATTCCAAAAGCTTGAAATAGGCAGGAATGGTCTTGGAGGGTTTGGCCCAATATTTTGATCATGACCACGTGTTCAAACTCATATATATGGAACAAATATATCCACTGAGTTTCCCAAAATTTTCTTAAATGTTTTGAAAGCAAAAAAAATAACTTTCCTTCATAGGAGACCATTTCTGGCCTCACAGAAAGGCATTTAAATAAAATAATAAAGTGACCTTTTAAAATAATAATTTTGTGGTTTTTGGAAGACATTTTGATAATAGGTTTTAAATAAAAATAATTGGTGCAAAAATAAATTCCCTAATTTGAGGACTTGTAGTACAAGTCTCACCTGTCACATCCCTCATCCCCATTAGGGTTTAGCAAGTTTGAGCTCATGTTTTCTTCCATTGCATCTTAAGAATATGAATTGCACTCAAGGAAGGAAATGAAACCAAAGCAAAACCCTAGCCACTCTTTATAGAAAAAAATCCAACTATTGCCAAAAATCAATGAACCCAAAATGGCCATTAGAAAAGTTCATCTTTTCTGTTAAATTTTGAAAACAAGATATCACAAGTGAAACATATTTTCAAAATACTTTTGGCATTTTAAATTAAGTTAAAATCTACTGAAATCAGTTATATATTTGATTTCAAATATTTCAAAGTTTCCACAAATGTTGAAAACTTTATATGTGGTTGGAAATATTCCAACTAACACTCCAGTATCATTCAAACTATTTTAGCAATAGTTTGGAGCCAAAAATAAATAAAAACAAATGTCAAAACGAATAAACAGAAACTGAAAAAAGAAAAAAATGCAAAAACTCTATCTAGCGCTTACCTGGCCCAGGCCCAGCTCTCCCGTGTCTTCTTCCTCCTCGCCAGTGGGCAGGAGGAGGTGGCTGCCGCCTCCTCCGGCGCGGCCACGCACATGTGAGCGTGCGTGGCTCGCCCAGATGAGATGGAGAGGGAGGATAAGCATCCCCCGAGCCGTTCCCAGCCTCATCCCCTCTCCATTCTCCCCCTGCTACCTATCCTTCTCTATCGCCATTAGAGTCGAACCCGAGCTCGAGCTCGCCATCGTTCTAGCGCACCCCTCCTCCTTCTGAGCACTGCAACAGATCCGCCATCGTTCTCTCTCTCCAGGCCGTCCCCGAGCAAGCTAGCGCTACCACTTCACTCCCCGTGAGCCTAGCAAGATTTCCCCCATGTTTCCCACTTCGATCTCTTCCTCTAGCCCTGTTTTCACCGGAGCCCGACGAGATCCGCCACGGGAGCTCGTCGTCGGTAGCCCTCCGGTGAACGGCTCGTCCATCTAAGGCCACCAGTGGCTTCAGGGCGTCGTGTAGATGTCGTAGGAGCCTAGCCATGCGCGTGAAGCCCCCTATTTCGATGACCCCGATGATGCCCGAGCTTCGGCCACCGCCAAGCTCGTCGCCGATGTCATCTCCGGCCATATCAGCCCCGGTTCTATGAAAAAATGGACCTGCGGGAGACGTGTCGTTCTTCTGGTGCACTCCGCGCGGAGTTTGGCCGCCTGAGTCACGTTTCCGAGCCCTTCCGCAGTTCTGGTGGTCGCTAGAGGCTCACCGCCGGCGAGGACGACCTCGCCGCCGGTGGATCTGACCCCCCCTAAGTCTATGACAGGTGGGACCAGCCCCTGAGTAGTTAAGTTTAACTTAATAAAAATAAATAATTAATTAAATCATTAACCAGTCACTGCATGTGGGTCCAGCTTTGTTAATTAGCTAATGAAGTTTAAACTTAATCTAAAACTGGCCAGAGTCACTGACCAGTGGGTCCCACTGGTCACGTTTGACTTTCAACAGCCAATTGGACCTGATGATGTCATGTTGATGCAATAAAGCTTTTTCTGTTTAAAATTAATTCCAGAATAAGTTCAAAACTTTGGAAATTCATAAAAGTTTGAATATAACTCCGAATTGGACAAATAATATATGAAAAATGATCAGAAAAATCCAAGGAATCTGAATATGTCATCTTCAAACATGTTTGAAAATGTTAACTTCACCAAACATGCAAAATGGTGAATAGGTTAAATTTGATAAATGCTTTGGAGTTGGAATTTGAAATTCATTTGAATTCCACTTCAAATGCCATGACCAAACAATGCTCAATCACAACCAGCAACTCAACATATCATTCCCATGCATGCTAAAACAAGATTACCTGAGCATCAGGTCGAATCAATTAAAAGGGTATTTGAAAAATACCTTGTTTGAAGTGATATTTGAATCTTGATTCAAATCAACTTCAACTTAAGAAATGGTAGTCACATTAGCATGCCACCTTTCATTTTCATGCCATGCTCATGCATCATCTTGTTGCATATGATTGATATTGATTGATGTCATTTCTATCGGTAGGCTACGCTCCTCCGGATTCCACCGAATATCCGGCTGACGGATATTGTCCCTCTGCTCAGCAACAAGGCAATCAACCATTTTGATCATCCCGATAAATCCCATGTTCTCGCTCCTGCACTTACTTATTGCATTAGGATCAAATGCTTCAAATGCTTTTGCCACGTTAGTTGAACCCACTTCCTTTGCATGACATGTCTTTGTCACAGTAAATAGCTGAACCTTGCAACCTAGCATACCTGGTAGATGCTTGAGCCATGTTATGTCTTATCCTGCTATGCATGCTATGCTTAGAGTTGTGTATGGTCTGTCATCTGGGTGATGAACAGAATTGTGAGAATGTGTTCAGTAGGTAAAGGTTGTGTGTTGAACCTGATTTGGTAAGGTACCGGTGAAAGGCTATGTAGGAGTACATGGCGGGTTGTTTCGTTGGAACCGTTCTTAGGAACTGAGTTCCATGTATGTAATCCAAGACGAGATACTACCACATGTTGGGCCCTGAAATATGACCCCGCTCGACCTATTAACTGCTTAGTACGTACTGAGTTGCAAGTAGTTTCTGGTGTTTATAGTCATGCTCGAGGCCGTGCATAGCGCTGACCTAAGAGGTGGGCTGTGATGCGGTAGGAAGTGGCACGGTGTACCAAGTGGCACCTGGATGGTGGGCTTGGGAACCCTGCGCACATTGTTTGGGGCCGTGGCGGAAACCTCGGCCGGACTTTCGTGCGGGTTACCCTCAGATAGGCGATAGACCTGGACTAAGTATTATCGTGGTTAACGGTCGTGGCCGACTCCCTCGCTGGGCTTCCGCTTGAAGGTTGCCGAGGTGCATGACGTGCACATGGCGATAAGTGGCGAGAGCGTGTGTGAAGAAGTACACCCCTGCAGGGTTATGATCTATTCGAATAGCCGCGTCCGCGGATATGGACTACTTGGAAGCATATGTTGTTTATAGATAACTTTCATGGCTACTCATAAAATTGTCAAGATAAGCGTGAGTGTCGTGGACGGCATTTCCGTATGGATACGGAATGATTCCATGATGGTGTATTGTTGTGGTGTTAGTGGAATCGTGTGGGAGAAATCAAGTTATAAAAATTATTTAAAAATGCAAGTTGTCTAGCCACGAGTCAAATGCTGGCTTTCCGCATGAAACCCCACAATTCCTTATTGATACATTGCATGAGTAGATAGTTTATCCTAAAGTCTTGCTGAGTACTTTTGTACTCACGTTTCCTTAATAAATTGTTGCAGAGGTTGCTAATGACCCTAATGGAGGGTTCTACCTAGACATCGACGACGACGAGTAGCTAGTATCCCAGCTACGATATGGCCCTAGGGTGGGTCTGTAGATAGTCAGTCCATGTGCCTTTGTCTTTCCTTCTGTTTGTACTCAGACAACTTTACTCTTCCGCTGGTTTGTAAGAATTGTGTGTATGACTTCTGATGATGGGTCGTGAGACCCCTACCTTGTAATATTATGTGTGTGGCTCTTCCGAGCCATCTAAATAAAGATTGTATGTTTATGGTTATGTTGTGATGCCATCGATGTGTCTATACATATCAGTATGCCATGCGTACGTGTGTTGTACTTGATATGTATGGGGTTCGATTACCTAGCCGTAGGCTTTAGTAGCATTCCTTACAGGGAAATGCCCCTTTGTGATCCAGCGAGCCATGGTAGTTCGCTACTGCTCCGGACACATTGGTTGACCGGCATGTGTCCTTCTTAGCTGTTGTGTCTGTCCCCGTTGGGGAAATGTCACGCGATGTAATGGAGTCCTTGTAGCTTGCTACGACTCGTCTACATTCGCTGGTGACCGACACCTGCTTTGCTGCGTCATGTATGCATGTCCCTGTGCGGAACTGCCACTTTGGTTTATGACTAGACATGTCGATCCGGGTTCTTTGTCATTGGATTGCTAGCTACGCAATTGCATACGCAAGTCAAAAGGCGCAAACGGTCCCGGCTAAGGTAAGGCTACAGCCGTGGGGATAACCGTGCGTGAGACCGCAAAGAGATGCGATGTGTTATAGGCTGGATTCCTATGGCTTAGGCTCGGGGTCCCGACAGCGTTGGTATGAGAGCCTGACTGACTGTAGGATTACTGAGCCAAACTGGTCGAAGTTGAGTCTAGAAATGCTTTAGTTATAGATAAGGGAATTGTTTGTGGAAGGGAACGTAAGACTCTTGTTCTCTTCTCAAGTTATTCTATTCTGGCCATCCTCGTCTTTTCTGCGGGGATTAAGGACTAGGTTACTCATCCTCTTTTAGGCTCATGTTTCTGATCGGTAGATTATAGGACAACGGGTCGAGAGTTATTTCGTGTTTCTTTATCCCTAGGAACAGAAAGTAAGTTTGATGATCAGAGAATTGAACTTGATAGTTGAGTGGTTACGCTATTCTATTTTATGGGTTGTCTCAAAATTGTTTTTGAGAATTTACAGCCGTTATGCTGCCCAATTTTGTATTCAGAGCTCTAATGCTTTTGCATTACTCTCTATTTTCATATGCCTGGTCATCCTTCTCGTCAGGTGGTTCGTCTGACTAGGTGCATTGATGTGCCGGGTCATACGGCCATGCTAGTCAGGATGATGTCAGTGTCCGGTTACCGCTGGTACCCAGAGTACACAGTGGATGAGCAATACCGGGATTTTAATAAGAGCCAGTACCTCTACACTGTTAGGGTATTCCCAGATTATCCTGGAGCTGAGGAGCCAATCCATTGGTCTTATGGATTGGGGGTCACTGTTGACATGGCAGTACAGGATGCTGCCTATTCAATGCTAACCATCATGAGGGCTAGACATGCACTGTTGCAGAACTCAGAGTTCTGCTATGTTCCTGCCTCTCAGCCAGGTGAAGAAGGATACCTCAGTGGGGTCTACTTTGATTTCTCTATGGAGGATCCGTTGCTGCAGTCCACTGCTGAGATGCTAGAGAATAGAGACAGGGATGCTCGAGCCCTTCACATGGAGCTTTATGCTACACGTGCCCATTTGTGGACGGCTTTGACGCAGCTGGCACCGGTAATCCAGACAGGGTATGGAGATATGGAGATGCTGAACCCTGTTAGAACCCATCTTCCGGCTCATGTTGACTGGCCTGCTATAGGAGGAGTCACCCCTCTTCGGGGACCTCTACTACCACCAGTCAGGGGTCCAAGGCCACATCCGTGTCCTTACGGATCCCAGGGATCTCAGGCTGGAGTATTTCCTGATCCGCAGGTTGAGCTTCCAGGTCATGGAGGCAATCTTTATGAGATGTTCTATGTGGATGCCTGAACCATGAGTGGAAGGATAGTATGGTAGTAGCTGTACTTTCACAGTCCTGTGTGACTTGTGAAGTATGCTTGTGTCATGAAATGAATTTCGGAGGCATAGATAAATAATGTATAGGAAGGTTGGAAGCCTCTGATGAGTAGTTTCATATTTTCAGTAGTTTGTTCTTCGGTTAAGGTTGTACTGAACTATGTAATGGTGTGTATGAACCATGTGTATATATAGCAGTTGCTTGTTACCATGTTGTTCGGATATTCATTTCCGCATTCCATGTGTTCAGTGCATTCTTAATCCATAGCTAGTATTGATGATGATATTGGTGTAAGCTCTGAGTTTGTTTGTCGGGATGGTGTTCACCAGGTTGAACCATGCCCCTGCTCATGAGCAAGGCGAGGGTAGTCAAGCGTCGCAGGAAGAACTGCCTCACCCGCCCTCTCTAGCGGAAGTTGTGCTTGAGGAAGAGAGAAACAAAAGGGAGACCAACCGACTGTTAGAGCGTATTGAGCAAAATACGGCTCGTCAACCTAGGAATGTTGCAGTGTCCCTCAATGACCTTGTGAAGCTGAATCCTCTAAAGTTCCATCACTCCGTTGATCCCCTCGATGCTGATGATTGGTTGTGCAGTATTTCACGTAAGATTCGCTCTGCGAATGTTTCTGAGGCCGACAAGGTGACCTTTGCGGCATACTTTCTGGAAGGACTCGCCAATCTGTGGTGGGAGAACTTTGAAGCAATGCGTCCTGCTGACCCAGCAGCTACATGGGCAGACTTTAGTGCAGCCTTCCGTCTGCACCATATTCCAAAGGGCCTGATGGACAGAAAGAGAGAGGAGTTTTGTGCATTCACCAAGGGAAAGTTGACCGTGGATGCCTATAGTCGCGAGTTCGGTAACCTCGCCCGCTATGCAACAGAGGAGGTGTCTACTGATGCCAAGAAGCAAGCAAGATTCCGTAAGGGTCTGAGCCCTGAGCTCCGTCGTGACTTGCGCCTCCACGAATGTACAAGCTTCCAAGCCCTGGTCAACAAGGCGATCAGTGCCGAGACTGGTCATACCGATTATGAAGCCACAAAGAAGTACTCCCGTGACTTTGGCTCGTCATCTGGTTCCGCGTTTCCAAAACGCAGGCTGTGGGTTCCAAATAGTTCTCTGCCGCCAAGATACACTCCGAGGCCATCCTATGTGGCGCCTCAGACGAATCCGACCAACCCTCCAGCAAAAACCTATGGTGGTCCAGCTAACAGTGCAGCACCACGTGCCAATCAAGTGATCTGTTACAAGTGTGGAGAACCAGGGCACTATTCCCGTGAGTGTCCTCGGAATGTGGGTGCCAAGCAACCCGGAAAGTCCGTTGGGCAAGGCAAGTCGAGCAAAGCTTACTATGTGAAACCAACTCCTGCACGTGGCCGTGTGAACTATGTTTCAGCAGAAGAAGTTGCAGAGGATCCCAACGTCATACTAGGTACGCTCCTTGTTAATCATCACCCAGCGTCTGTTCTTTTTGACATTGGGTCTTCTCATTCCTTCATTTCAGAAAGTTATGCACAGTTGCATAACATGTCTTTCTGTGATATGCCAATCCCATTGGTTGTCCAAACCCCTGGTAGTAAGTGGAAAACCTCCAGGATAACCTATGACAATGAAATTCTAGTAGACAGGCTAGTTTTTCTAGCATCGTTGATAGCCTTGAAATCTTCGGATATCAATATCATCTTGGGTATGGACTGGATGTCAGCTCACTATGCCAAGATTGATACTCATTCCAGAAATGTTCAGCTTACCCATCCCTCGAGTGAGATAGTCAATGTCTCTACTCGAGTTGCCAAATGCCAACTCTATTCCCTCAATGCCAACCCTCTTCCGGAACTTGAAGACATTCCGGTAGTCCGTGACTTCCCGGATGTTTTTCTAGAGGAATTGCCAGGAATTCCACCTGACAGAGATGTAGAGTTTGTGATAGATCTTGTTCCGGGGACCGTTCCAATAGCCAGAAGACCATATAAGATGGCACCCCTAGAGCTAGCCAAACTTAAGAAGCAACTAGATGAGGCCTTTAATAAAGGTTTCATTCGTCCTAGCTCTTCTCCTTGGGCTTGTCCCGTCCTCTTCGGCAAGTAGAAAGACGGAACGGTTCGGATGGTAGTAGATTACCGACCAGTTAATCTGGTCACCATAAAGAACAAGTATCTGCTCCCCAGGATCAACGACCTGTATGATCAGCTTGTTGGATCCTCAGTCTTCTCAAAAATGGATTTGAGGTTGGGATACCATCAAATCAAGATCAAGAACGGGGACATTCCAAAAACGGCTTTTCTCACTCGTTATGGCCAATACGAGTACACCATCATGTCCTTCGGTTTAACCAATGCCCCACCCACCTTCTCTCGCTTGATGAATTCAATGTTCATGGAGTATTTGGATAAATTCGTCGTAGTATAACTCGATGATATTCTCATCTACTCGAAGAACGAACAAGAACATGCCGAGCATCTAAGGCTGGTATTGATGAAACTTCGAGAGCATCGCCTTTATGCCAAGTTTTCCAAATGTGAATTTCGGTTACCAGAAGTGACCTATCTAGGTCACGTAATCTCTGGTAAGGGTATTGCTGTCAATCCCGAGAGAGTTCAAGTTGTCCTTGATTGGACTCAACCTGAATCGGTTAAGCAAGTTAGGAGTTTTCTTGGTCTAGCGAGCTATTGTCGCCGCTTTGTCGAGAATTTCTCCAAGGTTGCAAAGCCTCAAACTGAACTCCTCAAGAAAGATAAAAAGTTCGAGTGGACACCACAGTATGAGCATAGTTTTCAGGAACTGAAAAGACGCCTGACTTCCACACCTGTGTTGCTAGCAGCAGATTTTTCTAAGGACTTTGTTATCTACTGCGACGCCTCGCAACAAGGATTAGGTTGCATTCTCATGCAAGATCGTCATGTGATTGCATACGCATCTCGACAGTTGCATCCACATGAGGATAATTATCCCACACATGATCTTGAGCTTGCAGCGGTAGTCCATGCACTTAAAACCTGGCGACATTACCTTCTTGGTAATCGTTGCGAGATATTCACTGATCACCAAAGTCGGAAATATATCTTCACCCAGCCGGACTTGAATCTCAGGCAAAGACGGTGGGTTGAGTTGATCACGGATTACGACTTAGGGATAACTTACACCCCGGGGAAGGCCAATGTTATGACTGATGCACTAAGTCGTAAGTCTTATTGTAACAATTTGATGCTACAACGAGGTCAACCACATCTCTATGAGGAATTTCGAAAGTTAAATCTTCATATTGTTCCTCAAGGATTCATTTCTACCCTGGTGGCGAAGCCTACTCTTAAGGATCAAATCATAGCTGGCCAGAAGCGTGATAAGGGTATATCACAGATCAAGGAGAATATTATTAGCGGAAACGCTAATGAATTCTCCATGAATGATCAAGGTGTTGTGTTCTTCCAGAATCGTCTAGTGGTTCCTAAGAATCCACATCTAAGGTTGTTAATCCTTAAGGAAGCTCATGATTCTCCTCTCACCATTCATCCTGGTAGTACTAAGATGTATCACGACCTACGCCAGAGGTTTTGGTGGACTATGATGAAGAGAGAAATTGTTGAGTTCATTGCTAACTGCGACGTTTGTCGTCGAGTTAAGGCAGAACATCAAAGGCCTGCTGGCACCCTTCAACCTTTAGCTATTCCTGAATGGAAATGGGATAAAGTCAATATGTATTTCATTACCGGATTTCCCAAGACCAAGAAAGGAAATAATGCTATCTTTGTGTTCATTGACCGTCTCTCCAAAGTAGTTCATTTTCTTCCAATTCGTGGGAGTATAATAGCTAGCCAGCTAGCAGAGCTATATATCTCTCGAATAGTGTCTCTTCATGGTGTTCCCCTGGAGATTAACTCAGACCGTGGAAGTATCTTTACTTCTGCTTCTGGGAAAGTTTTCAGAATGCTATGGGGACTCACTTATCTTTTAGCAGTGCTTTCCATCCTCAATCAAGTTGTCAAGTAGAAAGAGTAAATCAAGTCCTAGAAGATATGCTCCGAGCGTGTGTTATATCATTCGGTATGAATTGGGAGAAGTGCCTTCCATTCGCCGAATTTGCTTATAACAATAGTTATCAATCAAGGTTGAGGAAAGCTCCTTTTGAAGTTCTCTATGGACGAAGATGTCGAACACCTCTTAATTGGTCAGAAACCGGAGAGAGGCAACTCTTTGGCCCGAATATGATCCAGGATGCAGAAGAGCAGGTTCGCATTATTCGTGAAAAGTTGAAAACAGCCCAGTCTCGTCAAAAGAGCCAATATGATCGTCATTATAAGGTTGTGACCTTTGAAGTTGACGAGAAGGCTTACCTTCGGGTTACACCTTTGAAGGGTACCCATCGATTCGGTATCAAGGGCAATTTGGCTCCTCGTTACATTGGTCCTTTTCACATTCTTGCCAAACGAGAAGTTGCCTACGAGTTGGAACTTCCTCCGCATCTTTCCAAGGTTCATGATGTCTTCCACGTCTCGCAACTTAGGCGTTGCTTTTCGGATCCTATACGTGAAGTGGACCACGAAACGCTTGATCTCCAAGATAACCTTTCATACAGAGAATACCCTGTGCATATTCTTGATCAAGCTGAGCGTACCACTCGACGTCGAAACCTCAAGTTTCTTAAAGTTCAATGGTCAATTCATTCTGAAAAGGAGGCAACATGGGAAAGAGAGGATCGTCTCCGACTTGAGTATCCCGCGCTATTCCCGACGACTTCTAAATCTCGGGACGAGATTCTTTTGAGTGGGGGTGAGTTGTCACATCCCTGATCCCCATTAGGGTTTAGCCAAGTTTGAGCTCATGTTTTCTTCCATTGCATCTTAAGAATATGATTTGCACTCAAGGAAGGAAATGAAACCAAAGCAAAACCCTAGCCACTCTTTATTCAAAAGAAATCCAACTATTGCCAAAATCAATGAACCCAAAATGGCCATTAGAAAAGTTCATCTTTTCTGTTAAATGTTGAAAACAAGGTATCAGAAGTGAAACATATTTTCAAAATACTTTTGGCATTTTAAATTAAGTGAAAAGCTACTGAAATCAATTATATATTTGATTTCAAATATTTCAAAGTTTCCAAAAATGTTGAAAACTTTAAATGTGGTTGGAAATATTCCAACTAACACTCGAGTATCATTCAAACTATTTTAGGAATAGTTTGGAGCAAAAAATAAATAAAAACAAATGTCAGAAAGAATAAACAGAAACTGAAGAAAGAAAAAAAAATGCAAAAACTCTATCTAGCGCTTACCTGGCCCAGGCCCAGCTCTCCCGTGTCGTCTTCCTCCTCGCCAGTGGGCAGCACGAGTTGGCCGCCGCCTCCTCCAGCGCGGCCACGCACATGTGAGCGTGTCTGGCTCGCCCAGATGAGCTGGAGAGGGAGGATAAGCATCCCCCGAACCGTTCCCAGCCTCATCCCCTCTCCATTCTCCCCCCTGCTACCTATCCTTCTCTGCCGCCATTAGAGCCGAACCCGAGCTCGAGCTCGCCGTCATTCTAGCGCACCTCTCCTCCTTCTGAGCCGTGCAACAGATCCGCCGCAGATCCCTGAAGCTCCCAAGCCACGAGCTTGACATCGAGACGCAGTGAATCGACGAGACGCGATCGTCTTCTTCCTCGGGTCACCGAAGTTTGCCGCCGGCGTTTTCTCTCTCCAGGCCGTCCCCGAGCAAGATAGCGGTACCACTGCACTCCCCGTGAGCCTAGCAAGATTTCCCCCAAGTTTCCCCCTTTGATCTCTTCCTCTAGCCCTGTTTTCATCGGAGCCCGACGAGATCCGCCGCGGGAGCTCGTCGCCGGTAGCCCTCCGGTGAACGGCTCGTCCATCTGAGGCCACCAGTGGCTTCAGGGCATAGTGTAGATGTCGTAGGAGCCTAGCCCTGCGCGTGAAGCCCTGTGTTTCGATGACCCTGATGACGCCCGAGCTTCGGCCGCCGCCAAGCTCGTCACCGGCGTCATCTCCGGCCAGATCAGCCCCGGTTCTATGCAAAAATGGCCCTGCGGGAGACGTGTCGTTCTTCTGGTGCACTCCGCGCAGAGTTTGGCCGTCTGAGCCGCGTTTCCGAGCTCCTCCACCATTCTGGTGGTCGCTAGAGGCTTACCGCCGGCGAGGGCGACCTCGCCGCCAGTGGATCTGACCCCCCTGGGTCTATGACGGGTGGGACCAGCCCCTCAGTAGTTAAGTTTAACTTAATAAAAATAAATAATTAATTAAATCATTAACCAGTCACTAATATGTGGTTCCAGCTCTGTTAATTAGCTAATTAAGTTCAAACTTAATCTAAAACTGACCAGAGTCACTGACTAGTGGGTCCCACTTGTCAGGTTTGACTTTCAACGGCCAGTTGGACCTGATGATGTCATGCTGATGCAATAAAGCTTTTTCTGTTTAAAATCAATTCCAGAATAAGTTCAAAACATTGAAAATTCATAAAAGTTTGAATATAACTCCAAATTGGACAAATAATATAGGAAAAATGATCAAAAAATCCAAGGAATCTGAATATGTCATTTTCAAACATGTTTGAAAATGTTAACTTCACAAAACATGCAAAATGGTGAATAGGTTAAATTTGATAAATGATTTGGAGTTGGAATTTGAAATTCATTTGAATTCCACTTCAAATGCCATGACCAAACAATGCTCAATCACAACCAGCAACTCAACATATCATTCCCATGCATACTAAAACAAGATTACCTGAGCATCAGGTCGAATCAATTAAAAGGGTATTTGAAAATACCTTGTTTGATGTGATATTTGAATCTTGATACAAATCAACTTTAACTTAAGAAATGGTAGTCACATTAGCCTGCCACCTTTCATTTTCATGCCATGCTCATGCATCATCTTGTTGCATATGATTGATATTGATTGATGTCATTTCTATCGGTAGGCTCCGCTCCTCCGGATTCCACCGAATATCCGGCTGACGGATATTTTCCCTCTGCTCAGCAACAAGGCAAGCAACCATTTTGATCATCCCGATAAATCCCATGTTCTCGCACTTGCACTTACTTATTGCATTAGGATCAAATGCTTTAAATGCTTTTGCCATGTTAGTTGAACCCACTTCCATTGCATGACCTGTATTTGTCACAGTAAATAGTTGAACCTTGCAACCTAGCATACCTGGTAGATGCTTGAGCCATGTTATGTCTTATCCTGCTATGCATGCTATGCTTAGAGTTGTGTATTGTCTGTCATCTGGGTGATGAACAGAATTGTGAGAATGTGTTCAGTAGGTAAAGGTTGTGTGTTGAACCTGATTTGGTAAAGGTACCGGTGAAAGGCTATGTAGGAGTACATGGCGGGTTGTTTCATTGGAACCGTCCTTAGGAACTGACTTCCGTGTATGTAATCTAGGACAAGATACTACCACATGCTGGGCCCTGAAATATGACCCCGCTCGACCTATTAACCGCTTAGTACTCG